>NC_083279.1:17256855-17583256 GCF_963506605.1 Zootoca vivipara
CTTGTGTGATACACGTTTCAGAATTTTAAAACTTGGAATTTTGTGAACACTTGCAAAGAAATCACCCTAAAAGCTCTGCCAGCATTGCATACCTTTAAGTCCTGTGAAATAAATGAAAGAAATAGACACATTAACCTAGGAATTGTGGAGATTACACATCAAGTTTCCAAGCCAGAGCCACCAAATGCCTTGCATCCCACCCTATTCCCTAATCTGTTTTATGTGATCCCTCCCCCTCCCATTTCATAGCCTGGTAGTGTCTCCAAATCATCATTATTTTGTGGAAAGTGCTCAAGCACAAATTAGAAATTTAGATGTGTGTGATTTAAGTGGATTAAAACACTCTTGTTGTGAGGCAGCCAAGGGTTGTGTATGTGTTCCTTTTCCCAGTAACCATTTTTTTCCCCTAATTCTGCATCTTCGCTGACTGCCCAGGCTTCCTGATGGGAGGAGTTACCTCATTATTCCTTCCCCTGGGCTTTAATTGATGACTCAGCTCTGTCACCCAGGGAGGATGCAGACTACAGGTGACATAGAATAGATTGTAAAATGAAAGAAAGGACAATCACAAACGTCCTTTGGCTATCTCAAAAACCCTGCACTTTGACTCATGTAAATTGCACCATTTTTCTCTCCTCTTTCACAATTTTTGAATGCAATCTGGCTTTTATCCAACAATGCTCTAACTCTGATTCGCATCCTTACTTATATACATTAGCTCATAAAACTATACTATATATATTCAGGAGAAAAATGAACACTAGACTTGATGACCCTTGGGCCCCTTCCAACTCTAGGAGTCTATGATCGGATTTGGAAGAATGTGTCAAATGTTTGGATTGCATTATTGGGTCCATATTGCACAATACATGAATTCTATATTTTTGGTCTTGAAGAAAACTTTCTTCCTTTGAAATCCTTTGGTGCCATTTTGTCTTCCTTTCTACTTTGGTGCACTGAGCATATGAATAAAACTGTTTGATTTCAATTTTATTTTATTTTTCTCTGTGACTTGTGCCCCTGAGGCTCAAAAAAATCAAGCACACAGAAGAAAACAAGCATTTCAATCAATATATGATAATTTAAGCACAACATGAGTTGCAAGTTGTCAGTGGGGTTTTGACTCATTTGTGTGGGAAAGGTCTGACTTTCCAGATCTGGAGCACTGGAAAAACATATGGTGTTGTCTAATCACTCACATAAAATTAATGAAGGTTAAAGCTTAGCAATTTCTTTACCATTTTTTTTTTTGTTACCTCTAGTGTGGAGACTCATAATTATTGACCTTTTGTTAGAAGTTGTTAAGTTTGGTGTTATAATACAACATACAACATTTCACTTATGTCGTTCATTGTAGATATTGGAATCAATTCTTCTCATGCACTAGTATTTTGTAGTCAGTAGGTGGCATATAGGAGATAAGAATATTTTCATTAGGGCCACAGCCTTTATTTGGTTTAATGAGTAGATTCAGCATCTAAAGATAGAAACAAATTTTAATCAATAAGGGCACAATTTAATTGGTTGAGTTAACACCAGAGTTGTTGATATTTTGAAGCAATTAAGTCTCTGATAGGGCATTGGAAAAGGAAATATTAAACGTGAACTTTCCTTCTTTTAAATTGATTTTTTTTTTTAAGTTTTCAAAGATTTTATCCATTTTACTTCACAGACAATATACAATTAGCTTATATTTTATTCCTTTTGACATTGAACCCTTCTCTCCTTGATGTTTTTGTTCTTATCCTTGCTTGCTGCATTATAATTATCACCAACCCCCCCAACACAATCTTATCATTTTTAAGGTGAACTTTCCTTCCAAGAATTATTGCTTCCAACTTATTTATTTCACATTTTGATATATTGAAAAATCCATCAATATAGAACAATATGCTGAGACATTTTAATGAATCACTGGATAACTAGTTACAGATAAATGAACCAACACACACACACACACACACAGAGAGAGAGAGAGAGAGAGAGAGAGAGAGAGAGAGAGAGAGAGAGAGTATTTTGTAAGTGTGTTTAAGACAAACACATGAAAACATGTTGAAATCTAAAATAGGATTTGGTCAAAATACTTACTTGCGTTTTTTGCAGTCATTCCTCCCTCCCTTTTGTGGGTAAAATGCCTCTCAGAATTAGGCATTTCAAGAAATTCCAAAACTGTCACTATTACAACGATAAAGAATTCCAGAAGTATCTATCCAAACTAGATGAATTAGCATTAAAATGGCAAATGCAGTTTAATGTAAGGAAGTGCAAAGTGATCACCCAGGGGCAAAAAAAATTCTATATTCATATATATACTAGTGGGGGTCTGATTTTGTAACAAATAACCATATAATGCAGTTGTCATGGATAATTCAATGAAAATCAGAACCATAGAACTGTAGAGTTGGAAGGGACCCTGAGGATCATCTAGTCCAACCCCATCAATGCAGGAATATGCAGCTTTCCCATGCAGGGATCGAACCTGCAACCTTGGCATTATTAGCACCATACTCTAACCAACTGAGCTATCTAGGCTGTCCCGATGTCAACCTGTTGTGTGGCGCCCATTTAAAAAAAGGCAAGTTCCATGTTAGGGATCATTAGGAAATGGACTGAAATTAAAACTGCCAATATCGTAATATTATACAAAGATAAGATGTGACTGCACTTGGGATGTTGCTACAGCTCAAAATGATATTGTAGAGCTGGGAAAGTTTCTGAAAAGGCCAACCCAAATAGTCAAAGGGCTGGGGCAACTCTCCTATGAGGATACGTTACATTTGGTGCTTATAAAGTTAGAGCAACAAAACAGAGTAGTGGGGAGCTAATAGAGGTGTACAGTATGTGATTATTCATAGTGTGGAGAAAGGTTATAACGTGGCCATAATGAAGGTGAGTATTGGAAGATTCAGGATGCACAAAAGGAAGGACTTCGTCATACACTACACAATTAAACTATGGAAGAGGGGTAGACCTATTCTTGGGCCTTGGATAATGTGTGAACAAACTCTTGGTTTTGCCTCCATTCTTTATTAAAGCCATTGTTGTTGCTTAGTCGTTTAATCGTGTCCGACTCTTTGTGTGGCTATGTCCCTCCTTCCCACATAATCAAGACTCGTGACACAGAGATTAAGATTTAATTGGGTGGTTAAGGCCACAACTTTATTGATAAGCATGTTGAGCGGAATTGGCTTAGGCGTTGGAACCTAACAGACTATATCCGACTCCAACCCGTGTGTTGGAGTCCCTGAGAAGTTAACCACCAGCAAGGAGCCCCGCGATGTAGATCTACTAGAGCTCCTCCTGTGGCCACCGAAGGGGCGTGCCCTACGGCCCAGGCAACTCCAGGCTCAGGACCAAGCGACGCCCCCGGAATCCTTTAACGGAATTACTTCTCCCGATTTGGGCAGCCGTTGACGTAATCTGCCCCTCCTCCTTCTATTGTTATGCAAATTTCCAACGCCTAACCGCCTAACCTAAGTTGTGACGACATGCTACGGGGTAGGCGAAAAACCCATCATGGCTAGCCCAGTATGGGAAAAGTCCTACCCGGCCCGCTGACTAACCAGGCAACCGACTCCCGTCCATAGCAGCGTCCCCTTACCTCTTTTTAAGGGGTGGGTGGGCGGGTGAACTGTTCGCTCCGGCGAACAAGGGGAAAAGAGGTCGGCTTCCCGCCTGCGGGGAGCTTTAAAACTGCCGGCTCCGCCCCGACCATTCTCATTGGCTGGTCGGGGATGACGCAGGCGGGAAGCCACCAACGCGTAGGGGCTGAACTTGCAGCCCCTACGCGGTGGTGCAGTCGGTCGGCCCACAACGCCGCTTCCGTCGCAGGCGCGGAAGCGGCTTTGTGTGGCTATGTCCCTCCTTCCCACATAATCAAGACTCGTGACACAGAGATTAAGATTTAATTGGGTGGTTAAGGCCACAACTTTATTGATAAGCATGTTGAGCGGAATTGGCTTAGGCGTTGGAACCTAACAGACTATATCCGACTCCAACCCGTGTGTTGGAGTCCCTGAGAAGTTAACCACCAGCAAGGAGCCCCGCGATGTAGATCTACTAGAGCTCCTCCTGTGGCCACCGAAGGGGCGTGCCCTACGGCCCAGGCAACTCCAGGCTCAGGACCAAGCGACGCCCCCGGAATCCTTTAACGGAATTACTTCTCCCGATTTGGGCAGCCGTTGACGTAATCTGCCCCTCCTCCTTCTATTGTTATGCAAATTTCCAACGCCTAACCGCCACTCGAGCCCCCCCCTGGGCTCGCCGCCAATCCGCTCTCATGCCTTAACCAATAATTAGAGATTAATTGGATATTTTAGGGACTTCATATACTGTTTAAGGGGCCGTGATCCTCCTCTCTTATTCACCTAATTAAATTCTCTAACACGTAACCATTCTTTGATCCCCATTATTACGTTCTCTAGCCAGACATCATTCCCTCTGGGCGACAGATGAACACCATCATGACGATAAAGGGCTGCTTCGCTCTGTTTTAACGTTGGATGCGAAATGGCACGACCATTCAAAGACAGGACTCTACGGATTACGAAGGAATTCAGGAGCCGTCTGGCTCTGTTCAGGGCGATAGGACAACGACCATCACGCCAACTGCGTCTCTCAAGCAAGGAGGACCAAAGCAGCGTCATCCTCGGGCAAATGTCCAAAAGGGCATCAAAGTCTCTGAATATTTGTAATTTTAAGTCCACGGCATTGCGATAGGCAAGATCATTCTCTCCAAGCTGGACCACCAGTAGGTCAGGGTAGCCGAGTGAAGCAGCCTGTTCCTGTATTGCCGGCAGCAACTCGTCCCACAGCATGCCTCTCCTCGCAATCCAAGACACCTGGACGAATTCTGGAAGGCCCAGCCTGTTCCCTAGGCCCAACTCGATGGCCCTTTCACGAGCCCAATGGACTATGCTATGCCCAGCTATCCAAACCCGCACGATCCGAGAACCTGAAATTCAAGAATGACAACCAGGGATCAGCCAGGCCACCGTGTCGACGCTACGCGCGAATATACCTTTTGTACGCATTCGATTTCCACCTCCCCAAGTCCTGAATTCTTTCGGATGAGAGGCCCAGATGCATGGCTGACGTAGCCGCGCCAATCCTAAAGGAGTGTGCAGAGAATTCATTGGGATTATAGCCGCAGGAGGCAATGGCCTTGCGCAGAACCCTAGTAAATTGGTGGCGGGTGAGCCTAGCGCTATCCTGGTGGATCAGCAATGGACCTGGGCCGGGGGGCCGGAGATAAAGATACCGTCTGGTATCTTTAACCGGACATGGACCCGGGGAACCAGTGGCGGGGAGCTTAATAGTCGCGCCCCTTCCCCTCTGGTCCGTTTTGGAACACCGTATGAGCACCTGCATTTGGGAGTCAACCAGTGACACGTCCTGCATGAGAATGCCGCGTGTGATACCCTGGGGGGAGTCCTCACATACCACCTCGCCCACTCTTAGCGCTCCAAAATATGCTATAGAAAAGGCTGCGGAGAAAAGGCGCGCCTCAAATTTGGACCAACAGAGGGACCTCAACTGCCTGTGTACCTGAGCCAACATGTCAAAGGTAATGGGACGCCTGGGGTCGCTGACAGGCGGCTGGAGCCTGCGCCAGCCCTCCATAGCCCTACGCAAATGGAAATTGTCACACGGGTCTGTAAAATAGAGTGCTTTTGAGAAGAATGTGATGGCTGCTGTGTGAATGTTAAGAGTCCTTGGTGCGCGCCCCAGGTTCCTCAAGTGCACTACATACTGCATGACCTCCTCCGGGGAAGGTGGGGCCCGAAGGGGAGCAGAGGTCTGTCTCTGCCTGAACGTAGTGAAGTCTGACCAAGCCCGTTTATACGAGCTCAGTGTAGACGGGGCAACGGAAGCTAATACTCCCTTTAGGATCTCTCGCTCCCAAGGTTCCATAGCTGTTCCGGGAACGGCTCCGGCGACTGGCTTGCCTCCGGTGCCAACGATCGGAAGCGATCCATCTGGAAGCGAGACAGAGCATCTGCGATATTATTATTGACCCCTGGCACAAATTTGGCAGAAAAATGCATATTCAACTGCAAACTGAGTAACACGAAGTGGCGTAGGAGGGAGGACACCCTCGTCGACCGCGTGGATTGCCGAGATAGAACGCTGACCACCGCCTGGTTGTCGGTTCTGAAGCAGACCCGCCGGTTCCTGAAATCCTCGGACCATAGGTGTACGGCTACTACTATGGGAAAGAATTCTAAGAATGTTAAGTCGCGTGTGATGTCTGTACCCTGCCAGCTGGCCGGCCAGCGCTGCGAGCACCATTTACCTCTGAAGTAGACCCCGAAACCCAAAGCACCTGCCGCATCGGATTGCACTTGGAAATCGGCCCGCAGCAACATGGTGTCCTGCCATAGTGACACCCCGTTGTAGCTCTCCAGAAACATCAGCCAGGATTCAAGGTCGGCCCTGACCCCGCAGGGGAGGCGCTTCCTATGATAAGGTTTGGTTAAGCCCACCGTGAGCCTAGCTAAGCGCCGGCAGAATGGGCGACCCGGTGAAATAACCCTGCAAGCAAAGTTGAGGTGCCCTAGCAGTGATTGCATTTGTCTAAGGGTAAGTTTTTTAAGGGGAATGAGTTGCCTAATGGTCTCTTTGAGGGCGAGTAGTTTATCAGACGGCAGGCGTGAGGTTTGTGCGACCGTGTCCAGTTCTATGCCCAAGTACGTAAGGCGTGAGACGGGCCCTTCGGTTTTTTCGGCAGCCAGTGGAACCCCTAACTCCTCTGCGAGAGCTGAGAAGGCCCGCATAAGGCCTGCACACTCGGAACTGCGAGCCCCAGCCACGAAGAGAAAGTCATCCAGATAATGCGAGACCCCTGGAAGGCCTGTCCTGAAGCGCAGGGCCCAGTCCAGGAATGTGCTAAAGGCCTCAAATGCGGCACATGCCACGGAGCAACCCATCGGCATGGCCTTGTCAATGAAATATGCCTCATTGAATCTGAAACCCAACCATTTATAGTCCTGCGGGTGAACAGGGAGTAGGCGAAATGCTGATTCGATGTCACATTTCGCCATTAACGCCCCCTTGCCAAATTGCCTCACTAACTTCACCGCCTGATCGAATGAGGCATATTTCACAGTGCACAGCTCCTGGGGTATTCCATCATTGACTGACCTGCCCATCGGGTGGGAAAGATTGTGTATGAGCCGGAATTCCCCGGGCGCCTTCTTGGGGACTATTCCCAATGGGGAGATGTGGAGATCAGGTATCGGTGGCGACGCGAACGGGCCAGCCACGCGTCCTGCTGAGATTTCCTTGTTAATTTTCTTAATGGCTATATCAGGCCTTTCCCTAATGGATTTTTGATTGGGGGGTTCACCCGTGCTAGGTGGGGTACGCACGGGAATACGGAAACCTGTTGAAAACCCTTCCCACAGGTATTTTGCTGCATCTCTATTGGGGTAACAGTCAAGCAGTAGTTTCAGAGGGTGAAGCTTTACAGGGGAGTGGGCCAGGGCGAGTGATCTATTAGTATTTATTAGTCCCCGAGATTGATCCCTGGGGGGCACCTGAGGTATTTCTGGGGCCCTGGTGCGAGTTGCCCCTGGCGCCACGAAAGGACTGCCTCCCCTTAAAACACGAAACTCCCGGGTGCTGACCCAAACACTTTTCGCATTCGTGGGAGTACTTACAGTTGGGTCGCTGACAAAGGCCCTTGTTATATTCCCAGCAAACCCTGCGTCGCGGGTCCCTCTTGTGCTCAAACCTGGTGGACCTAGGTGGATCCGTATGTTTCCTTTCTACATATGGGACTACGTGATTGCTCCAAAAATGCTGGTGGCGCTGATCCCACCTGGTTTTGGGGTTTTGCGAAGCATTCCGACGGAAGTCTTCATCGTAATTCAGCGCTGCCGCCTCCCCGGCCATCCTGTAGGCCATCCTAACATCAGCTATGTAGGCCATAAGGTGCATGGCCCTTTTTGGATAAGCAGCTGTTATCACTGCAATCCAAATATGCATTCCATCCAGCCAATTCTCGAACGTGCGGTCAGCCCGCGGCGTCCTATGCCTGCGCCTACCATACTCCTTTCTCTTTTCGCCCTTTCCCAGCGTATGGGACAATGGTAAGAGGGTGAAAATGTCTATAAAATCACCATTCAAGATTTTTTCCCTTGTTTTATTTGATAAATGGGATCCCAGAATGATATCCGTGTCTGAGTTGGTAGAATACTTTGAGTCCGGTATCAAAGCACCATCCCTCCACTCTAACGTCCCCTTGAAACCCTTACGGTGGGTGCTGGCTCTCCTCTTATGCACCCACAAAGGAAGACCCATCTGATCCTCTGCAATCCCCCAATAATCCTCCATTGGGATCTCCTCATCCGAATCGGACGTACCTGAGTCATAGGAGTCGTCATCCTTAGCTCTCTTACGCTTGTTGGTTTTCTTCTTCGCCTTTCCGCTCCGCTGACGCTCTTCTCCGTCCCGCGACGCCGCTTCGCCACTTCCCGCCGGCCTGGAGTTGTCATCGTCCCCCGATGTATCGGAACCCCCAGCTTCCCTTTGCGCCACTGGTTGCACAGGCTGGGCCCCTGGGAGACCTGCAATAGACTGTGAGGACTGCCCGGGCGAACCTGCTGCTTGAGCCCCGGCCCCCAGGCTATGGGCATCGGGAGCATTAGATCGCGCCTTCTGCCCCCGTGTCCGTGGGGCCTGGCTCGCAACGCTTCCAGGCTCGGAGCTAGAGCTGGCGAATAAGGAAGCCGAGGTGCCCGGCGATCCGCCCTCTGAAAAATAAGTATCTAAGATACAATCCTGAGACTCGGCAGGCTCGACCTGGGACTCACGAGGATCATCCTGCGTGGCCTCAGCTGCGGGGGCCAAAGATTTTGCAATGGCCGCCAGCTGTTTGCAAACATCCAGCTGGGTCTTCTGAAGCGTGGAGACCACACGTACCAAGGCCTCAGTCTTGTCCTGAGCTGCAGGAGTCTTGGAGGGGGCCGAACCTCGCACACGCTTGGGTGCCATTATCAGGTTGTAGCCAAACACTATTCAGTATTATTATTATAATTATTTATAATTTGCTTATTTATTTATTATTATTACCCTGTTTACCTCTATATATTATTATTTATAATTATATAATTATTTTATTTATATCTTAGTTTATTTTAGATATATAATTATACGGGCTTATAATTGTCAGGTTACCGGTTTAATGCTATTATAATGTATTATTGCTAAGCCTCACCACAGGGGGGACGAATGAGCTATGTATATAAGCGAAAGACAAGTCCCAAGTCGCTAAGCTCAGCAAAAACTTTTTGGCCTCCGCTGAACAGATCGCCTATAATGCCTCGGCAGCGGGTTGGACTGGATGACCCTTGTGGTCTCCTCCAACTCTATGATTCTATGACCCTAATCGATTGCTCCCTGGATAAGCCACTCGCCCGCACACAGCTAAATGCTTTGCAGAGGGTTGTTCTGGAAGGCCCCCGTGGACTCTTCCAGCTCTTATGATTCTATGATTCTATGTTTATAATTAGTTGTTCCAAAATTCCACTGGCCAGCACTCAGCTAATGCTTGGCGAGGGGGTTGGACTGGATGGCCCCTGTGGCCTCCTCCGACTCTATGTTTCTATGGCTCTAATTTGTTGTTCGCAGATACACCACTGGCCACAGGCGCTGGCCTCAAGATGCCAATCAACTTTAACTAGCTTATTATATCTTAAAAATTAAGTTCCCTATGAAAAACTCGATTGTGTACTGTGAATATTAACTAGTAAAACCCAGCCAGCCGATAGGGTGCACTAGTCCACCAGACACCACAGAAGTAAATAGCAGTAAATGTAGCCAGGCAGCACAAGTGGCCACTCTCAAGATGGCCGCTGAAGAAGGGACAGTGTTTGCCCACACCTAAAATGGCTGCCGGGACAGGGTTTGCCAACACCTAAAATGGCTGCTGGGACTGAGTCTGCCCACACCCAAAATGGCTGCCGGGACTGGGTTTGCCCCCACCTAAAATGGCTGCTGGGACTGAGTCTGCCCACACCCAAAATGGCTGCCGGGACTGGGTTTGCCCCCACCTAAAATGGCTGCTGGGACTGAGTTTGCCCACACCTAAAATGGCTGCCGGGACACCTAAGATGGCTGCCGGCAGGAGTACTCACACGTGCCCTTCTTAAAATGGCGGCTGAAGAAAGGACAGGGGCTTGCCCTTAACCAAAATGGCTGCCGGACAGGATCACAACAAACAGATAAGTAACAAGAGCCGAAGCAAAGCAACCTAAACAGGGTATACGTGGCCGGCAAAGTAAACAAGCATGGAAAACTAACCACAGCCGTAGCAAAACAATATACACCGTAAGCAGGACGCCCACCACCCGATTCCAGGGGATAAGGCAAGGAACCACCAGGAACTATGACGGGGGGGGGGGCCCACGTTCACTCACCCAGCTGTACCGCGAAGAAAACAGATCCAAGGTACGAGGGGGAGAGGGCGGCAGCCGCCTCCGCTCTTAGCCACCCAGCGAGCTTGCCAGCAGGAAAAACAAGAGGGCAGCAGGAATCCGCGGCGGATGGGGTGCTCCTCTCGGCTGCGAAAGCCCCAGCGCTCCCTCGGTGGTTAACTGCTTTCAGGCTGCAGCTGAGTGTCGTATATCCCCGGCGCTGCACCTCCGTGAACAGCTGGTAAAACAGCGAGGCCCCGAAGGACAACCAAAAACAAGCTAACTGGAACAGCGAGGCACTACAGGAAATAAGGACGGAAAAGCGCGACAAGCTATGCTGAACTGTTCGCTCCGGCGAACAAGGGGAAAAGAGGTCGGCTTCCCGCCTGCGGGGAGCTTTAAAACTGCCGGCTCCGCCCCGACCATTCTCATTGGCTGGTCGGGGATGACGCAGGCGGGAAGCCACCAACGCGTAGGGGCTGAACTTGCAGCCCCTACGCGGTGGTGCAGTCGGTCGGCCCACAACGCCGCTTCCGTCGCAGGCGCGGAAGCGGCTTTGTGACCCCATGGACCAGAGCACACCAGGCACTCCTGTCTTCCACTGCCTCCTGCAGTTTGGTCAGACTCATGTTGGTGGCTTCGAGAACACTGTCCAACCATCTCGTCCTTTAATTCACATTTTGGTAATTACAAATGACTCAGTTATGAGAGTGTTTCTCAGATTGTACTTCAATTAAGGTCATGGGAATTCATATAAAATAAATTCTGAAGGGGGGGAATGTTAAATAATGAACAGCACTTGTGGGTTTTTTAAAAAATCCATTGTGCTGCTAATTAGCTAAAGTTCATGTCTCCTGACTACAAATCAGGGAAGACTTTACTGACTTGATCAGTTGAATAAAGGAACCAGAGAGCTGTGGTGTTTTGTTTTGAAACACAAATGCTGTGCTTCCAATGATACTTACTGGGATAATTTGTACTAAAGGAGTTACTGACCACGTTTCTTAAACTAGAAAACATGCACTCTCTGATCCAGCTAGTCCCTTGCTGGATGTTGAATGATATACACAGAGGTGGGGCCAATAATGTAGAACACTTTTTGTAGGATTATATACATTTCTGTAGACTTGTTTTATCAATAACTCTCAGTCATTATAACCGTGGACTCTTATACAGTGATACCTCGGGTTACAGACGCTTCAGGTTACAGACTCCACTAACCCATAAATAGTACCTCAGGTTAAGAACTTTGTTTCAGAATGAGAACAGAAATCGTGCTCCGGCGGCGCGGCGGCGTCGGGAGGCCCCATTAGCTAAAGTGGTACTACAGGTTAAGAACAGTTGCAGCTTAAGAACAGACCTCCGGAATGAATTAAGTTCTTAACCTGAGGTTACCACTGTATGTCTTCAGAAACTTCAGAGACATCCAGTAGCTGGAAAAAAAAATATTGGACTAGACAATGCTTTTTTTTTCCTCTTAAAAAATGTTTAGGGTTACTCTCATTTTCCTACTCATATTGAAATACTGCCTCTCAATGGGGCCAAACTTATATTCAGAAAATGTATAGGGGTATGCATACCCCTGTGCCCCCCCCCGAAAGAAAAGCACTGGGACTAGATGAACTTAGTCATATTGTTCCAGCTAGCAAAACAATATTCAGCAAGGTGACCAATAATGCAATCTCAAAAGCCAGATCTCACCATGTCTGCATTAAATCACCAGGTTCTGCCAGCCTTCATCCATATTCCAGTAGTAGAGGTGCATTTGATGGGGTGGAGCCAGAGTGTCACCCTCTGACCCTGGTGTCACTCATGCCCCATCCCTGTCCAGGAAAGCAGCAGTGATCTCAGTATCGAGAGCAGTTCTGCCCCCACCAGACATGCTGATACTGTCATGTTCCATTAGACTGGAACTTCTCTCCACTCTTGACGTGTCGATTCATTCTGGGTTCCAATTCTGCCACTCCAGATTTCTCCTGCCTATGACCTTGACCTGCTAAGTTCTACTCTGGCTCCTCATGCCTTTCACTAGCCAAAATGGACTAAGACAAAATTACCCCCAGAACTTCACAACCCTTCTTGAACAGTGTGAAGCTGGGGGTGACATTTTGGCGACTAGGCGGGCACCAAGTCAAGGGAGATAAAACTCTCCAGAACCTTGGTATGTGGTGCTGCTTTTTATCCTTGACATCATCATTGCTGCCAGGACCAAGATCATAAGTATATATATATATATATATATATATATATATATATATATATATATATATAATCGCGGGGGGTACGCGGGGGGTAGGGGGGAAGAGCTTCATGAAATCTTTTGCTAACCTTCAATTTCACCAAACCTTTTCTAAAAACCTTTGGCTCAGGCCTAGAAGTAAAAATATAGCAACCCAAGATGAAACTTGAACTGATTCAAGAAGGCATTACTTATATTTGAATGGGTTTCATTTTATTTTATTTTTAAAAACAACTTTAACAACTTATTTAATATTGAGGATCACAAATGGGGGTATTGCTATTTATTTATTTTTTGGGGGGAGAGAAATCTTCACAGAATTATGCTTGAGAAGAATGCTTTTCCAAGAATATTTTTAATAATAATAATAATAATAATAATAATAATAATAATAATAATAATTTTTATTTATACCCTGCCCATCTGGCTGGGCCTCCCCAGCCACTCTGGGCAGGATCCAACTGAATATTAAAAACAATACAGCATCAAACAATAAAAACTTCCCTAAACAGGGCCACCTCCAGTTGTCTTTTAAAAGTAAACTAGTTGCTTATTGCCTTGACATCTGCTGGGAGGGTGTTCCACAGGGTGGGCGCCACTACCAAGAAGGCCCTCTGCCTGGTTCCCTGTAACCTCACTTCTCACAGTGAGTGAACTCCCAGAAGGCCTCGGTGCTGGACCTCAGTGTCTGGGCTGGACAATGGGGGTGGAGATGCTCCTTCAGGTATACTGGACCGAGGCCGTTTAATTAGAATTCATGATGGAGAGCAGAAGCAGCGGTGTCATGCCGACTTCCGTGCAACCCATAAATATATGCACAATGGCATGTTTGTGCATTGAAAGCATCACTAACATCACCTATGTGTATGCAGAAGCATTGTACAAAGGTGTTATTGTTTTTGTGTATTAAAAATTTTCCGCTTCATAGCACTCCATGTTGTTTGATTGAAGCGCTCCTGATTTCTTTTATGTGTGCAGCAGAACATGAACAATGCTGAAATTTAAAATGTGAATCTCATAATTTGTAGGCCTGCACATTTTGTGACCTTTCAATCAGATGCTTATATTTAAACAGTTGCCATATTATGTTGAAAACCTGCAGGAGAAGGCAATCAGTCGTAAAACACAACATAAAGGTAAAATAAGAAGCGCACCTGTCCAATCGAAGTTTGCTTGATGCAAAATGTAATTATTACGTTAGCATTAGTTTCACAACTTGCTGTGTTTTCTTCCTCCTGAGGTTGCACCATGAGCCTATCTTCCTTTGGAGATATATGGGATTCATTTCTAAATAAATAAATGCAGGTTAGACTGAATATCAAGCAGGGAAGCTTGGAGCAGATATGGAATCCTTCTTAGATTCCCCTCAACCCAATGACAAATACTTTTATCTCGGTGCCACCCAAATCCTGAATCCCACTCAGCTGTGCCATGCTGAAAAATTCCACACCAAAGAAAATCCCCTGTGTTACAAAACAGAACACTCTGAACAACAACAAGAAATTTCCTGCAAACGTGAGGTGATGGGTGCTCCGAACTTCGCAATAGGGTGCTCCGAGCACAGCAGCAGACAGAACAGTTCTTCCCGGATAATGAACTGTATATAAACAGCTTACTACACATTTAAGTGATCGCTGATCTATGGTCATTTGATGTACCTTTGGGAACAATTAATTTGCTGATAAGGAATTATCATTGAAACAGTTCATTATCCTGGAAGAACTGTTCTGTCTGCTGCTCGGAGCACCCTATTGTGACCATAGCTGCCAAGTACCCCGTTTTCCCCGGGAAACCCCCCGTTTTTACTTACCTTTTCCCGGCGGTCCCCCGTATCACTTTGTCTCCCGTTTTTCTCCGTTCTTTTCTCCTGTCGGCGGCCATTTTTTCTGATTTGCCCATCTATGGGCACCGAAAATGGCTGCCGCTGGCTTCGAAAGCCGCGTCTACGCATGTCCAGAAGTGCGTAGACGTGACTTCCGGTGTTGTCGTCGGCCATTTTTGGTGCCCATAGATGGGCAGAGCGACCCCAGAAGTTGTGTCTATGCGCTTCCGGACATGCATAGACGCGACTTTCGAAGCCGGCTGCGGCCATTTTCGGTGTCCATAGATGGGCAAAGCGGCTGCCGGGTCATGCGGCTGCCGGTCCCGGATTCTGCAGTCCGGAACTTGGCAGGTATGATTGCGACGTTCATAGCACCCACGTTTGTAGGATATTGACTGTGGAAAGGCATTCTGCCTCCATTTCAATGAACTCTGACAGTGATTTGCCACTCCTACTATTCCTGTTCATGGAACATTTATTTGATTCTTATTAATTTGTTACTTCATGCACATATTATATGTCTTCTGTTTATGAACGCTAAAAAATTCCACAGCATTCACTGATGCAACCCACTCCAGTCTGGAAGGAGGAGTGGAATATGATTTTTGGACTGGTGCTGAGTATTTTTGTGGATTTCTGTATATTCATGTATTATCCTTTAGTATGTTATCATCAATAACCAAATCAACAGGAACGAAGGCAAAGAGGAGCAGAGCATAACTATCCACCACATTTAGTACCTCTACGAAAGTTGCAGGACAATTTCAATGTATTCAATTATGTTTTCCAATTAATATTGTGGTTAAAAGTCATGTGCTTTAGATGCCTGATTATTGTCTTCCAAAGCAAGTACTCTATTCCAAACTTTAAAATGGAAAGCGTAAATGCTGGTGGTCAACAAAAGAGGTTTAAATACTCTCTCAAGGCAAATCTTTAAAAAAGTGTAGTATAAGCACCGACAACTGGAAAACACTGGCCTGCGAGCGCTCCAGTTGGAGAACAGCCTTTACTGAAGGCATCAAGGGTTTTGCAGACACTCAAACTCAGGCCGAAAAGGATAAAAGTGCTAAGAGGAAGGCACGCTTGGCAAACCCTTACCATGATCAACTCCCACCCGGAAACCTATGTCCCCACTGTGGAAGCAAATGTGGATCCAGAATTGGCCTCCACAGTCACTTACAGACTCATTGTTAAAACCGTGTTAATGAAAGACAATCTTACTTGACTAAGAGTGATCGCTAAAGAAGAAGATTCAAACATGTTTTAGAATTAATATTGTGATTAAAAGTATGCTTAAATGCACATATTTAAGCATGTAATAAAATGTGGATTTTTCTGTGTACATAATTGCAGGTGAATGCAAAAATGGAAAGTAACAGATTTTGGGTCTATATCACAGGGAAGTGAAATGGACTGGAACTAGATTTTCTAACCCTTTGCTTATAGTAGGGGTTGAGAGGTGTGTGGTGATTTAGTTTGAAGTGAAATGGCATTTAGATGCTGAGCCAGGGGTAGACAATATGGTGTTCTCCAGATGTTGGATTGCAACTTCTATCGGCCCCATTGCCAATGGTAAGAGATGGTGAGTCCATCAACATCTGGATGACATCATGGGGGTTCTCCTAGTTCTAGGCTATTTAGTATTAACTACATCGCTTGTGCAGACTCCATCAAGCCCTTAACTCCTCTGAGTAAGATGCTGTTTGTATTGCAGTAATTCAAAAGATTATTGTATTGGGGGGGGGGGGAAGTTATGCTACAGCCAATATCTGAGTTTGAAGTTCTTCCTTCAGTCTCCCACGATGTGCATGTTTAAAACCTGCCCCTTACTCTTATATAATAGTGACAACAGAAAGAGTTTTGGTACTTAATGAGTCAGGTACTCTCCCACAGCAGTGTTGTAAAACAGAAGATACTAATTAAAACTGAGAAAAATAGGATGATAAAACATTTACAATTGTAGATGTGAGGATATGAAAAACAAAAGCTACATGGATGAATAAAATAGCAGGCTGTAAAGCATCCCACATTAACTTAAGTGTATGTGCATGCAGATTACAGAAAGTCAGCAAACACAACCCATTTGGCATGTTAAGAAAATGGCTGAGGTGCAGTCGTGCAAAATATTGGAAATGATGAAACACTTCTGTGATTGCACACGATCCTTTGCAGCACTTCACCCAAGGCATTTCTGTTCCATATACATGTCATGCTAGGCACCTTTTCATACACCACACTGAGGGAAACTGGCTTGCAACTCCTGTAGCTAATTGTAACTCCCTGATGAGTGGGCCTGCACACGGTTGCAAACAATTTTATTTTATTTTTTGCCATATTCACACAAATTTTAATATGCACCTTTCACCTTCAATCCTTTATGGGTTTACCTGGGATTGCCTCAGTTTGGGTTGCACTATTAAATAATCTTGGATAAAGGAATAAAAATTGAATGCCTTAATAGACACTAAAGGGACGACACACAAACATATAGATTTACCTCAAGTGTGTTCTTGCTTACCTTTGGGCAAGACTTGTTAATTTGGGGTCTGAATCTGCACTTCTCCAGCCCTGGGGCCTAGGTAGTAGAACTTAACCAGTGATAAGGACCACAGACTCTAGACTGTAACTGAAATTAATCAAATTTACTGGTGCGACTTATTTTCTCCTCCCCAATGGTTTCTTCTGCCCCTTCTATTTTCAAAACATTTTAGCTATTTCCAAGCTGTTTATTTACCTAGCAG
Organism: Zootoca vivipara; assembly: GCF_963506605.1. NCBI lineage: Eukaryota > Metazoa > Chordata > Lepidosauria > Squamata > Lacertidae > Zootoca > Zootoca vivipara. The sequence continues at coordinate 17,274,076 of NC_083279.1, forward strand.
CTTTATTTCAGATAAAATCATAACTACTACTGTTATGATTTGGGAAGTTGGATCCTCCTCATAAAGGGTCCATGTTGCGTGTGGCTCCTGGACTCCCTCCCCCAATTAGCTGAGATGCGGGGCTTTGCCCCACAAGTAGCCAGTGGTGACACGATCACGCCAAGGGCTTGTTAGCCAATTAGGGGGTGTTGGCGTGATCGTGGACTGGGTATAAAATGGCAGTGTGATGTGGGCGCATTCTTCTTCTTCTTCTTCTTCTTCTTCTTCTTCTTCTTCTTCTTCTTCTTCTTCTTCTTCTTCTTCTTCTTCTCTTGCTTCATGCTGCCGAACACCCACCCACCCTCCTGGTTAAGTCATGATGGGCTTTGCTTTGGACTTCAGTTGGCCGCCGGTTTTGGAATGGGGGCTGGGTAGGAATTTTTCCAATGTGGCAAATTGGCAGTGGCCGCTTGGTTTTTGCCCACCTCTTAGCAATCGTCACAACTTTGAAAGGTTTGGAGGTTAGGCATTGGTTTGGGGGGAGTGTGGGGAGGGGAGGTGTGGCCATCACCTGGCCCTCCAAGTTATATGGTATTCCGTTAAAGGAATTTGGGGGTCTGGATCTCATCCGAAACCTGGGAGGAGCTAGGGCCACGCCAGGACTTTCGGGAGCTCCAGGGGTGAGCACCAGTCAATAGCCATCAATGGTGCTCCCCCTGTCATAGTTTACCGTTTGCGGGCCTCCTGCTGGGTAGGCAGGGGCAAGTTATAGTCTGGATACCAATGCCTAAGCCAATACAATTCCTACTTGTGTATTTAATAAAGTTGCGGCATAAATTTTGCCCAATAACCTTTAAACTAAATTCTGTGTCCATCATGTCTTTATTTCTATAGGGGATGGGTTTCGGGGCTTGATGCGCAAAGAACCCAGCGATGGAACTACACTGAACTCTGTAAATGCTTTGGGTTTTCGAGGGAAATGTAAAAAAATAACCAAGAACAACAAACAAACACCTTGCTGTAAGTCTAGAGCGTTCCTGGATCATGCCAACCAACTTAATACCAACATCACTTTCAAATCAATTTTTGTCCTTGCTCTAAAGTTGGTGCAGGAACACCTGCCTGGCATGCAGAAGCTCCAAGGGAGGGGTGGGAAAGTCTCCTGTCTGAAACTTGGATAGCTACTGCCAACTAGTGTGGACAGTACTAAGCCAGGTGAACCATGGTCTGAGAAGGCAGCTCCATGTGTTCCTAAAGCTTCTGTCTTGTGTGATTATTTCAGGGATTCTTTCTGCTTTGCTTAAGCAGATCAACAGGACTTGTAGCCCTCTAGAGATAAACACAGGCATTGCCAGTTGGAATGTACACCAAAACATACAAATACTTAATTCAAAGCAAATATATAATTTGTAAGAGGTGATGGATCCCCACTCATAAAAATTAATAAAGCTTCATACAAGGTTGCTGGGCTTTCTCTCTCACATACAATTCATGTGTCTTTATTAGCTGTGTGAACACTACAAGTTGAATAGTTTATCTGTGCAGGACAAGGACAACATAAATATATATGGATATCTTTGGGGGAAGGCTAGAATTCCACTCTTATGATGTATCTATTAGTCAACTGCCTAGCTTTAGCTAGAAATGAAAGGCACTCACACCCAGATCAAACCCTGTCCTTTAGTCTTCACAATTCTCTTTTGCTAATAAAAATAACAAAATAAAAATAAAAATAATAAATTATTCCAACTAAGACCAACAAAGTTTGTTATTGGTATGAGCTTTCGTGTGCATGCAGATTTTCTGATGTTTGTCCACTGGAGTCAGTAGGTGGCCGGTGTGCCTGTTGGTGGTTTCTTTTAGAGTTGAGTCTTTTGGGGAAATGCCCTATGAATGAAATTATGTTTTAAAGACGGGAAATACAATTTTATATTGTGCTAGCTCTAGCTTTAAAAAAGAGAAGAAGAAAAAAAGAAATCAGCTAAAACAGGAGAAGGTTACACATCAAAGAATTGCCCTTTTGGTATACTACAGAAAACTTGGCAGAATTCTAGAAGTTTTATCTATCTGCTTTGGATAAATCCATTTGAACCAAGAGATCTGAAAAGTTGCAAGCCAAGACTTTCTTTTCAGAAGTCAAAAGTTAATGTGAATTTACTTCATATAAGATTATAATAATGTGCTAGCTTAACACAATATTTAAGTCCAAAGAAGTGTGGTATTGATCTCGTACCCCCCCCACCTTTTATTGCAGGCAGTTCTGTCCAGGAAAGAATGTATTTTTAAACTTTTGCTGTTACTCTGCAGCAATCTCCGTTCAGTGCCATCAGAAGAAGAAGCAAGGCCAGTGCACTGGTGGGGAATAAGGATGGAAATGTGTCATGTTAAGGCAGATTTATGTGCTACTGTGGCTCCTTCTGCAAAGCTTATTCTTGTTGCTCCTTCTGGTGCCTTACTGATAAAGTAGAATTCTTGTCATCACATTAGTAATCCAGGCTATGTGTTTATTTCCCAAAAAAAGAATTAGTGGTGCAATGAAAGTAAAATATAACAGAATGCAGGAGCATTTTTCTTTTTTTATTATTATCCTGAATTACTGGTGCAGTTGTGAAACACAGTTTTAGGGGCCAGCCCTATGTGGCAGAATGGTGATGGAAGTAGCTGGGCACTGGCTTAAACACCTACTATAACACAGTGAGTGGAAATTAGGCTGCTGTGTACTTTGGAGGATACTTCAAGGAGTGAAAGTGCTGAATGCTCCAGGTACTAATCATGCCTCTGTATTCCATATCAGCTGGAATCTGGATTGGAATTCTGGATGTGGATTTTGGAATGAAATCTGGTTCCACCACACTGTGATTGGTATGGTATTTTCAATGAATTTGTTTTTTTTTTTGGTTTTTGTTTTTCTGCCTGGGAAAGAATAGCAGGCAGTGTCAAGTTATTTTGGTACCCAGGAGAGAGGTGTTTCTGTCCTCAGTTGCCATAAAAATAATAATAATAATAATAATACAGTGGTACCTCTACTTACAAATAACTCTACTTACGAACGGAGCTCTGTCCGCCATCTTGGATGCGACTTACGAATTTTTTCTCCCAGTGCATTCCTATGGGATTCGACTTACAATTTTTTTCAACTTATGAATGTGCGTTCGGAACGCATTAAATTCGTAAGTAGAGGTACCACTGTAATAATAATAATAATAATAATAATAATAATAATAATAATAATAGGAATGGAGTACTGGGGTAGGGTTAGTACCTCTGGCAGGGGACATGCCATGTTCCTTCTGGGGTAGTCTGTCCACCTTTGGTCCCCATTGTGTGCGCAGCTCTCACATGTGACTCCTAGAAGCTGTCAGCATGCGACAGCGGCCACACCCTAGGAATGGATCTAACTGTCTGGCTAAACCAGGTAAGGGTTGCCAATGGGTCTCAAATCCTTGGTGACTTAGGGGCTTCCCCTGCATGTGAAGATAGGCCCCAGTGGCTTGAGCAGACAAGACCAAGTGTGGCTCCAAGAGTCAGGAAGGTGGTTTCTGGATGTGTTGTAGAGGGAAGTGAGGAGCAGATAGGGCTATTCAACCTGGGATTGTACCCCTGATCATAAACCTCCACTGCCTTGCAGTATATCTTTAGCAAAAGAAATGGCAAAGGAGTAAGCCCTACCCAAATCCAGAGGTGAGACCCTAAGATGGTTGGATGATGCATTGCATGCCTTCTTCTGGCAACTCCTGCCACCAAGCTGGTGCCAAATGTATTGCTATGCTTTCCTTTGGACCATATCAGCAAGGCTGAGAGGGGGTCTCAGCATCCGAGCAGCCCAGGACCTCAATACACACTGCCCAAGCTTTCACCCTGGGGAGTCACTTCATTGCTGCTAACACAGTGGTTTGGCTTCATCCCAGAGCCACACTCTATTGACTCTTGAGACAGACAGATGCTAACAACAACAATTTTATTACTATTTTGTGTTGTCATTTCACAACACTCAAAACCATCATTTCCCCCTATGGTAGGGTTGACCTTTTTTGTCAGTGTAGATTGCACAAAATCCTCAGATTTTGTAATGTTAATCTGTAATATGAACTGGAAATATAGTCAATGGTGTCTTATGCATTTCTTAAAAACTGCAGCTTGACACCATCATTTGCTCATAAAAGAAGACATATATGTACATTCACAGTATTCACTGAACACATTTTGACTCTCAGATGTTGGCAGCATGAAGGCATTGGAACAACTTCAACAACCAGAAGCTTAATTGGCCTCCTTCCTCAACAAATATAGGCAGTCAATTTTACTCAAAGTCTCTGCAAAGGATTCAGTGCCATGAATGGCATCCTCATTCTCTTCAATATTGCATCCAAAGGATTAATTGAAAACCCTGCATAGCTTCTATAAAACTTTCAGGGATGCAGCTGTCAGGAGTATGGGCAGGAGTCAGGCTCTGGGGCCTGTAGTGCTTTGCAGGACTGGGGCCTGCCTCAGCTTGTGCTGGAGAAGCAAGGAGTGGCCACTCAGTTGAGGCCACTTGATAACTCACTGCACCTGGTGGCAAGAGCTGGGAGGGATAAAAGCTCAGCATTTCCCTTCAGCTCTTTGCCACAGCAACGCGATCCCTGCCTTGTTTCATCTGGCCTCCTGTTCCTTGATCCTTGGACTTTTGCCTTGCTCCTCGACCCTTGGACCATTGCCTTGACGACGCCTTGCTCCTCGACCCTCAGGCCCTCGCCTCCATGAGGCCCTGCTTCCCAACCTTTGGTTCCTTGACCCTGCGACTGCTTGCTGCTGGACCCTCAGCCCTGCACTGTCCGGACCCCGTTCCTGCTTCCACACCACCATCTCATCCTCAGGCGGGCCTGCTACCTCCCGCCAACCAGACCGTGACTGTAGCAAACTGGAGACAAACTCACCATTCAAAGCAAGCATAATATACTATGGCACACAGTCAACTTGGGGGCTGAATTTAAGTGGACCATGTATGACTACTGAGTTGGTCTTCAATTTTCCGCAAAATTATTTCTACTCCTCAGGATAGATGTGAACTTATTCCCAAAAGGCAGTGCACTTCCATGCTGCAAGTCTCTGCCCTAGCCATGCAATGCACTCAGTGCCTGAAGTCCACAGTTAAAATCAGGATCCTGGATTTATTTTCCGTATGAAGCAGTCCTATGCATGTGGAGCAAGCTGGTGTAAACTAAGTTGACATAGTTACACCCAATCCAGACCCTGCTCAGCAGCGGGTCTACTGCTGACCGAGACAATCTAAGCCTGGCAAAGTCTTTAGTGTTTGAGTTACCATTTTTTGCCAGCTTAACTTACAATGTGTTGTCTGGTTGTGTGGCCAGGCTGAATGAGCTTAGGATCCCAGCTAGGTTCCCCATCCCTGCTCCTCCCATCTCTGGGATCTGGCTAAGCCAGGATGGCGTAGCCCTGTTGGCAAATCTCCAGCTGAGCTAGGGATGAGGGTTGTAAACTGTGTAAAGTATAATTGATTTAATTCACACAGAAATGAAAAAAAATGTATGTGTATTAATGAAGGTTTAAAATGGAAAATGGCTAAATGTGGATTGCTAACATTGGGTTTTTTTGCACAGTAGTCACCCCACCCCACCCCCAGGACTCTGAGCTCTTGTCGGGTTAATGATTAACTAAGTTATATTTTGTTCTTTGTTAGATAGCATGTAAGTGTTGTAACCTTTGGTCATGTGATGAAGGTATTGAGTTGTAAATCTCCATTTTGAAGGAAGTTGCCTTTGTGTCTTTGTCTCCCAAACTCCATGGAGTGAAGATGGAAATGAAGTTCTCCTGAAGGGCTGGAAAGCAAGCTGTTAAAGAGAGAGAGAGACCTTTGCTTCTAGGAGTTTTTTGATTATTTCTTATTTTGTTACATGCTGAGCTTGTGAGCTGGATAGCACAAGGCATTATATGGATATTTTTGGATGTATAATTTGATGTTTCTGTTTCATTTTGAAGAGTTATGCTTGTAAAATTTGAATAATATTTTCATGGGTCTGGATAATGCTTCATTTTCAAAATGAGTCATGTTTCATGCATCCAGTAACTTGAAACTGTGCAATATTAATATCTAGAACAAGCTGGTCTTGCCCAGCTACACAAGCAACCTCTCAGCTCAGCTGGAGATATGCTGGAGCTTAACTAGCTTCTCCCAGAGGTTCTTGCTATAAGACTACTCTCTACGTTATCTTCCACACTGTTAGAGAAAAAGTGTTCTGCAAATACTCCCTTTGTTTTCTATTCCTAGTCTCTAATTCTGTCTGTGTTTGTTTGCTTATTGATTTGGAACATTTGAAAGACTGCACAATCAACAAAGTGACCTGGGTGTTTCACACCGACTTCAACCAAAATGCAATTAGAATATTAAATTAAAACATTCCTTTTTTAATTTTTCTTTAAACAGCTCAATTTGCTGCTGAAAATCTAGCACAAAAAGCAGAGATAGTTTTTTTGGGGGGGCGCATGACTGGTGCACACCATGCCACCGGGTGCACCAAAACAATGTTGTGGAACAGAATGCATGAGGCATGAGGCACTGGATTTTAGCATCACACGGGGCATGGCTGAAATTTGAAATTTGAAAGCCCATCTCTGCAAGCAGCAGTATTTAAAAACACAGCAGAAATTACCTGTTCCAATGGAAAAACACATAATTTTAAAAGACCCACTTCTGAGTAACCACCTCTTCACCACTGTAGACTGGGGCACTTGAAAAAGGACCTTGGATAAACTTGAAATTCTAGGAATGTATTTGTATATGGGAGGTGCTGATCTTTCTGATAACTTTGGCCCAAGCCATTTAGGATTTTATAGATGGATACCAGCACTCTGACTTGGACCCAGAAATGGTCTGGAAGTATAAATTTTGAAGTCCAATTGGTATATTTTATATATAATTTTATGGTTTCTAATCAAATATGAAATAACTACAAAATCGCAACGCATTTTATTTTGTATTTTCTGTTGTTGCAGCTTGTATACAGTAGTTCAAAAAGCAGTATAGAAATGGTGACTCAGATGGATGTATAAAATTTTCAGGTGATATAAAACAGGGGAGGATGGCAAAGCATGTAGAGGACAAGCCGAAATTTTAATTTGTTTAGTCGTTTAGTCGTGTCCGACTCTTCGTGACCCCATGGACCAGAGCACACCAGGCACCCCTGTCTTCCACTGCCTCCTGCAGTTTGGTCAAACTCATGTTAGTAGCTTCAAGAACACTGTCCAAACATCTCGTCCTCTGTCATCTTCTTCTTCTTGTGCCCTCCATCTTTCCCAACATCGGGGTCTTTTCCAGGGAGTCTTCTCTTCTCATGAGGTGGCCAAAGTATTGGAGCCTCAGCTTCAGGACCTGTCCTTGCAGTGAGCACTCAGGGCTGATTTCCTTCAGAATGGATAGGTTTGATCTTCTTGCAGTCCAAGGGACTCTCAAGAGTCTCCTCCAGCACCATAATTCAAAAGCATCAATTCTTCGGCATTCAGCCTTCTTCATGGTCCAGCTCTCACTTCCATACATCACTACTGGGAAAACCATAGCTTCCACTATACAGGCCTTTGTCGGCAAGGTGATGTCTCTGCTTTTTAAGATGCTGTCTAGGTTTGTCATTGCTTTTCTCCCAAGAAGCAGGCGTCTTTTAATTTTGTGACTGCTGTCCCTATCTGCAGTGATCATGGAACCCAAGAAAGTAAAATCTTTCACTGCCTTCATTTCTTGCCCTTCTATTTGCCAGTAGGTGATGGGACCAGTGGCCATGATCTTAGCTTTTTTGATGTTGAGCATCAGACCATATTTTGTGCTCTCCTCTTTCACTCTCATTAAGAGGTTCTTGAATTCCTCCTCACTTTCTGCTATCAAAGTTGTGTCTTCTGCATATCTGAGGTTGTTGATATTTCTTCCAGCAATCTTAATTCCATTTGGGATTCATCCAGTCCAACCTTTCGCATGGTGAATTCTGCATATAAATTAAATAAGCAGTTAAATAGCTTTGCCAAAAAGAAAAAGAGAGAGAGAGATGCAGAAAGCACAATGATGAGACCCAACAAGAACAAATGTGAAACATTACGGAAGAAAGATGAGCCAAAGACACAATAATAAGCAGGAGGAGGGAAGTTAAAAAAGCATGATTTCTTACTCATAGGACTATTGCCATTTTATTATGCATTAAGAGATGCAGAGTTGCCAAGATTTGTGAAGCAAACATAAGCCATACTCAGTGCTGGTAAAGCCTCATCTGCAGAATGGCACTTTATTCTGGAAAACACTCAAAAGAAAGATTTGCACAAGCTGTAAAGAAGAAAAACCAGAGGAAAATAAGCCCTCCAAGCTTCATAGACTTTCATCTTCCTTTCTGAAAGTTAGTGCTGTTGTCTTGTACCTCTTCCCCTGCTGTGGCTATTGCCTATTTGTTTTTAAGTTTGCATGAAAAGCAGCTGCTCTTTCATTACAGGCCGCATTTCATGAAATAAACAAGAATCTGATTGCATTGTCACTTTCTCCAGCGAGCATCACTGGCTGCTTGTCTCATGACATACTGATTTTGAAATTTTACTACTTACTCTGGACAGTTTTTTGCTAAAGTCACACCATAGGCCTTGATAATGGATCTAATTTCAAGTTATCAGCCAGCTTTCTCCCTCCAGTCAGTTTCTGAAAGCCAATTCACAGTTCCTAAGATTAAACCATCTGTTGCTGGTGGCAACAGTTTTTCATTTTATAAATTATGGATCCATTTCCTTAGAACCTTGGTGCTACATTCCTTGCTGAAGACTTCATTTGGTCTCCAATACTTTTTTGTTTGTTTGTACATTTCATACATCCAGTCCTGTAGAACTGCACTTGTGTAACATGTCCTAGCTTGTATAGTGTATTCTGCAGTATTTCATGAAGAATCAGGAAGGTGAAAAAAGTCTAAAATAAATGATGAGTTGTAGCAAGAAACAGACTACTGTCCACTGTAAACCACTGAGCCTCTTGGGCTTGCTGATCGGAAAGTCAGCGGTTTGAATCCTCACAACGGAGTGAGCTCCCGTTGCTCTGTCCCAGCTCCTACCAACCTAGCAGTTCAAAAGCATGCCAGTGCAAGTAGATAAAGAGGTACCACTGCATCAGGAAGGTAAGCAGTGTTTCTGTGCACTCTGGCACTCGCCACGGTCCTCCGTGCACCGGTAGAGGTTTAGTCATGCTGGTCACATGACCCAGAAAGCTGTCTGTGGACAAACACTGGCTTCCTCAGCCTGAAAGTGAGATGAACACCACAATTCCATAGTCACCTTTGACTGGACTTAACTGTCCAGGGGTCCTTTACCTTTTTTTACAACACACGACTGACCAACCTTCCCTCTCCTGCAGTTCAAAAATATCAGATAACAGAAGATGGCAAAAAAAAATCTGCCTGAGAGAAAACTGATTCTAGGCAGGATTTTTGTAGAGAGAGGGGGAGCCCCTGATTGGCATTGGGAATCTTCTTCTTTTGCCTAGTTCAGACTGTTGGGAGTCTGCAGGGATGGGTGGAGAGTCCTTTCCCTTGAATTTGACTCATTAACATTTAGTTGGTGCAAGTGAGAGAATGCAAGGAAGGGTTGGTTATACTCCTGAGAGATTATTGGGGTAAGGCAATTTTAAGTCACCTTCCATAGCCATTGGCTAGCAGTTCCTTGGGGGTGCCCCTGCCCATAGGCTTGGCATGTTGAGTGACTGCTGGCCACGCATTCAATAGCCATGCCTATATTTTCTTCAGGCACAGAGGTGTCACTCAAGGGCTACAGTTGCAGTTCAAGTTAGTTTCCCCTCTTGTAGCTGTCCCCTTCTCTTGATCTCATTACGTTCACTGAATAAAAATTGTTCAGATCAACACCAGCCTGTTTGTCTGTCAGGCCATGATGGATATTTGGTTTGGATTCCCTTGTCCTTTGTTATTCCATTGAAGCGCCTCTGGGTCCCAACATCTGGGCATTCCTCACAGTACATCTTCTTTGAACTTCTGAATATCTGTCATCTGCCACCTTCTTCTTCTTCTTCTTCTTCTTCTTCTTCTTCTTCTTCTTCTTCTTCTTCTTCTTCTTCTTCTTCTTCTTCTTCTTCTAGATTCTCAACAACATGGCTGATGCATACCCTGTGATTTTCCATCATAGCTTTCTCAGCTTTTAGTTTAAAGGTGTTATGAGGCTCAACATTTGAGTTTTATTGTGTGTGAATCTGAGATCTCTGAGGATATCCAGTTAAACAACTTGATCATTTCAGGACCAAATTGACACTATAAAATAGGCCACCGTTTTGGATCTTACCTGAGAGTGGGTTGGCTGAAGTCACCATTTGTGATGATGATGATAGAGGAAAGATTAAAACCAGGGATTTCCTTAGAAAAGCTCTGTGTCCAAGTTTAGAGTTGCTTTTTAAGTGCTTTCTCAAGCAAACAAAGCAGCTGTACATACAACATTAGAAGTTATTTTTTTCTGATGGTTGGTAGTATAATCCAGGAAAAGCTTTTCCACTTGCTTCTGTTGAATGCTAAGCCACTTTATATAATCAAGTGATTCAAGTGGCAACACTTTTTGTGGGGCTGTACCATTGTGTTTCAAGTGTCAGGTGTGTTTCAGGTGTCAGCATAGAAGTTCTCTCTCTGCAGCCTGGAGTGATGCAGTCTATTTTAACAATTTATTCTGTCGATTTATGGCAGAGGGTGCTATGTAGAAAAAAAGATAAGCCTACAACTCATTTGCAAGGCTGCCCTAACTTTCCTTCAAAGTGGAAATGAGCTGAAATGATATTAACATTCAGTCCTTTTTAAATGTTTTATGCAACTTTGTCTCCTTGGTATTTATAACCTCCAAGTACTTGTAGATTATTATCTTGTCCATCTTTCATTATGCTTTAGCCATGTTACATATAATTAAGTATTTTAATGACTCTTCACAAGCTAATCTATCTGGACTCATCATATTTTGTTTCATTTCTTTGAGCATCTGCCAACTTGTCAAGGTCTTTTTGATAATTAGTTGTCCAGTATTTATTTTGAACTGGCAACTTTCTGGAGGAGGAGATCAGGGTTTGTATTCCTCCCTTCTAAAATGTGATGCTCTGTTTGTAAAGGCCAAAGGTTCATTAGACATGCATTTTGGAAATAGATTCTCCTTTGTAATTTCAAACAACCTTCTCTAGATGGTTGATAATCACAGAGCAGCGGGCGGTGTTGGAAGGTCATTTATTAATCAATGAATTTCTACAGCACCCGACTACCAACATCTAAGAGTTGGGGGGGGGGGGGCTTGGGAACTTAGAGCAGTCATTCATTAATCATATAACCAAAGAAACAAGCAAGTATGAAGTCCAAGATCAAATAAACCTATCCCAACAGAGAGAGATATAAAAAGAAAATAGGAGAGTTTGGGCATTGTCCCTCCACAAGTTCACTGAGCATGTGGACATACTTAAGTGTCCCAGTATAAAGAGGAGCTATACTTGTGTTGATATATGCACATATGTGTAGCTGGCCACATTAAATGCAACCCATTGTCCATATACAATGGCCTGTCAAGTGCTAGGTAGTCCTTCTCTTTATGAATTTAAGAAATCCTTGTTTCATTGTTCTCTATTGTTTGTAAGCATTTGTCATTTGGTATGTGTGTCTCTGCTATTTTCTTTTGTTCTCACTTGTCAGGGGATTGTTGTGGCTACTCCCGAGTAAAGACGCTCCAGTCCACTCTGTCTTTAAGAGTTTTATTGTGCATACTATTTACAGTGCAGAGGCATCAGAAAACATCAATGCCTAGCCGCTCTCAGAATCCGGCAATACCGCCTTCCGGTTTCTGGTCCAACATAAGAGCTTGGGGACCCCAAAACACCTCCCCTTCACCTTACGTCTGGGTGCGCGCCTCAAATCGGGCGCCGGAAGGGGCTGCGTCCCATCTCCCCTTTGTTGGCTGCGACGTTGCTGTGACTCCGCTGCGTCACTGAGCCTTCCTTCCTCTACTGGCCTTCTGTGCAAGGGCTCAGCAGCATCTTGGAGCCCTCCCTCCATACCGCTCCCTCCTGACCCGCTGCTGACGCTATCACTGGGCGAAGTGCTGGTCAGGATGACTGGGGGAGGCTCCCTGTAAGGAGTCCCCCTGACATCACCTTTTATAGTTGTTATCTGGTTGTTATTCCTTCTGGTTCTCCTTCTGTCATATCTTGTCATATCTTGAATACTATCAGTCATACGTAGCATTCCATAGTAGACTATGTCTTCCCACATTTCACCTGCAATTGCAAGAAACTAGTTTTGAATGCATTGCTCAATAGTGGACCTTCCAGAAATTGGATATGATCAGTCTCACTACCATTAACACGTGACTGATAAGCTAGTGCACCTGGCCCACCACCAACAGAATTTCTGCCTCTTACTTCGGGGCTGGGGGTGGTGGTGGCAGAGAGGCTGGTACATTGATTGATGCAATGCAGCACTCCCAACAATGTGCTCACTTAGTGTCATACCTTCTCCACTCGGTAAAAGGCAGGTGCATGGTGGTGCCCCCCCCCACTTACCATCCATTCCTGATTCGCTCGCCTCGCCTTTCTGATTTCTGGTAGATTGCAAAATTTGAGGCTTATCATGCATTTTATGGACCATCACACACTGATAGTAAGCTCTGTTCAGCTTGGAAGATCACAAGTTGTGAAGCCCTTCTGTAGAAGGAGACACCATCCCATAGAATAACCTCTTTGCACTTGATTTAGCCTATGTTAGAATATGGTAAACCTTAATTACTAATGCATCTTCTTATTTAAAGACAACAGCACCGTTTGCAGAATCGTTCAGCCGTTGGAATATGTTTCAGAAGCCCATAGCATATCTCATTTAATGCATTACTGGAGTTGCCTTCTGGGGTTTGAGATGCCCCCAGTCATTCCTCTTTAGTGTATCTCATTTTTGAAGACATCAGTCATTTAACTCCGGAGGCTACTTATGTTCCATGCAAACTCACTGCCTCCTCTAGTTTGTTTCTGAAAATTATTCACATCTGAAATAATCATTGCCCTCAGGTTATCAGGAATTATTTTCAATAAAAGAATGAATGCCACAGCATGTTAAGTTCTGCACATGAAAGAAACTTTTGTGTCTCATTTGAGGCCCTTGTCCTTTATTGTGTTCAGCAGCTGAGCTGCGGCAGGATGAAGGAGGTGCCTGTAGCTATTTATTTATTTGTCTGACTTCCTTCAATCAGGCTCATTGGGTGTTCAAGGAGATCTCTCTGCCTGACACTAGCCCAACACATACCTGTTTAGCAGCAGCAAAGTTGCCAAATGATCATCATACGCCTTGAGACAACAGCCCTCCCTAAGCCTCTCCTTTCCTTCTCACATCTTATTGCTTGTCTTACCAAACACAAGACAGCTAATGTTGCAGTCACAGTTACACGCCTGATAATGATTTGAGATGACCAAATTCTTCCTAACAATTACATGTTTCGGGGGAAAACAAATTCTCAGCTGCAGTTCAACATTTCTCGTTACCGTGGGAAACAGGTTCCCCCCCCCCAGCCCCAAGAAATGCTTGTATAAGGCTGTTTGCTTCTTCAGGCTGCATACAATTATGTGTCGATAAAACTAGAGCTCTATTCAGGTGCTCAAAGGACACACAGGGGAATAAGGTATAGAAGGAACACTGAGCCAGACATGTCATCCCAATGTATCCATCCCTACCAATTCCACCCCAACATATTGTGGTGTTAAATCCAAGGCGGGGTTCTTTCCACATTAAAACAAAAAAAAACTTAGAAGACTGCTTTTCCCTTCACAGAGCTACAGTCCCCAGAGTGGTTTAGCAATCAATCCCTCTTGGCAGTGAACCAGTTCTCCCATTGAGGCATTGCTGCCAAGTTTTCCCTTTTCTTGCGAGGAAGCCTATTCAGCATAAGGAAATTTCCCTTTAAAAAAGGGAGAACTTGGCAGCTATGCATTGAGGAATGCAAGAAATGGGTATGTCATGAGACCCAGACTGTACTCTGGAGGGTCTATGGTTCTATCAAATGCTAGGAGTTGGAGGAACCTGACACTGGGCTTACAACTTGGTAGCATTCGGGCTGAGGAAAGATTGTGGTGATCACAGCCACCTGCAGACCCTTCCAAGTGTCCCTATTTTCCAGGGACAGTCCCGGATTTACAGAAGCCATCCTGGTTTCTGGTTTGGTCCCGGAATGTCCCACTTTTCCTTAGGACATCCCTATCTTCATCAGAGAAATGTTGGAGGGTATAGAGTAATGTGACCCCTGAGCTAAGAAGATGAGTAACTAACTATACAACCTTTAGTAGACATCTGAAGGCAGCCCTATATTAGGGAAGTTTTTAAAAATGTTTTATTATGTTTTTATATATGTTGGAAGCTGCCCAGAGTGACTGAGGCAACCCAGTCAGATGGGCAGGGTTGTTAATAATAATAATAATAATAATAATAATAATAATAATAATAATAATAATAGGGACCCAGGTGGTGCTGTGGGCTAAACCACTGAGCCTAGGGCTTGCTGATCAGGTCAGCGGTTCGAATCCCTGTGACAGGGTGAGCTCCCGTTGCTTGGTCCCAGCTCCTGCCAACCTAGCAGTTCGAAAGCACATCAAAATGCAAGTAGATAAATAGGAACCACTATAGCAGGAAGGTAAACGGCGTTTCCATGTGCTGCTCTGCTTTGCCAGAAGCGGCTTTGTCATGCTGGCCACATGACCTGGAAGCTATACGCCGGCTCACTCAGCCAATAATGCGAGATGAGCGCGCAACCCCAGAGTCGGTCACGACTGGACCTAATGGTCAGGGGTCCCTTTACCTTTAATATTAATAATAGAATTGGATGTCCCTATTTTCACTAGAGAAATTTTGGAGGGTATGCAATGGCAATGGTAGGGAGTGACACAGAAGTGGGAATTTGATAGTTTCTCAGTATGCTCCTGAGGTAGTCATATAGTAGGCACCGTGGGGCCGGAACGTAGCCTAAACCTCCTTTATAATAGAGCAATTCTCCCCCACAGCTGTTTACAGGATTTCAGACGAACAAACACCCCCCCAGTGAGATAATAAACCTGCTGAATTATTTAAGGGAATTTGTGCTTCTGTTGAGCCTACAACACACACACACACACCTTCCACATTTTTCAGCCTGCTTTTCGCAGAAGGCCTTTCTAACAAGCTCCTAGTTGATGGTGATGCTGAATGACGAACGTTTATCACAAGATGCTTGCTATCTTTCTAGTGCTAAATAAAATGGATGTGCTGCACATTTTAATTGGAAAGCAAACTAAATGACCTGCCTGTATGATTTCACTCCTTCTGCATTGTCACATTCATATGTTTCTGGATTCTACCAGCTCACAGGAGAAATGACATCTTGAGCCGTACTGAGTCCCAGCATCATTCCACTATAGGCAATGATGTTAAACCAGGCAATCATTTTTGCCCCTATTGAATGCAGCGCTCTGTGCTTAGCACACATAATGAAGAAACACGAGCTCTCTGTGCACAGCTAGACCTATTTTTTTTCCTGAATGTGCATATATTCCTGAAATATTAGGCTTCTATACCCAGAGGTATGGATCCTGTGGGGTGCATAAAATGAGGTTTGGAAGGAGCATAGAGCAGAGGCGCAGCATATGTTTCACATACAAAGGATCCGTATCAACAGGATCTCAAGGTGGGTCTGGCATTGTCCCTTGCTTGAAACCCTGGAGAGCTACTCTCAGTGTAGACAATCCTGAGCTTGATGGACAAATGGTCCAACTGAACAGGAGGCAGGTTCCTGTCTGCCCTAGGCCCAGGTTGCCTTGTCTGTACAGCTCACTAGGGCGTTTCAAAAACATAAATCAATCATGCACAACTTTTCTCTTCCTGCTTATTCCCTATCCTCTTTACCTGCCAGTCCAGGCTTCCTGCAAACTTTCTCTTGAAGGCTGTGGTCCCATTCCTCTGTGACTTGCTTCGCCAGCAACATGCACTCATGGCTGCTTCTCATACTCCAAGAGAAAGTTAGCAGAATCTCCAGCATAGGCATGCTGAGGATGCCTGCTCCATGCAAAGAATATGTTGATAATTCAAAACAACTGAAGGGAACATTCCCAAAGGCAGGCATGCAAATGATGTTCATAATTAACTCGGCACATCCGAAAAGCAGAGGGAAAACCTGACATGCTTAATTTTAAGATGGATTTTATAGGAGAGCCCAGCCAGATCCAGAAACAGCTGTCCTATATACCTGAAGGAGCATCTCCACCTCCATTGTTCAGCCTGGACACTGAGATCCAGCGCTGATGGCCTTCTGGCGGTTCCCTCACTGCGAGAAGCAAAGCTACAGGGAACCAGGCAGAGGGCGTTCTCAATAGTGGTGCCTGCCCTGTGGAACACCCTTCCATCAGAGGTCAGAGAGATGAACAACTACCTGACATTTAGAAAACACCTAAAGGCAGCCCTGTTTAGGGAAGTTTTTAATCTGTGATATTTTAATGTATTTTTGTGTTTGTTGGAAGCCGTCCAGAGTGGCCGGGGAAACCCAGCCAGATGGGTGGGGTATAATAATAATAATAATTAATAATAATAATAATTAATAATATCTAGAATGGTTTTATTTTAATAGAAGAGAAGATGCTTGCAGTCAGTGGGGTAGGTGGGACTTATGCTGAATTTTAAATCCATTCAACTCGGTCATGTGACCTAACATAAATTAAGCCATTACAAATAGTGTTGTAACTCAAGCACTATTTAAAGGCCTGTTTTTCCTCTGCCAGGCTTAGGTCAGCTCATCTAGTAGTAGCCCCACTGCTGAAAACAGTTTGGATCTGATGTAACTTTATTGATTAATTCCAGCTTCCTTTATGCTAGTTTCTTGCACATAGGATGGCTCCCAAAAGTTCCTGTTGCAGAATTGAACCATGGTAGTCTTTCAGACACTGCAAACAGCAGACCACCAACAAGCACACCAAATGTATTGCTGATATCTTGATTTCTAGATTTATCAGTGTGTTCACTGATAGCAAAGGATATCATTGCTTATAATCACATCATTGCTTATAATCACACATCATTGCTTATAAACAAGCCCATGTCCACAGGGCTCAAAGGGCTTTGGGATTGTGGTTTTCACCCATAAAATTCTACAATAGTTGAACAAAGGTACTTAGCTAGAGGGATCATCATTGCCTATCAACTAGTTGTGCACAGCTAGCTGACAAATCTGGACTGAGATCTGGTGCTCTATGTACATAAAGAAATGTTTTTTTTCCTGTTGTTTCTTGGTTTCATCATTGAGCACTAGCATTTAAACTGATTCCCTGTGAAATAGAAGTACAGGAAGAAGAGACACTTCCAACATTTGGCAATGTGTTAATAGGATCCCAGTGGAGTTAGCATTCAAATTTCTGCCATTTAATCAGTCAACAAAAGAATTCTGTAGAAGTTGCCATTTAGACATGCAAGAGCATCTAACTATCATGCTGCTCGGTTGCATAATGACTCCATGCAATTAAATCACCCAACAGAAATTTTTAACCATTCTCTGCCTACCCTGTTTCTCATATTTTAAGACATACCCATAAAATAAGCCATAGCAGGATTTTTAAGCATTCAAGGAATATAAGCCATACCCCCAAAATAAGACATAGTGATAGGTGCAGCAGCAATGCGGGCCGCGGCAGGAGGAGGAGGAAAAAAATAAGACATCCCTTGAAAATAAGCCATAGTGTGTTTTTTTGAGGAAAAAATAAATATAAGACGTGTCTTATAATATGAGAAACACGGTATGTCTACTTGACTGAACTTGCAATGAAAAATAAATTACGGACGACGAATTATTTATATCCTGCAACTTCATGGGGTTTCAGTCCTCCAGAATCTTAGCTAAAATGATACCCCCAAGAGAACTAATGATTTTGCCAAAGAATCTTGGATGGGACCCTCAGGACTTCTCAGTAGCTCTTCTCTGTACCTTGTCATACCAAGAGAGATATCTGCTGTCTGAGCAGAAGCAATCTATAATGCAGTACAGTGCTTTCAATAAGTAACGTTGCAGTTCTCACATACATTTATATACTTGTAGCCTTGCTGGACACACAATGTGCACACAATGACATTAGCGCTTCAATGTGAGGTAGAAAATCTTCTCAGTTAATAAAAGATGGTTGTTGAAACCCCATGTCACAATTGGTTAGGGTGGGAAGGAAAGGAGGAAGGAAATCGGAAGTCTCTCCAAGACCTCTTCTCTCTTCCTGGAACTTCATTCCACATACCTCTAGTTTCTCACCATTTCCTTACTGGAGACTGGGTTTCCAAAACTAACCTGGTAGGGGGAAGAAGGTTCCTTCTGGAATAGGACCTCCACCCTCTGCTCTTGGTAAGGGGGATTTGTCTCACAGTTAGAAAGCCTATACAGTAGAGCCACCATAGAGTTCGATGGGGCCATGTAAGACACTTAGTTCTGCCTCGTGTTCATTGCAAGAAACACATAGCTGTCCCATCTGATGACTGCCCATCCTCTGGTTGAAGACCTCCAGGGACAGGTAGGTAGCCGTGTTGGTCTGACGCAGTCAAAACAAAATAAAATAAATCCTTCCGGTAGCACCTTAGAGACCAACTAAGTATGAGTTTTGTGTACGGGACCGCCTCTCCTGGTATGCCCCATGGAGGACCTTAAGGTCCACAAACAACAATATTCTGGAGATCCTGAGCCATAAGGTGGCTAGATCGCCCTCTACTAGCCAGGGCTTTTTCAGTATTGGCCCCAACTTGGTGGAACGCTCTTTCACAGGAGACCAGGGACCTGCGAGATTTGTCATCTTTCCGCAGGGCCTGCAAGACAGAGCTGTTCCGCCTGGCCTTTGGGTTGGACTTAGTCTGACCCCTGTGTTTTTCCTCCCTCATGGTTTGAATTTGACTACTCAAAATGAGGCTGCATTTTAAATTTTAATACTGTATTTTAATCTGTATTTTAATTAATTGCTTTTTATGTTTTATTGTAATTTTATTGGTGTGAGCCGCCCTGAGCCCGGTTCTGACTCGGGAGGGCAGGGTATAAATAAATAAATTATTATTATTATTATTATTATTATTATTATTATTATTATTATTATTGTTATTAATGTTCAACTGAAATCTACCATCTGGAAACTAAAACCCTTTTGGTCCAGGCAAGCACTCTTCTATATGACAGATCTCCTAATAATATTTGGTCTTCAGCATTACGGTTTCCTTGGTCTTTGGTGATAAGTAAACGTCTTGTGAACTTACAGGGGTGCTGTCGGGGTGCCGTCAGCAGCTTCCGACTGGTTTCCCAGGGAAGTATAAAGAGAAGGGAAAGTTTCTTACAGAGAGAGGGCATAGAACCCAGCCTCTTGGATAATGACATTGTCCTGAGTGAATTCCCCCCCCCCTTTTGCTCCCACTTCCTCATTAATTACCATTTCCTCTACAGGTGCTGCTAAGTGCCCTCTGTCTTCAAGCTATTCGCTCTCCTACTTTTAAGGCTCGTCAGGTTCTGGGAGATGGCGGAATGCTTTCTAGTGACAGCGTGTCAGCCAGCTGCTGCTCCAGCTCTGCCTGCTCCTCCTCTCCCATTATTTCCCAACTTTCCCCCTCATCTGCCTCTATACTATCTTCCTCTTCCTCCTCCCAGGAAGGGTCAGGATGGGGAGGCGGTCTTCACTACTCCCACTCCCACTCCGCCCAGCCCCTGACATCACCCCTCTTTCCGGTGTCGTCCTCCTCTTCCCAGTCCCTGACAGGTGCCATCTTGAATAAAATATGGTATTGGGAGTCAGGTAAGCCCCACCCCGCATAATCAATCTCAAGATGTAGTGCACACACACCATTTGAATGGCAATGCTCATCAACTCAGGGGGTGGCCCCCTCAAATATTTTACTGGGAGGCCAAAGGGACCTCGGCCCCTCGGCCCCTAGGTATTGGCTCCTATGTGAGAATATGTTCAAGTACCTTCTTGCTAGACTTCCATGGGTTCTATTCTCGAGTGTGCCATAGAAGACATGGGGTTTGCCAGATCACTTCCTATGCAGCACTACTCCTCTATTGGTCACCAGCTGTGCTGGTGTGGGAAGCCTCAATGAGTTCTTAGCAAACGGTGTGATTGGCCCTTGCATGTATTGTCACAGGGACATGGAGCCCGATATAAATGTGACCATTTGACCATGCCTCCTGGGTAATGTATAATTTTAACTTTGGCTGCGAACTGACAGAGGCCTCAAATAATAATTGAAGTTTCTGATGTAGATGACAAATGATATTTGGTCTCTAGAAGTAATCTAAGCTGCATGCTAGTTTCTTCTCTGACACGAGAATCAGGAGGGTACTTGTACAAGATGATATGTTTGTAGATTTATGCTTCTTTTATTCTGAAGAATACTTAGCCTGCAGGGGGAAAATATATATAGAAAAGGACCCTTCTAGTATGTGCTTTGCTTCTTCAGATGGGTCCCTGTTGACTCTCTGGTTGCCTCTGTTGACATTACAGAGAACCTCCAGTCAAGGGAGCCCAAAAAAATATTTCCTTCTGACAACTCTTATAACAGTGAAAAGCAGTGTATATTTAGAGCTTGTTTCTCTATAGAGAGTCCTTGCTTGTGCAGTCCATGTCCTTGTTCACACAGCTACTGCCCCCATTGACCTAAAATTTGCCACTGTTGAAACACCAGTGACCTTTATTTCAAGTTAACAAAGAGAAAGGGGAGGAGAGTTTTCTCTACTGCCTTTAAAGAGTGCTTAAAAGAAAAAAGAAAATAAGAAAATCCAATGTCAAAACATTGAAATTAGATCATTCTCATGATGCAAAACACTAACCTCCAGCCTTGACATGCAGGGATGCATACTTTGAATTGCTTTTGTTCAGTTGCTGCCAATGGGAATGAATCAGACTAAAGCCAACACATCTGGTTTCTGTGGCTTATGGACTGAAATGAAAATGTAGCAAGAAGCTAAAAATTCAGACTGTTGCCCAGTTAAAGGGTTTTCAATTGATCAACCATATCTCTCTTGAGTCAACTGATTGTTAAAAAGCAAATAAATCTCCATATTACCAAACTGTCAAGAGAGGTGCATTTTTTTTTAGATATTAAAATACATTAAAATAAACTGGGTGATCACTCACAATTTCAAGTATAAAATAACTGTTCCTGGTTAAAAGAGGAGGTTATATAGATTGTGGAGTTTCCTGATGATTATATTAGGATCTGTTCTTTTAAACTTAGAATCATAGAGTTGGAAGAGACCACAAGGGCCATCCAGTCCAACCCCCTGCCAAGCAGGAAACACCATCAAAGCATTCTTGACATATGCCTGTCAAGCCTCTGCTTAAAGACCTCCAAAGAAGGAGACTCCACCACACTCCTTGGCAGCAAATTCCACTGTCGAACAGCTCTTACTGCCAGGAACTTGTTCGTAAATAATCTGGAGCTAGCAGTGAGGTATCCATATTCTTTGATGAAAGTTGTTCCAGGTGGTTAAACAAAAAAAGGATGATGAGGAGATCCAGAAGGATATTATCAAACTGGGTGAATAGGTATGAAAAGCGGAGGAACTGTCTCATCTGCCTGAGAAGTGAAGCTGGAGGAGTGTGTTATCCTTCTCTATATATTTCCTGTTGATAATTTGCTTCGCATTTGGAACACTGAAAAGGTGCTACATCAAAGCTTTCTCCTGGTCCTTCCCTAACTATGTTACACTTTCAACATCAGTAGGGCAAGTTTCCATGGTGTGAGGAGAGGCAATCCAAGATCAGATTTTCTTATTTTCTGTCTCTGACCATTGTGATCTGATGCATCCTATGGCCCCTAAGGCAGCTTTCCGGGGGCCATAGATTGTAGGTCTGGTTGACTATTCTATACCTCACAGTAATCAAAACTTACAATCCTGGTGAAAGTCAAGGTCCTCCGTCTATAAACACAGATGCTTTTGTGGTTAGGATACTAAGTCAGTGATTAATGTGCAAGTGTCTTAAGGTTTGCATGGAAAAATAAGCAGATGCTTAAGGCACCTGCACAGATGCAGCTACAGGCATCGCTGCTCTGAAAACAATAAGCTGAAGTCAGCAGATTTCAAAGAGTCCATCAACTAAATGAGGCAAAACAGCTACAGCTAAGACCAGGACAAGAGACAGATGTCCAGGTGAAAAAGTCAGGGGCAATGGCTGTGAGGTAAGTATCCATGAGAAATCTCCATAGTAATGAACTGAGCCAGCAACCCTAGGATAAAAAAAATATGACCAGAGGATTCAGAAACCACAGGAGGTGGATCATGAAGTAGCAGGACTTGGAGGAAAATGTAGCAAGGAGCAAGCATGCCTGTGAAGCATAGCGAAACCCCTGCTGCCCAATAAAAATCTAAGCGAGGCATATAAAAATGCCCATAAAACATCTTAAGCAGATGTGCAGGTAAGAAGCAGTGGAAGAAAATGAGACGGAGTGGGAAAAACCTGTACAGGCAACTGATTTTAACAACTGTCAAAAATGTAGGATAACCCCATAAAAACGGCCCACCATATGTGACTACTTCTGCTATACCGATAGGGCAGGTCATGAGCAGTTGGTTTAGAACAGAAGTTTTCAATTTCTTTGCATCCACGACTCCCTTGACCAATTATATTTTTTTCTGCGGCACCCCTGTGGGCTTCAGGAGCCCAGTTATGTCACCCCTTGCCTGCAGATCTGGCAGCCTCTTGTCCTTTTCCCCGAACACCTTCCCTTGTGGAGTACTCTCTCAGCCTCCTCTCCTCTCCCATCTCCTTGGGAGTCATCTGGGCAGCTGCTGCTGCTGCCGCCCCTGGTCTCTGAGCTTCCTCCCCCCCCCCCAACACACAAAGAGAGGTGCCTCTTCATAGTGCCTAACAGGGGCCTGAGACTTGCCTGCCCATTCCCAACAGCAAGGACTGGTGGACTGGTTGGGTAGGCTCCCTCGCCCACTTGCTTGCTTGCTTCAAAGCCACCTCAGCTCCTGACAACCAGCACTCCCTGAGCAGCCCCACAGGCAACCATTCACCTGGGGTGCTTGTAGCCAGGGCTGCTGTAACAAACAGCTGTGAAAGCCTATGGGAGGCAGAGACGTGAGGGGCATCAGAGGAGAGAGGAAAGGAAAGAGGTACAGAGGCCAGCGTGGCGTAGTGATTAAGAGCGGTCGACTCGTAATCTGGTGAACCGGATTCACTTCCCCACTCCTCCACCCATGCAGCTGCTGGGTGACCTTGGGCTAGTCACACTTCTCTGAAATCTCTCGGCCTCACTCACCTCACAGAGTGTTTGTTGTGGGAGAGGAAGGGAAAGGGGATTGTTAGCCGCTTTGAGACTCCTTAAGGGGAGTGAAAGGTGGGATATCAAGTCCAAAGTCTTCTTCTTCTTCTTCTTCTTCTTCTTCTTCTTCTTCTTCTTCTTCTTCTTCTTCTTCTTCTTCTTCCTCTTCTTGGCACCCCAGGGTACCATGGCTCACTGGTTGAAAAACACTGGGCTAGAACAATAGGTCTTTGGTCAGCTCTGTTACTTTGACATGGGTGTATATCTTATTAAAAGTTAGAAGAATGCACACCGCTGCCATCAAAAATGGCAGCAGTATGTGGCGCTCTCCAGTCTCTGTGTAATGTAGAATGGCAAGTTACCTTTGGTTCGTGCATAATTGCATAGAATATTTCCTCACTGTCTCCTACTCCACATTGGTGGTCGTCAATGCCAGTGGAATGACACCAGTACACATGCAAACTTTTTTTTTTTTTAGATGATCCCCACCGTTTTGGACATAATATTAATTTGAGGATAAGGCTAGTAGTGACTACTTGCCACTGTTCTGCCTCCATGCCTCTGAATGCCAGTTGATGAAAATCACTAGTAAGGATCTGCTTGTGGGCTTCCCATAGGCAATGGATTAGTCAGTGTGTGAACAGAAGGCTGAGCTAGATGGCCCATTTGGTCTGATCCAACAGGCCCTTGTTGTGATTTTTGGGTAGTGTCACCTTCAGAACTTCAAATCAGGGAAACCCATATGAACATTTGTTCAAAGTTCTCCGAGAAAGTGGTAGGGGGAGAAAGACCTCACTCTCACAGGAGTTGAATACTGTAGTTCAGTGAAATGGGACAGGTAAGGATCCTGTAAATTTCTAGTTGTTATGACACAAAACCTCCCAGATAGTCAGTGTGACAACAAAACAGAAAGCAGCTTTCAAGAATATATTTGTCAATAGTAGGGATGAATGAATCTGTCAATTTCAGTTTCTCTGTTTTCCAGGCTTAGCTCATCCCCCCCCCCCAACACACACATTTCTACAGCAATAGATGGTGAAGGGGAGAAAATCTCTTACGAAGTTCCTGCAGCCAATCCGAAGCCTTGCTGCCCGCAGCTGAGGTAAACCCGGCGAGGCCATGGATGGAGAGGCTGGTGGGCAGGTGGTGGGTCTAGGTTGTGCCATGGGCATTGTGACGGGCATATCACGGGGTTTCAGCCAGAGCTTGGCGTGCCTGCTGGCCCCGCGCCAGGTGCCCAACTTGGCGCTGCTGCTGGTGGGGGGCTCAGCGGCCACGCTGGAGCAGCTGGAGGGTGAGCTGTGTGCCACCTACTCAGCGCTCCATGTACGCAGCCTGCCCACTGACCTGGCCTCAGGTGACAGGCCGCAGCGCATGGTGCACACCACCTGGGAGCTCCGTGGGGACGGGCCGATGAAGTGGCTGCTGCTCGTCAACGGCAGTGAGCGAGTGGCCCCGAGACACACTCCTGAGCATGTGCAGAGTGTGTTCCTCCTCCAGGTCCGGAGGCAGCTGTGGGACTGGCTTGCAGGGTATTTATATTTTTCAAAATATAGTCCGCCCCCTCCACAAGGTCTGAGAGACAGTGGACTGGCCCCCTGATGAAAAGGTTAGCTGACCCCTCATCTAGTAGACCAGGTTGGGAGAAGGAAATTGCAAATTGGCATCAGTTGCTATGAACTTTCACACAGAGCACACATCTCCTATGTGATATGGGTGGTGGAGAAGGGGATGGGCCTATATATGATTCTCTCAAGCAAATGTGAACTGGGCCTAAGCATCTTAGAAAGATTTTAGAAAGGTTTTAAAAACAACAACCTGAGATTCCAGGGACTATGATCATATAGTGCATGCATGGGGCACCTTAAAAAGAGGAGCCCCTGAACCATGTTTTGTCTATTTCTGGTGTAATGAATACAAGTTATCAGTACTATTTCAATGCAGTTTAATTACAGATTCGCATCAACAATTTAACCTGAATTTTACTGACACACATGTGCAAACATTTCCTTGACCATAACCCATCTTTATGTCCTGATTGCATAATACATCTGGTCAAATGTCTTTATTTCCAAATGCCACGCTGAGTGCCACTCTGAATAATGCTGCACCTTCAATGCTTCAAGAGATCGGGGTTTTTTTGTGAGCCGTATTCAAGGTACGGATTAATTTATCAGTGTAACAAAATTGCAGCTGGCGTGACAATTGAAAACATCTGTGGTAACAAGTTCAGCTGAGCACTCACAGAAAATGCTAACTGCTGGCAATATTTTGACAGCTAAAATGGGAAGCAAGGTACCAATGAATATTAACCATGACATGGGGAGGAGGAGTGAATGAGCTAGCACATGCTATGAGGACTCTAGGAAGTATTCAAAAACTTGCTGATAAATGCACTAAAAATGCATTTGGTGCAGAGGTGTAAAGCTGCTACTCCCAGGGACAAATATGGCCTCCTGATTCATTTTGTCCAGTCCTTGGGCATTTTCAGAGAGTTTCCTTCCCCTGGAAGCCCAGTAGGCCAGTGAGTGTGCTGGGCACTGAGGCTGAAAGACACTCCAACCACTTTGCATGACCAGGTGGCAACAGCCCCAGCCCCCAGATATCATAATGATGGAATAAAGACTCTGACAATGTTATACAGACCTTGGCTTAGACCTTGGAGCCTTGGGCGTGTATCCCTCCCAGCCCCCCAGCCGGTGGGAACTGGGATGAATGGGATATGGGGGTGCTCTGCAAGACGTAAGTGTAGCAGGCAGCCAAGCCCATATCCCCACACACAGGGTAGTTTACTGACCCACCTTTCAGTGTATGGCCAGAGACATCCATTTATGTAACCCCTTTAAAAGGGAACCCTGGAATCGCCGTCGCACAGGGGTGAGTCACCATTTCACGCCCCCCCCCCCCCAATATAGGGAAGAAAAGACTAAATGATTCCACCCAAGGCCATAACCGCCAAAGTTGTGACGAATTGCTACAGGGAAAACAAAACCTGCCAATGCAGGGAAATTTCTTCCCGGTCCTTCAACAGCAACCAGTCAAAGACCATAGCAGCACCCGCTAAACAGGAAGAAAAAGTTAATCCAATAGACATTAAGCAAAGGGAGGGTAGGGAGGGTGAATCTCCAGAGCCGACAGCCTGGCTATGGTCGGCTCCACCCCCTCTTTATAAATGGGGCTGGCCCCACCTCCCAGCAAGGAACTTGATTACTGAGGCGGGGGGGGGACCTCCAAAAATTAACACTGGGAAGCAAGCCAGCCCCTGTTTTGCCAGTAAGCTCCCTGGGAACTGTAAGACCATGCGCGATCCCGCAAAGGGCACCCACAATGTAAAGTGTGAGTGCTCATTCTAGAAGGCGCATAAAACTCTCAGTCATCGTTCCATCCAGTAAAAGTATTCCCTGATACTAGAAAGAGGCTTACAACTTCACATGTTTGTTACTTAACTCTATAAGTTGCTATGTACACTGATGTCCTTGGTATATATCATAATAACGGATGTGAGATTCCTTTGTAAACATCTGAATAGATATGTGACATTTGGGATTAGATCCCTTTCAATTACGATGATGTGAGAAACTTCAGGATATGTAAGGCCCCAGAGACAAATTCTGTCCTTGCTCTCATTGCTGAATTTCATCTCAGCTTGCTACCACTCGACAACTTAAGCAGCGGAAAAATATTTTTTTTAAAAAAAAATCACTGACCCGCGAATCAGAATTTCACCAAAAAAGTGGAAGTTATCGAATTCAGTCAAAAATTGTGCCAAACTGTTGCAAATCCTCCCATGATACATTTGGTGGTGGAAACAGAAGGGTTTTTCTCATAGGCAAAAAAATCAGGCTTCGACAACTTAACTTCTGGGATAACATTTTTTTTAAAAAAATCCCTGGCCCGTGAATCAGAATATCACGATAATATGAAGTTATCCAATTCACTCGGAAAGAATTCAGGCCTCGGCAAATTAACCTGCGAAAAAACTTTTTTTGACAAAATCGCTGACCGGCGGGTCAGAATATCACCAAAAATCTGAAGTTATCCAATTCACTCAAAAATGATGCCAAAAATGATGGCAAAGAAATCAGGCCTCGACAAGTGAATCTCCGGAAAAACGTTTTTTTGAAAAAAATCACTGACCGGTGGGTCAGAATATCACTTAAAATCTAAACTTATCCAATTCACTCAAAAATGGTGCCAAACTGTTGCAAATCCTCCCCTGATAAGTTTGGCGGTGTACATATTGAAACGTTTTGTAATAAAGAATTAATAAAATAATAAAAAAAGTTTTTATCATAGGCAAAGAAATCAGGCCTCAACAACTTAAGCTCCAGAAAACCATTTTTTGAAAAAATCGCTGACTGGCGGGTCAGAATACCTCGAAAAATATGAAGTTATCCAATTCACTCAAAAATGGTGCCAAACTGTTGCAAATTGTCCCCTGATACCGGCGGGTCAGAAAACTTGCATATCGTCCCCTGATAAGTTTGGCGGTGTAAACAGAAGAGTTTTTATCATACCTAGGCTAAGAAACCAGGCCTCGACAAGTTAATCTCTGGAAAAACATTTTTTTTGAAAAAATCCCTGACTGGCGGTCAGAATATCACTAAAAATCTGAAGTTTTTCAATTCACTCAAAAATGGTGCCAAACTGTTGCAAATCCTCCCCTGATATGTTTGGCGGTGGAAACAGAAGAGTTTTTATCTTAGGCAAAGAAATCAGGCCTCAACAACTATGGCACCGGAAAACTTTTTTTTGAAAAAATCCCTGACAGATTACCTCGAAAAATATGAAGTTATCCAATTCGCTCAAAAATGGTGCCAAACTCTTGCAAATGCTCCCCTGATACGTTTGGCGGGGGAAACAGAAAAGTTTTTATCATAGGCAAAGGAATCAGGCCTAGACAACTTAAGCTGCAGGGGAACTTTTTTTTGAAAAAATTGCTGTCCGGCGGGTCAGAATATCTCGAAAAATATGAAGTTATCCAATTCACTCAAAAATGGTGCCAAACTGTTGGAAATCGTCCCCTGATACGTTTGGCCGTGTAAACAGAAGAGCTGTTATGATAGGCAAAAAAATCAGGCCTCGGCGAATTAGCCTGCGGAAAACAATTTTTTTGATGAAATTGCTGACCGGCGGGTCAGAAAATCACCAAAAATCTGAAGTTACCCAATTCACTCAAAAATTGTGCCAAAGTGGTGGAACTCCTGCACTGGGCGGTTGCTTGGCAACGGGCGGTTGCTTGGCAACGGGGCGGTTGCTAGGCGACCGGCGGTTGCTAGGCGACCGGCGGTTGCCAGGCAACGAATGGTTGCCAGGCAACGGGGCGGTTGCTAGGCAACAGTGCAGTTGCTAGGCAACTGGTGGTTGTTAGGCAATGGGCGGTTGCTAGGCAATGGGCGGTTGCTAGTCAATGGGGTGGTTGCTAGGCAACGGGGCGGTTGCTAGGCAACAGGTGGTTGCCAGGCAACGGGGGTTGCTAGGCGACGGGGCGGTTGCTAGGCGACAGGTGGTTGCTAGGTGACGGGCGGTTGCTAGGCAACGGGGCGGCTGCTGGGGAAACTTGCGTATCGTCCCCTGATACGTTTGGCGATGTAAACAGAAGAGATTTTATCATACCTAGGCTAAGAAACCAGGCCTCGACAAGTTAATCTCCGGGGGAAAAAATTGTGGCGGACAGAATATCACTAAAAATCTGAAGTTTTTCAATTCACTCAAAAATGGTGCCAAACTGTTGCAAAATCTCCTGATACGTTTGGTGGTGGAAACAGAAAAGTTTTTATCATAGGCAAAGAAATCAGGCCTCGACAAATTAAGCTCCGGAAAACCATTTTTTGAAAAAATTGCGCACCGGCGGGTCGGCATATCACGAAAAATGTGAAGCTATCCAATTCACCCAAAAATGGTACCAAACTGTTGCAAATCCTCCCCTGATACGTTTGGCGGTGGAAACGGAACAGTTTTTTATCTTAGGCAAAGAAATCAGGCCTCAACAACCTAAGCTCCGGAAATCTTTTTTCTTAAAAAAAATCGCTGACCGGCGGTCAGAATATCACTAAAAATATGAAGTTATCCAATTCACTAAAAAATGGTGCCAAACTGTCCCCTGATACGTATCGTCCCCTGATACGTTTGGCGGTGTAAACAGAAGAGTTTTTATCATACCTAGGCAAAGAAATCAGGCCTCAACAACTTAAGCTGCGGGGGAACTTTTTTTTTTTGAAAAAAATAGCTGAATATCTCGAAAAATATGAAGCTATCCAATTCACCCAAAAATGGTGCCAAACTGTTGCAAATCGTCCCCTGATACGTTTCGCGGTGCAAACAGAAGAGTTTTTATCATACCTAGGCAAAGAAATCAGGCCTCGACAACTTAAGCTGCGGGGAAACTTTTTTTAAAAAGAATCGCTGACCGGCGGGTCAGAATATCTCGAAAAATATGAAGTTATCCAATTCACCCAAAAATGGTGCCAAACTGTTGGAAATCGTCCCCTGCAACATTTGGCGGTGGAAACAAAAGAGCTGTTATCATAGGCTAAAAAATCAGACGGGGTGGTTGCTAGGCGACCGGCGGTTGCTAGGCGACCGGCGGTTGCTAGGCAATGAATGGTTGCTAGGCAACCGGGCATTTGCTAGGCGGCAGGTGGTTGCTAGGCAACGGGCGGTTGCTAGGCAATGGGGCGGTTGCTAGGCAATGAGACGGTTGCTAGGCGACAGGTGGTTGCTAGGCAATGGGCGGTTGCTAGGTGACAGGTGGTTGCTAAGCGACTGGTGGTTGCTAGGCAACGGGGCGGCTGCTGGGGACCGGCGGTTGCTAGGCAACAGGGCGGTTGCTAGGCTACAGTTGATTGCTAGGCAATGGGGCGGTCGCTAGGCGACGGGCGGTTGTTAGGCAATGGACAGTTGCTGGGCAACGGGGCCGTTGCTAGGCTACAGTCGATTGCTAGGCAACGGGGCCGTTGCTAGGCTACAGTCGATTGCTAGGCAACGGGGCCGTCGCTAGGCCTCGACAAGTAAATCTCCGGAAAAACATTTTTTTTGAAAAAATCCCTGACTGGCGGACAGAATATCACTAAAAAATGGTGCCAAACTGTTGCAAATCCTCCCCTGATACGTTTGGTGGTGGAAACAGAAGAGTTTTTATCTTAGGCAAAGAAATCAGGCCTCGACAAGTTAATCTCTGGAAAAACATTTTTTTGAAAAAAATCACTGACCAGTCAGAATATCACTTAAAATCTGAAATTATCCAATTCGCTCAAAAATGGTGCCAAACTGTTGCAAATCCTCCCCTGATACGTTTGGTGGTGGAAACAGAAAAGTTTTTATCATAGGCAAATAAATCAGGCCTCGACAACTTAAGCTCCGGAAAACAATTTTTTGAAAAAATTGTGCACCGGCGGGTCGGAATATCACGAAAAATGTGAAGCTATCCAATTCACCCAAAAATGGTACCAAACTGTTGCAAATCCTCCCCTGATACGTTTGGCGGTGGAAACGGAACAGTTTTTTATCTTAGGCAAAGAAATCAGGCCTCGACAACCTAAGCTCCGGAAATCTTTTTTCTTAAAAAAAATCGCTGACCGGCGGTCAGAATATCACTAAAAATCTGAAGTTATCCAATTTACTAAAAAATGGTGCCAAACTGTCCCCTGATACGTATCGTCCCCTGATACGTTTGGCGGTGTAAACAGAAGAGTTTTTATCATACCTAGGCAAAGAAACCAGGCCTCAACAACTTAAGCTGCGGGGAAAGTTTTTTTTAAAAAAAACGCTGACCGGTGGGTCGGAATATCTCGAAAAATATGAAGCTATCCAATTCACCCAGAAAATGGTGCCAAACTGTTGCAAATCGTCCCCTGATACGTTTCGCGGTGCAAACAGAAGAGTTTTTATCATACCTAGGCAAAGAAATCAGGCCTCGACAACTTAAGCTGCGGGGAAAGTTTTTTTAAAAAAAATCGCTGACCGGCGGGTCAGAATATCTCAAAAAATATGAAGTTATCCAATTCACCCAAAAATGGTGCCAAACTGTTGCAAATCGCCCCCTGATACATTTGGCGGTGGAAACAAAAAGGGCGGTTGCTAGGCAACGGGACGGTTGCTAGGCAACGGGACGGTTGCTAGGTGACAGGTGGTTGCTAGGTAACGGGGCGGCTGCTAGGCAACGGGGCGGTTGCTAGGCGACAGACGGTTGCTAGGCGACAGACGGTTGCTAGGCAACAGGCGGTTGCTAGGCAATGGGGCTGTTGCTAGACAGCCAGCGGTTGCTAGGCAACGGGACAGTTGCTAGGCGACAGGTGGTTGCTTGGCAACGAGGCGGCTGCTGGGGAAACTTGCATATCTTCCCCTGATACGTTTGGCGTTGTAAACAGAAGAGTTTTTATCATACCTAGGCTAAGAAACCAGGCCTCGACAAGTTACTCTCCGGAAAAACATTTTTTTGAAAAAAATCCCTGACTGACGGACAGAATATCTCGAAAAATATGAAGTTATTCAATTCACCCAAAAATGGTGCCAAACTGTTGGAAATCGTCCCCTGATACGTTTGCCGGTGGAAACAAAAGAGCTGTTATCATAGGCTAAAAAATCAGACGGGGCGGTTGCTAAGCGACCGGCGGTTGCTAGACAATGGGCGGTTGCTAGGCAATGGGACGGTTGCTAGGCAATGGGACGGTTGCTAGGCGACAGATTGTTGCTAGGCAATGGGGTGGTTGCTAGGCAATGGGGCGGTTGCTAGGCAATGGGGCAGTTTCTAGGCGACCGGTGGTTGCTAGACAACGGGCCAGTTGCTAGGCGACAGGTGGTTGCTAGGCAATGGACAGTTGCTGGGCAACGGGGCGGTTGCTAGGCTACAGTCGATTGCTAGGCAACGGGGCCGTTGCTAGGCCTCGACAGGTAAATCTCCGGAAAAACATTTTTTTGAAAAAACCCCTGACTGGCGGACAGAATATCACTAAAAATCTGACGTTATCCAATGTACCCAAAAATGGTGCCAAACTGTTGCAAATCCTCCCCTGATAAGTTTGGCGGTGGAAACAGAGGAGTTTTTATCTTAGGCAAAGAAATAAGGCCTCGATAACTTAAGCTCCGGAAAATCTATTTTTTAAAAAATCGCTGACCGGCGGGTCAGAATATCACTAAAAATCTGAAGTTATCCAATTCACTCAAAAATGGTGCCAAACTGTTGCAAATCTTCCCCTGATACGTTTGGCGGTGTAAACAGTAGAGTTTTTATCATACCTAGGCTATGAAACCAGGCCTCGACAAGTTAATCTCCGGAAAAACATTTTTTTTGAAAAAAAAATCCCTGACTGGCGGTCAGAATATCACTAAAAAGTTTTTCAATTCACTCAAAAATGGTGCCAAACTGTTGCAAATCCTCCCCTGATAAGTTTGGCGGTGGAAACAGAAGAGTTTTTATCTTGAGCAAAGAAATCAGGCCTCGACAACTTAAGCAGCGAAAATTTTTTTTTTGAAAAAATCCCTGACCAGCGGTCAGAATATCACTAAAAATCTGTAGTTATCCAATTCACGCAGAAATGGTGCCAAACTGTTGCAAATCGCCCCCTGATACGTTTCGCGGTGTAAACAGAAGAGTTTTTATCATACCTAGGCAATGAAATCAGGCCTCGACAAGTTAATCTCCGGAAAAACATTTTTTTGAAAAAAATCCCTGACTGGCGGACAGAATATCACTAAAAATCTGAAGTTTTTGAATTCACTCAAAAATGGTGCCAAACTGTTGCAAATCCTCCCCTGATATGTTTGGCGGTGGAGACAGAAGAGTTTTTAACTTAGGCAAAGAAATCAGGCCTCGACAACTTAAGCAGCGGAAAACTTTAAAAAAAAAAAAACCGCTGACCGGCGGGTCAGAATATCTCGAAAAGTATGAAGTTATCCAATTCACCCCAAAATGGTGCCAAACTGTTGGAAATCATCGCCTGATACATTTGGCGGTGGAAACAAAAGAGCTGGTATCATAGGCTAAAAAATCAGGCCTCGGCGAATTAGCCTGCGGGAAACAATTTTTTTTTATAAAATTGCTGACCGGCGGGTCAGAAAATCACCAAAAATCTCAAGTTATCAAATTCACTCAAAAATTGTGCCAAAGTGGTGCAACTCCTACACTTTGGCGGCTGCTTAACAACGGGGCGGTTGCTAGGCAATGGGCGGTTGCTTGGCTACAGGTGGTTGCTAGGCGACGGGGCGGTTGCTAGGCGACCGGTGGTTCCTAGGCAACGGGGTGGTTGCTAGGCGACCGACGGTTGCTAGGCAATGGGCGGTTACTAGGCAACGAATGGTTGCTAGGCAACGGGGCGGTTGCTCGGCAACAGGTGGCTGCTAGGCAACGGGCGGTTGCTAGGGAATGGGGCGGTTGCTAGGCGACGGGGCTGTTGCTAGGTGACGGGTGGTTGCTAGGCAGCGGGCGGTTGCTAGGCAGCAGGCGGTTGCTAGGCAACGGGGCGGTTGCTAGGCGACGGGTGGTCGCTAGGTAGCGGGCGGTTGCTAGGCAGTGGGCAGTTGCTAGGCGAAAGGTGGTTGCTAGGCAACGGGCGGTTGCTAGGCAACGGGGCGGTTGCTAGGCGACAGCCGGTTGCTAGGCGACAGCCGGTTGCTAGGCAACGGGCGTTTGCTAGGCTACATGTGGTTGCTAGGCAATGGGTGGTTGCTAGGCAATGGGGCGGTTGCTAGGCGACAGTACGTTTGGCGGTGGAAACAGAACAGTTTCTATCACAGGCTAATAAATCAGGCTTCGACAAATTAAGCCCCGGAAAACCTTTTTTTGAAGAAATCACTGACCGGCGGACAGAATATCACCAAAAATCTGAAGTCATCCAATTCACTCAAAAATGGTGCCAAACTGTTGCAAATCCTCCCCTGATACGTTTGGCGGTGGAAACAGAAGAGCTGTTATCATAGGCTAAAAATCAGGCCTCGACAACTTAAGCTGCAGGGAAACATTTTTTTGAAAAATTCGCTGACCGGCGGGTCAGAATATCTCAAAAAATATGAAGTTATCCAATTCACCCAAAAATGGTGCCAAACTGTTGGAAATCCTCCCCTGATACGTTTGGCAGTGGAAACAGAAGAGATTTTATCTTAGGCAAAGAAATCAGGCCTCGACAAGTTAATCTCCAGATAACTTTTTTTAAAAAAAAATCGCTGACCAGTGGGTCAGAATATCACCAAAAATCTGAAGTTATCAAATTCACTCAAAAATGGTGCCAAACTGTTGCATATCCTCCCCTGATACGTTTGGCGGTGGAAGCAGAAGAGCTTTTCTCATAGGCTAAGAAATCAGGCCTTGACAATCAGGCCCCTTAAGCTGCGGGGGAACTTTTTTTTAAAAAAAACTCACTGACCGGCGGGTCAGAATATCTCGAAAAATATGAAGTTATCCAATTCACTCAAAAATGGTGCCAAACTGTTGCAAATCGTCCCCTGATACCAGCGGGTCAGAAAACCACCAAAAAATCTGAAGTTATCAAATTCACTCAAAAATTGTGCCAAAGTGGTGCAACTCCTTCACTGGGCGGTTGCTAGGCAACGGGCGGTTGCTAGGCTACAGGTGGTTGCTAGGCAACGGGCGGTTGCTAGGCAACGGGGCGGTTGCTAGGCAACGGGGCGGTTGCTAGGCGACGGGCAGTTGCTAGGCAACGGGGCGGTTGCTAGGCGACGGGCAGTTGCTAGGCAACGGGGGCGTTGCTAGGCTACAGTCAATTGCTAGGCAACGGGGCGGTCACTAGGCAATGGGCAGTTGTTAGGCAATGGACAGTTGCTAGGCAACAGGGCGGTTGCTAGGCTACAGTCGATTGCTAGGCAATGGGGCTGTTGCTAGACGACCGGCGGTTGCTAGGCAATGGGGCGGTTGCTAGGCGACAGGTGGTTGCTAGGCAACGGGGCGGCTGCTGGGGAAACTTGCATATCGTCCCCTGATACGTTTGGCGGTGTAAACAGAAGAGTTTTCATCATACCTAGGCTAAGAAACCAGGCCTCGACAAGTTAATCTCCGGAAAAACATTTTTTTAAAAAAAATTCCTGACTGGACAAGGATATTTTGAGATCATTCAACAAAAAGGCCCAATGTTTGGGTAGCTAACCATGGGGAACTGCCCTTCAAATTAAAAGTATATTGACATGCTTTCATCTCTTTACTACAGGTTTCCCTCACTAACACTCTCTTCTTCATGCTAATCATGTGTTCCATTGGAAATAGCAGTGATCAGAATAGTATTCCCACTCCAGTTTCCAACAGATTAGCATCAATCTAGGTGAACTGGAGAAGCAACCTTTCAAAACTTTTGTGGTAGAAACTAAATTCTATAATTATCTACTCAGAAAAGACTTAGAATCATAGGACCATAGACTTGTAGAGTTGGAAGGGAGCCCGAGGGTCATCTAGTCCAACCCCGTGCAATGCAGGAATCGCAACTAAAGCATCCATGAGAAGGCAAGTCCACAACCTCCCAAGGGAGTCCAAAAACATGCATGCAGTGTCCAAATGAATTCAATCAAAATTACTTCTGAGTAGACCTGTAGACAATTGCAGTCAAAATAATGACGTTTTGAAATATTATCTTTCCAGGTGACTTTGGTTTATCTGTTTTATGAGTGTTGTTTTTTGTGGCATGTTTCTAATGCTTCCCACCCCACTTTTACTATTTTGGAAATAGAATATCTCTTGATAGCATTCTGTTGATTCACCCCTTCTTTTCAGATGGCAGAGCTTTGCAGCTAAATAAAGGAGGATAATAGTAATTTTGCGGCAGAACATTTTGACAAAAAGGAGAGAGAAATCATGGCAGTGTGAGCTATTGTGTTTTAGAAGCAAAACATACGATTTAAATGTCAATGCAGAGAAAAATAGGAACAATACAATGGGTAGAGATTGAATAGAAGTGCAGATTTGTTGATGTTCCAAGACAGAGGAGAACAAGTGACTATTTTAATTGGGAAAATTTTCATGTGCATTGCATCTGCAGACCTACAGCTTTGCTGAACTCAGACTCATTTATCCATTCAAAGTGAAGGTCATTTGAATTGTCTTGCTTTCGCATCCAGTCGTTCCTTTAATTATGTGGTGAAAAGCTGAAAATCAAGTGCTTCCCTTTTGTTTCATGTTAGCCAAAAATTGTGTTCAATTAATTAAAACACAAATGTTCAAAGTTTGCAATTGTTAACCTCCAAGATTTGCTTTGTTCCTTTGGGACCGTGCAGATCAAAGTCAAGAACAAAGGCTTTAGGGGTTAAATAGTTTCTGCTGAGAAGATGGACTCTGAGAATTAATTTCTTAGAGGAAGATTAGACAAGGCAAAATATC
This sequence comes from Zootoca vivipara, assembly GCF_963506605.1. Classification (NCBI taxonomy): domain Eukaryota; kingdom Metazoa; phylum Chordata; class Lepidosauria; order Squamata; family Lacertidae; genus Zootoca; species Zootoca vivipara. Next base: position 17,310,637 of record NC_083279.1, read on the forward strand.
AATGCTCTTTGGAAAATATTGGGCCATTACAATGTAGGGCTGCCATCTAAAGAAGTCTGGAAGCTGCAACTGGAGCAGAGTAGAGTTACAAAACTCAGGGTGCCGACAGGCAATGTTGACCAGATTCAAATAGCATCGCTTCTTTGCAGACGTTGCCAATTTGCTTCTGAAACAAATTCAACATCATCATATCAGCATCATTATTTTATTTGCATGCCACCTTTCCATATTTGAAACTATGCTCAAGGCAGCTTACAACATGACAAAGATTTACATAATTACAAACATAACAGAAGTAATAAACAATAAATAAAACACATCAAAAAGTATACACAACCAAATGGAAAGAATTTCCATGTGAATCATAAGAGCTGAAACTAAAGATACAACAATTATATCAGTAACAGCAACAGCTCTCTCTCTCTCTCTTTACTACTCTCAGTAGTAAACACTACTCCAGCCCAAGAATCTGTTCAACAGCTTCAGCTTTTGTAGCTGGAGTCAGTCAGGACTCCACTCTCCCAGGCCAGATGGGAAAGGGCCAACAAGGCAGGCTGCAGGTCTTCCTGGGCTCACAGCCAAGATGGTCTCATTTAAAACAACACAGATAAAAATTAAAACAATTTAAAAGCAGCTGCAGTCCTTGTAAAGCCTGTAAAGCCTGTTCACCCAAGACAGAGGCAAGGGTGGCGTCCTTCAGGCCCTCAGCAGGCAGTCCTGCTTAATGTTCAAGGTGCTTAATGTTGACACAAAAAGCCTGAAGTGGCCTGGGACCCAAGGATCTGAAGGAAGACCTCCTGCCACTTTAATCAGTATGTGCCTTAATATTTGCTCATGATTCCACCATTGGATGAAGCTTGGGAAGTGGCAGCACATGAAAGTGCCTTCTCTGTGGTGGTTCCTGGTCTCTCCAATGACCTCGTCTTTTAGGTATGACCACCACCAACTTAACTTGCTAATGAAATGTTAGTGAAGAAGCATCTCCTTGTCCAGGACTTTGGAAGGCAGCTAGGTTTACAAGGAGTCATTTAGTTTCAATCTCTTTACCACCTGATTTGGTCCAGTATTTGTTTTTTGATTATAATATTACTGATATAATTTTTTGGTTTTCGCATTTAGATTTTATTGGGTAATATCCAACTAAGTCCTATTCACGAAATATCTGTTGGAATCAATAGACTTAAATTACTTTTAGCCCATTTATTTCAGTGAATCTAACTTGAATATGTCTAAGACGACATATCACCGGCTGATATTTTTGCTGCCGATGTTTTAAGGGTAAGTTGACCTTGCTTAACAGGATATTCCTTTTTGCAGACTGACAGCATGAAGGGGGAACCTCTTTAATTAGCAGCATCCTTGTGTTCAGTGGTCCATTTCACTCCAAAGAATTTCTAAAGCACTTCACACACACACATGTAGATATTTGACAGTGGACAAGCCAAAGTCAAGAGCTTCTCCACTCCTGCATATTCCTAGTACGGCAATCCTCTGGTGCATGAATGAAAGTTAAATGGGGAAGAAATGTTATTTTTACAAACCTTTCACTGGCACAGAGGAATCCTAATAATGCTGGGCTTTGCAACTTGTAAAGCTCAGCTACCCCCTTCCCCAAACCACTCTCAGGGGTTACATGATTTCAGTACCATGGATAGCAGTTCCCCTGCATGCCCAATGAACAAGCAATTTATGTTCAACGGATGGGGAGCCTAGCCAAGGCTTTAGAATGAAGCAGAGACATGGGATTTCCCTGGAATTAATTCAGCCCTCTTTTCTTATAACCATCTTGCTCTGCCCCATGACTTGCGCAAGTACAGAATGGAGAAAAAAGCTTAACAGGGAATCCAGGCATGCCGAAAGTTTCAGCCTCTCATCAGAATTCAGAGAGAGGGACGCAAGCTTGAGGAAAATGGACTTCAGAGCAGGGAAATGCATATTGACAATGAACACCTTGCATCGCAACACAGCCAGATTTCTTCTACTGTTATTTCAGGTCAAAATGAATGACCTGGGAGCAAGTAGGCATTAGAGATTTGACAGGCTATCCCCATCAATCTCAGAGATGTGGTTAGAGTCCCTTGACAAAATTTATTTTTAATTTTTTTGCATTTCTTTGGGTTAATTTCTAAATTCTCTAAGATGCTTCATCTGAAGAGGAGGAACCTCCACATTGCACGGAAAATCCACATAGGCAAAATCCAAGCCCTGTCCAGGTGCTCTACTGAGATAAAGGACACACATAGAAGTTTGCTGTTGGCCCTTTGCTATGAGTTGGATAACATCTGCAGTGTTCGGAGGCTCTCTGCTCAGTGTAGACCCCTGATTTCCCAGGGCTCTTAGTCAGATGTGGAGCTCACAAGAACAGGAAACATTCTCCTGTTCAAAGGTTTTCCCACCAACTTGTGAGAGAGAACTAGTGTGTTTTCTGTGTAAAGCATGGAAAAGGAACCCCTGAACTGGGCTCCAGTGATAATCAAGCTGCTTTGTAAACACGCATATTTGAAACAAAATGAAAAAATTCCTTCAGTAGCACCTTAAAGACCAACTAAGTATTTATTTTGGTATGAGCTTTCGTGTGCATGCACACTTCATCAGATACACTGAAACAGAAGTAGCCAGACCCTTATGTATATTCAGAGGGTGGGGGGTAGGGGTGATGGGAACGGGTGATGGGTTGATAGGAGTGGTAAACCTGTTGATGACTGTTAACGACTGCAATTGGTCTTGCGGGGGGGGAACAAGGGCTGAGGTGCTAAGGAAAGCTTGATCATGTATAATGAGATAAGAATCCTATGTCTCTGTTCATTCCAGGTGTCTCCATGGTTTTAAGCTTGCTAATGAGTTGCAATTCAGCAACTTCTCTTTCCAGTCTGTTTCCGAAATTTTTCTGTAATAAAACAGCTGCTTTGAGATCTTGTATAGAATGTCCTGGGAGATTGAAGTGTTCTCCTACTGGTTTCTCTGTCTTGTGATTCCTGGTGTCAGATTTATGTCCATTTATCCTTTGGCGTAGGGTTTGGCCTGTTTGTCCAATATAGAGAGCTGAAGGGCACTGTTGGCATTTGATGGCATACACAATGTTAGAAGATGAGCAATTAAATAGTCCTGAGATGGTATGTTGGATGTTGTTGGGGCCAGTAATGGTGTTGTCTGGGTGTATGTGGCAGCAAAGTTGGCATCTGGGTTTATTGCAGGCTCTGGTACCTGTGGTACACATATTTGAAGCAATTTCAGTGTCTCTCATCATCATTCCTCAGATTTTTTTGCCTGAGGAGGAATTAATTTGCCTTCTAATTTCACAGGGTCACTGTAAGGATAAAGTGTGTGCACATGTGATTGAGGGAAGGAGGTGGGATGATCAGTCTGAAATTCAGAGCCAGAAGAAACTCATGGGTTGCACATTAGGCAACAGCCAATTATGAAAGGCTTATCAATCCCTAGTTTGATTCCCTTTTTAAAAATAATAATAATAAAAAAATCAGCTTCACTGAGAAGAGGACCGGGCTTAATTTGGCTCAGTATTAAGCTGCAAAAAATGCTGGCTTAGCTCCAGAGCTTGGTAAATAATTCCCCCCCCCCCTAATTGTAGAATACTGAGATTTGGGATAAGGAACTAATATGTATGTACTGATCAGAAAGCACAGCCCAAACTTCCTTCTTTTTAAAGAAATTATTCTCCTCAGGAGCAAAGTCCTGGAAAATAGTCATTGTTCTTTCTTAAGATGACACAGTACATGAAGGCTTTTTTCTTCAGTCTTGTACCAAAAGTAGACAGAGAACCTATGGTGTCCTAAGGGATATCTACACAAGCTTAGATTGTTTTTATGCCAATTTAAGAAACTGTCATGGCTGGCCTCAAATGATCCAGGGAACTGCAGTTTAGTAAGGATATTGAGAATCATATAAGAAATTCTTAGATTCCTCTCTGCACAATACTACAGTTTCCAGAGGTCTTTGAAAAATTACACTGGTTTTCTAGTATAGTTCTGATGCGACAGTAGTGTAATTATCCTGCCGTTTGCAACTATAGTATTCATGTTATGTCATCCTGCGACACTTCGTTGCTCAGTTTTATTTGTACCATGAAACTACGCAACAAAGGGCACTGAATGCACACATATTTGAGAGAAACAATACTTTGTTCCTGAGATGATAGATAGATAGATAGATAGATAGATAGATAGATAGATAGATAGATATTGGAGTCAACAATTAAGAATTTATTCTCTGCAAATAGGATACAAAGTGGACAAGGCTGGCCTATCAAATTGAGATATCTCACTGAAAATAATTGGTGAATATGGCTCAACTCCATTTAAATTGAATTCAGTGGCATTGTACCTTTATCTGCCTGAAGAATAATTCACAACAAATCTGTTGCTTTTCATGGAAACAATGCAAAGCCAATCTCTTTACCTTGGCCAGTCTTCTTAAATTTGGTGGCAATAATGTCTGCAGTGGTAAATGCTTCCTTAAATGTGTGCCTTATAAAGAATTAATGGCTTTCTTTCTGGGTGTTGAGGAGAAAAAGAATAATTATTGTTTAGAAGGTTGCTCATGTTTAATTCATTTCTCCCCGTCTCTTATAATTATTTCACTTTTGCTACACAAAGGAACTATATATATATATATATATATATAGAGAGAGAGAGAGAGAGAGAGAGAGAGAGAGAGAGAATTATTTTCTAAAGAGAATATCATTCTCTTTTCAGTCTGTGCTTTTGTGGTAAGCAAAGGCTCGAAATTATGGGCAGAAGCAAAACATTGCCTAAATTTGTTTCATTAGCAGTATAATCAAATTGTGCAAAGTGCAGGCAGTAAAGAAGCCCTAACTTCTTCCACTTGTGGCATCCTGAATTTTCATGAACCATGTTTACATAAGTTAAATAAATACACAATTCACAGAGTAACCCAAACCTGCCCCTTCACTCACTGTCTAGCCACTCATGGCAGCTGTGGAGGGCAGGCATATTGGACCTGATCCCTGTGAGACGAGCTCAGAATCCAGTGGATCCTGGGCTGGCTCAGCACCTGCCCCCTGAACACCTTGTTTTGTGGTCATCTGCTGCTAGGAGCATTGTTGCTTGGCTATCCACCCTCCTGCATGTTTAATGTCATGAACATTTCTGCCCAAGGTATATGAGTTAAGAAGCAGTCAACAAGAGAGAGACTCACATTCTCACATTCTTCCCAGGCAGCTGCAAACAGTCATATATCAACTACCCCTCGCTTTGAGAGTGACAGGAATGCAGAGAGCGTGCTACAGAGAAACCAACTCTCTCAAGACACACAGGCAGTTTCGGAAGGCGGGGGAGAAAGAAGTTCCTCACCGGAAGGGCATTTGATTAGAGCAAGGAGCAGGCATATGGGAAAGGTCTTAGATAGAAAACAAAGGGTCATAGGTTCAGGGTATTTTGCTGGACCCGGAAACACTCCTCAGAAGGGTCAACTGATTGATAAGCATCGGAAGTGTGGTTAGGCAATGAGGCTAATTGTTTGTATTGCAATAAATCTTCTAGCTAATTACAACTTGTGTGCTGTGTTACCAAGATGGCAGCCTGGGCTCCTGACATTCAATGGGTGGAAGGGGAGGCCTGTGGCTGGCGAGAGAGTCACTGAGCTGTCAGAAGCAGGTTGCTATTCAGTTCAGCCCCCCATAGCCTGGGGTAAGGGGGCTGGATTGCAGTCTTAAAGGCTAAACATAATTGTCCACTTGCATAGCCACCCTCCAAATTGCTATCAGAGGAATGAACATTAATTTATCATGTGTGATCTCATTCTGATTCCTATTTTAGTCACAAAGATGATTTCAACCAACCAGGAATCACATGGTGAGTGACTGCTATGACATTAGCCATTCAGTTTCAGCTAGGTGGTGATGTCAATGAGGCCAAATCAGTAAAATTCAGAGGGAAAGTGAGCTTAATGCTTCCTGACTGGTCACAAGGACCACGTTGCAAATGGTATGACTGCACAGTGAAGATCATAGAATCAAAGAATCCTAGATTCTTAGAGTTGGATGGGACCCAAGGGTCATCTAGTCCAACCCCCCAGCAATGCAGGAATCTCAGCTAAAGCATCCATGACAGATGGTCATCCAACCTCTGCTTAAAAACCACCAAGGAAGGAGAGTCCAACGCCTCTTGTGTGAGTCTGTCCCACTGCTGAGCAGCTTTGAATATGGCTGGGGAATATCAGATTTGAATATGTGATGACATCACTGATGACAAGCAAATATCATGGCCAACTGCAAGTGTTTGATAGGCCAGTGGTCTTCCTTCCTTCCCAAGGACTGCTGAAATGTTATCAATAAGTATTAGAGCGGGAAACAAAAGACAAGATAGTTAAAGCTTCAATGACATACTGGGCAATTTAACTCAGGGCAGTTTGGCTAAGATGTATTAAACAGAATCAGATATGTGTTGGGAATGTAAAGAAATGGAAGGTACTTTTTAAATATGTGGTAGACATTTAAAAAGGTAAAAGAATATTGGATTCTGATTTGTAACTATTTTGATTTATAATGAGCTGAAAAATGTTTAAAATAACTTCTCCCCCCAAAAAACCACCACCACCACCAACAACAACAACAACAAAAACAACAGAGAGAGAGAGAGAGAGAGAGAGAGAGAGAGTCTTTTCTGTTAGGAATAATCCAGACCGAAATTCACAGATGTCAGAACAAATTATTTATGTATGCCACAATGGCTGTTTGAGTTTTGTTAGCCCCAAACTGGAAAGTGAGAGAGCTAAAAAAGTAAAGAGGACTGGCAACTTATGATGTTATAATATGCAGAACTTGCACGTTTAACGTATAGAATAAGAGAGCAAGAAGGACGTATATTTAAAGAAGAGTGGAAAATATGTAGTGACTATATGGAAAATTGGAGAAGGAACTGGTAACCCACTCCACTCCAGTATTTTGCCATGAAAACTCTATGGACATAAAAAAGGAGAAGCTTTGAGAAGGAAGTGAGAGTTTCCAAGGCATGCTCCGGTTCATGGGGTCACAGAGAGCCAAACATGACTAAGACGACTAAACAACAACATATGGAAAATAACTGTACACAGCTGAAAATGCTGGTAGCGCTAAGATAAAATCTACAGTGTAATTATTATTTCAGGGATTTAAAAATGAAGAACTGACAAAAATGGTTTTAGTAAAATATGCAGGAAGAGAAGATAAATATAGTGAACCAAAGAAGGAGAGGGAGGGAAGTCATTGAATATTTAATGGTACAGTATGTAAAATGTTTGTTTTGGTTGCAAAATTGAAAATTCAATAAAATTATTATTATTAATAATAAATATTATTGATGAGTTCACCTACACTTTACTGTTATTTAAGAGCATTTTTAGTTCCTTCTTCTCAGCATTAGATATAAATAAATGATCCCAAGAAGTTTCTCAAGTGAGAACTGCTATGCAAATGTGTTACCCCCCCCCCTCTAGTGGCTGCTAACCTGCTTTTATTGTTCGATCTTACTGGAATGATTTAATTTGCTTCTTCATTTTATGTTGTAAAGGTAAAGGGGCCCCTGACCATCAGGTCCAGTCGTGTCCTACTCTGAGGTTGCGGTGCTCATCTCACTCTATAGGCCGAGGGAGCCGACGTTTGTCCCCAGACAGCTTCCGGGTCATGTGGCCAGCATGACAAAGCTGCTTCTGGCGAACCAGAGCAGCGCACGGAAACACAGTTTACCTTCCCGCCGGAGCGGTCCCTATTTATCTTCTTGCACTTTGATGTGCTTTCAAACTGCTAGGTGGGCAGGAGCAGGGACCGAGCAACGGGAGCTCACCCCATTGCAGGGATTCGAACTGCTGACCTTCTGATCAGCAAGCCCTAGGCTCTGTGGTTTAACCCACAGCGCCACCTGGGTCCCTGTTTTATGTTGCATAGCACTGTTTCAATATTGTTTTGATTGTCTGTTTTCTATGCTTGCTGCAAGCTGAAATTGGTTGTGAATGTGGAAAGGCAGGAGTGTGGCCTGAGACATAATTTTTAGAAAGCCTTGGACATATGATGGGCGAGCTATATGTAGAAGCACATTTCTGCATTTGCAATGGAACAGGATTGAGCATTTGCATTACAATGCCCATCTGGGCAGCCCTCAATTCTCTGGATGGGTATCTCCATTTAGAGGCACTACGGTAGCTGTTCGTGATTAGCCAGCACATGAACAGTGATGGGTAGAGGGCAACCATTTTTGCAGTACAATTCAGTGGATGCGTACCCTGATGTAGGACACACTAGTTTCAACATGGTTCTTTCCCAGGCAAGGGGGGGGGGCGGGAATGCATCCTTAAAGGAAAACTCATTTTACAGTGCAAGGGGGATGGTGCATTCAACTTTATCAAAAGTTAGAAAGCCAATCATTTCTAATGAGTTCAGCATGTAAATATGGATAAATTAATCTCAAGTGATATGATGCAATGGGACAGATTTGCTGACTGTGGTTTCCTTCAAAATGGTTTAGCTTGCAAAATTATTTTGATTTTGGTTTTAATCAAGACAGAGCGATGTTTTTAATGCAGTGAATATATCTAATCAATATGCAGCTGACTATGTCTGGCCTCTTGGCTCTTTAATGGTGCACAGGAAGAGAAGGAGAAGGGGGAAAAAACCCCTCCGTAATGGCTCAGACTGAACTGAGGGGCTTTTCAAAATTGCTGTTTCGAACTTCTTTAAATGCCAACGTGAAAGTGTTTTGCATTTCCCAGTTTCTTGATGACAGTGAAATGGCATAAACATCTTATTATTACCTCCACGTGTGAAAGTGTTGTTCTGTGTTTACCCAACAGAATGATTATGGTGAAAAATAGCTCTTGTAGGTTACAGAGAGCAAGGCGAAAGCAGCTGTCTATTTGTGAGAAGGTGTCTCTATGAAAGTATTTCTTAAGCTATTTATTCCTATGGGAAGATTCACCAGGCTGAGCAGCTTAGGATGCAGTGGAACTCTGGCTCAGTCGGCTAAACCACATACACCAGCACAACCAACTCTCCCCCCCCCCCTAAAATGCCAATCTAACATGCTGATCCTGGCTCAGACCAGGCTCAGAAGCCAAGCTGAATCTGGCTGAGTCGAGGCTGGTGAAAGTCCCTCAAAAGAGGTATTCTGGGGGATGTCACAGAGGCGGGACCAGAGAGAAGCACATGGACCGGATCCTAAGCCCAGTTATCTCAACAGTGTGACCTGGCAACTCAGCATTTAATAGTATTTTAAAGGCTTGTTTTCCCTCTGCCAGGCTTAGGGAGAGCAACAGCAACAGCCCCACTGCTGGTGGGGTTTGGATCTGATGTAACTTTACACCGTAACACTTCTGTTTCTGCTAAATACTACATTACTCATCTTGCTGCCTGCTATTTAATGTACAGTGGTACCTCTACTTACGAATAACTCTACTTACGAATGTTTCTACTTACGAATGGAGCTCCATCCGCCATCTTGGATGCGGTTTAGATAGGATTTTTTCTACTTATGAATTTTTAGATAGGGTTGCTTCTACTTACAATTTTTTCTCTCCCAATGCATTCCTATGAGATTCGACTTACAATTTTTTTCGACTTATGAATGTGTGTTTGGAACACATTAAATTCGTAAGTAGAGGTACCACTGTATTTTATTTACTTAAGTTATAAACTTAACATAATTAATGATGTAATTATTTCCACCCCAGTCTTCTCAATATAAAGGAAATATGTTAGCAATGAATAAAAAACACACACCAATATTTACACATCCATTGCCGAATTTAAAAAGGGGTCGGGAAAATGTTGTGAGTGATTTCCAATAATTTTATTATCATTGTAATATTTTTTATTCCACCTTTCCTCCAAGGAGATCAAGGTGGCATACATAGTTCTCCCCACTTTACCTGCAAAACAGCCCTGTGAGGTAGGTTCGGCTGAGAAACTGTTACTGGCCCAAAGTCAGGAATGAGTGGGGATTTGAACTCTGGTCTTCCAGGTCTGGCATTCCAACTGATGACATTCACTGGATTAATTGACCTTTTGTAGCTGGAACAAGAACACAAACAGCTTTTCCACTTCCATCTCTGAGGGAAACATCCAACATCTTTACTTTGAAGGGAGGCAAATTCTACAAAATCTTCAGGTATTGGCTACTGCTTATTTCATTTGGCTCCCTGCAAAGAGAGCCTTGTTCTGTTGCGAGTGGTGTGGATTTTATAAAAAAGCTAAATAAGCAAAGAATAAAAGCCTTGACCTTGTAATATTAAGCAAAGTAAGGGGTAACCCACTCCTGGGGGGAAAATGAGTATTTCTCTCTGCTCCCTCCCCCCCCCATGACTTTTAAGGAGACTTTTGTTTGTGCCCACTTCCCCCAAAAAGGGTTAAAGAAAAGCTTGTAGTGTTTTTGACATCTCTAGTTTCGTTCACAATAGAAAAACAAGAAAAAACTCTAGATCGGGGGTGGGGAACCTGCATACACCCCCCGATGCTGGCTGGGACTGATAGGAGTTGACACTCAACTGTGTCTGAAGGGCCACGGGTTCCCCATCCTTCCTGTATGTTATGAGGGGGGGAAACTGCTCCGTTCTCCTTATGGGGTACCCAAGAGCCCACATAGAGTGCTTTTGTAGGTTCTCTATCAGTAGGAGAAAATAACAGAGACCAGTCAGAGAATATTGAGAAGCAAAGTAGCTAGTAAGCCTGATCTTTATTAAAGCTGTTGCAACAGGGTGCTCCCCTCCCCACAGGAGGGGGTGAGGGACCCCGAGCCATGCGCACAAGCCTTTATATAGACATTTTAAATCGCCCGCCCTGGAGTCTAAGATCACCCCCAGAAACATCATACAGTGGTACCTCTACTTACGAATAACTCTACTTACAAATGTTTCTACTCACGAATGGAGCTCCGTCCGCCATCTTGGATGTGGTTTAGGTAGGATTTTTTCTACTTACGAATTTTTAGATAGGGTTGCTTCTACTTACGAATTTTTTTCTCCCAATGCATTCCTATGGGATTCGACTTACAATTTTTTTCGACTTACAAATGTGTGTTCGGAACGCATTAAATTCGTAAGTAGAGGTACCACTGTACATACATCACAGAAGGGGTGTAGCCCAAGACCACCCCCTTAATACATCAGAGAAGGGGCGGAAATCTGGGTGTGTTGTTTCTTCCTGTCTGTCAGTCAGGTTACCTGATTGGATAACCTGGGCATCTGGGCCACTCTTTTGTTATGATAACTACTCAATTTTACTTTAAAAACTGAGTGGGTTCATATAGATTTCATGAGTCATTTCTAGAATTGGGTTGAATTTGGTCTTGTTCTCTGACACTTCATCAACATTTCCCCAGTGTGCTCCTTCCTAGCTACTGGGAGTTGCTTATATCCACCATATCTCCAGGTGGACAGCTCCTTCTGAACATGACAGATGTTCCATCTTAATCTCTCTCCATTGATCGACATGGGAACTGGGAAATATGAACATAATAGATTTTTGAAAACTAAATGAAAAAGCCCACCACAGCAGCACACCTAGGAAAACATAAACTTCCAATGTATGTGTGTAGGTTTAAACTATGTTTTCAGATTCAGTAATAACCACCAAAATTGGTGAGGATGGGGGAAGAGAAAATAACTTCTCTGTTGTCAGTTTTTAAACTGCTCTAAGTCATCCATTTTGTATTTCATTTCTTTGAAGTGTGAAAAGTTTGTATTCTCCATCTGCAAGATTCATCATTCCAATTTTCATAATAAGACAAAACACTTTCATTTTATAAACAACATCATTTTACAGACAATGCCCAATAACTTAACTATCAAGTCATTTCTGGTGATCTATTTACAGGTAGGTAGCCGTGTTGATCTGCTGTAGTCGAAACAAAAGAAATAAATTCCTTTCAGGAGCACCTTAGAGACCAACTACATTTGTCATTGGTATGAGCTTTCAGTGTGCATGCATACGAAAGCTCATACCAATGACAAACTTAGTTGGAACCTAAGGTGCTACTGGAATGAATTTTTTATTTTGTTTCGACTGGTGATCTACTTTATGTATACAGTATCAATGAATAACAATCCTGTGTCTAATATTTCTTGCATTTAACTTGAGTATTCTTGCTGGACACAGTGTGGTGGACTTATTCACTAAAGGAAGAAAAATAACACCCCTTCTTTGTCAACTGTTATTTTTAGGCACATCATTTATGCCAATGGACTGGAGCAACTCTATAGAAAACTGAAAGCATTGAAAACTCAAAGCGCTTAATGTCATTTGAAATTCATAGGACTCTTCTCTCTGAAGCATTTACCTATGATAATCTTTGCACATTTAATGCTAAATCTGAAGCATCCTGGACAGCTATTGATATCTTTTTTCTAACCTATCAATCAAGCAAATTCATTGTGACGGCTTAAGCAAGAGCTAGTCTGAATATTTCCTTAAATGAATGTAATTCAGGATGAAGAAAGGACTCGCTCACTCACTGTCCCTGCAGGAGGAATGTGTGTGTTAAAGGGGAAAAGAAAAGAAGAAATAAGAATTGTGATGCCCATAACATGGACTTGAGTTCCCATCAATCCAGACAGATCACTGGTGATCAGAACTGCTAGTCATTAACATGGCTGAGCTATAATGTGCCAAACTACATTCCTTTGTGAACAACCTTCCAAAGACAAAAGTAGACAGAGCAACCTGATAGGTTACATTCCAGCCATGCAGAGGGGCTTCTCGGTAGTTGCCCTGTGGAACGCCCTCCCATCAGATGACAAGGAAAGAAGCAACTATCTTGACTTGGAGGAGAGATCTGAAGGCAGCCCTGTATAGGGAAGTTTTAATGTTTGATGTCTTACTGTGTTTTAATGTGTTGGAAGCTATGCAGAGTGGTGGTGGTAACCCAGTCAGATGGATGGCATATAAATTTATTATTATTATTATTATTATTATTATTATGCAATTAAGCCAGGGGTCTATACACATGCATTTCTCCACTGCCCTGTGAGCCAATTAAGAAACATTATATCACACTTCAAAAGGGCAAAAGGAAACAGCTACGGCGTGGCATGGGGGAAGCATGTGGCCTGGGGAGAATCCCAAGGGCCAGGTAGAAAATGGTTGCGTTAACCACCAGGTTAACTTGATAGAACTCCATCAATTAACCGTATGATATAGCCAAGCTTGGTGACACAGATACCGACTGTTTGTTGTTGCTTTTTTCTGTGCACAGGAATTCCAGGTTACATGGGCTGCCAACTTTTTGAAAGGGCTACTTTAAACATGCTGCACTTTTTATTGATTTTTTTTTGGGGGGGGGAGTGGGGAGTTAGGCTGGATCATAAGCTCATCCATCTGGGTCATGTGACCTGGGAACCCAGCATAGAGCATTTTTTTAAAAGGCTTGTTTTTCCTCTATTAGGTTGAGGCAAAGCAGTAGGAAAATGGGTGTAACCTGGTGTAACCTAATGTGGGTTTAAGGTACAACTTCTTGTGAATAGGATTGATCCATGAGTCACTCTTTTTCAAGATGAAAGATGAGGGATATGTATTAAACCATTCCCTTTTGTATATGGTTAATGATGTTTTGCCTCAATTTTTCCACTTATCTGCCTGTGGCTACTGTTATCACACATCCTACACACTGAAATCATTTTAAGGCTGAAAGACACATTGACAACACGATATATTCCTTTAGTGAGCCAGGAGGAAATCCTATGACAAGATCTGCTGGGATGAGCTGCTTGAGAGGCAATGGATCTTTGCCCCAACCCTGGCTCAGCTGCAGATGCTTCAGTGTAAATTGCTCATCCTGGCTGAGTGAAGACCAGTTTAAGTCCTCCAAAGCAGGTGGTCCCAGTATACGTCAGGACCAGAAATGGGGTGGGGGACCTAGGCTGGATCCTAGCGTAAAAAGGTAAAGGACCACTGGACGGTTAAGTCCAGTCAAAGGCGATTATGGGGTTGTGGCGCTCATCTCGCTTTCAAGCAGAGGGAGCCGGCGTTTGTCCACAGACAGGACAGCTTTCCGGGTCATGTCTAAACCACTTCTGGTGCAACAGAGCACTGTGACAGAAGCCAGAGCACGCAAAAACGCTGTTTACCTTCCTGTCGCAGGTTGGCAGGAGCTGGGACAGAGCAACGGGAGCTATCCCCGTTGCATGGATTCAAACTGCTGACCTTCCAATCGGCAAGTCCAAGAGGCTCAGTAGTTTAGACCACAGCACCACCCGCAGATCCTAAGCCCATTAAGCTCAGCCACATGACCTGGCAACCTGTTGTAGAACAAACCCATTGTTCTTATAAAATGAATCAGTTTTGCCATTAATGCAAATTCCCAAGTTAATATGTATGTGGTTCCTTCCTTGTGATCCTGTTCTACTGAATCTTTCTAAACTTGAGGAGGAGACATACTCACTCTAGTGAGATTCCATATCCTAAAACTTTGAGATCATGGAATCATAGAACTAGGGTTGGAAAGGACCCCATTGGTCATCTAGTGCAATGCAGGAATCAATTCCACCAACACACCTAAATAGTATACCCACCCTATGTTGTTGTTGTGGTGGTGGTGGTGGTGGTGGTGTTGCTGCTGCTGTTGGTGGTGTGGTGTTTATTGAATTTTTAAACCACCCTATACCCACAGTACTCAGGGATATGAATGTATATGAATGGCAATAATATCTCCTTTTCCTGTTTTCACATTTCTAGCACTTATTGAAATAGTTTCAAGCACTTACTGGAACACACATTTCTAGCACTTACTGGGATAATTTCTATTGTTTTTATTAATTTTTAGATGTGTTGTATGGATGTAGATTTCCTTTAAAAAAATGCCTCGTTGAACACCACTTTGTGAACTACTGAGTGCATAGCTCAGGTAAGCTGTATTCATGCATTCCAATCAGGTATTCATGCATTCCAATCAGTTTTGATTCCAATCAGGCTCCTCTGTATGTGCCGAGTATTATGTCACAGAAAATGTGAATCCATACAAACAAGAAATGAACAAAAGCACAGATGCAAACCTGGAAAGAAGGAGCATGGCTCTATTAAAATGGCTGGAACAAATTTAAAGAACTCTTACATTCAGGAAGAGAAAGAGAAATCCATTCCGTTACAATACTGGCTCCCCAGCGCCTTGTCAGCTTCTTTTTAAAAGAGACAATAGCCTGAATATTTTGTTGGCCTACAGATATATTTTAAATGGCAGAGTACCATTAGACGCTGACAGTAATTGCAGACAGCAAAAATAGTTTCTATGGAAGAAAAGCCTTCTCATAGATTGCTTTTTCTCACCAGAATGAAAACTACTCTTCCTGGTTCAAAAAGTTCTTCTTCAGTCTAATTTCACAAAAATGCTCTGAGAAAAGCAGCCAATGAATGATTGTATCATGACCCTTCAAACTTGATTTACTGTAGGGGTTGCATAAGACTGGACTCTAGGGATCAAAGTATCGTTCAGTAGTGCAATAGGCTTAAGTGCTGATGCCCCAAGGATACCCGTTGTTAATGTGGGCACTGGTGTGTTGGCAATTGATTTGACTTCTATGAGGCAATGCACACCTAGTTCCAATGGTTCACTCAGAAAGAGTTTTTGAAACAAATGGACAACTTCCTACCAGAGTCTTGCAGCCAGCCCAACCCAAATCGTTGTGAAAAATCTTTTCAAAAGAAGGTGTTTTCAACCTCGCTGATGTCTCTTTAATATTTAGAGACCCTAAATGTATTTCTCACACAACTCTGTTTCTTAAATTCATTTAGAAAGGAAATAAGTATATCAAAAAGTCTGCTCAAACGCTCTGTTTTGATGTTTGCTGGTGTTAAGCTATTTATGCTAGCACCATCCTTAACTCTAAGCCTCAGATGTGGCCCTCAAGGCATTTCTATCTGGCCTTCAGAACTTTACCCAAGCCATATAAAAGGTAAAGGTAAAGGACCCCTGACAGTTAACTCCAGTCGCAAATGACTCTGGGGTTGTGGTGCTCATCTCGCTTTAATGTCCGAGGGAGCTGACGTTTGTCTGCAGACAGTTTTTCCGGATCATGTGGCCAGCATGACTAAGCCACTTCTGGTGAAACCAGAGCAGTGCACGGAAACGCTGTTTACCTTTCTGCTGAAGCGGTACCTATTTATCTACTTGCACTTTGACGTGCTTTCGAACTGCTAGGTTGGCAGGAGCTGGGACCAAGCAATGGGAGCTCACCATATTGCGGGGATTCGAACCACCGACCTTCCGATTGGCAAGCCCTAGCCTAAGCCATATACCTCTCACCAAAACACAGTTGTCACTGGGCCCTTTTCACAGCTAGAACCTTTTAATTTCTTCTTTTTTCATTGCACTTATATGTCACCTTTTTGTGTGGGTTGGTCTTTGTTCTTTGTTCTCAAGCCACCAAAGAGAACGTTGTGAGCAATGAAACAAACAAACAAACAAACAAACAAACATTTATACCCCACCCATCTGGCTGGGCCTTCCCAGCCACTCTGGGCGGCTTCCTACAGAATATTAAAAACATGATAAAACATCAAACTTTCCCAAGCAGGGCTGCCTTCAGATGTTTCCTAAAAGTCAGGTACAGTAGTTCGTTTATTTCCTTGACATCTGATGGAAAGGCGTTCCACAGGGCGGGTGCCACTACTGAAAATGACCTCTGCCTGGTTCCCTGTAACCTCACTTCTTGCAGTGAGGGAACCGCCAGAAGGCCCTCAGAGCTGGACCTCAGTGTCCGGGCTGAACGATGGGGGTGGAGATGCTCCTTCAGGTATACTGGGCTGAGGACTGCCCTCCTCTGAAAGAATACCATAAATGTGAGATGGGGGAGCAGAGGTGCTAGGTTTTCCCCAAGACTGAGGGGGCCCAGCATGCTTTGCATGTGTGTGACATCACATGCACAAGACATTGTGTCATCTGGAGCAGGTTGAACATTGACAGGGCCCAGCCCCTTTCCAACAAATATTGAGGGGGCCAAAGACAACTCAACACCTTAGAGTTGGTGCGCCTGTGGGAGAGCTAAGGAGAAATGAGACACAATGACTTTTTTGTATGAATGTGACACATATAGCTACTCCCTAATTCTGGAAATTCTTCTTCTGATGGATGCAAACTTTGTATATCAGTGTTGGATAACTCCAGCACAGAGTTGGATCACTACATTTTTATTGTTTTACTTTGTACATTACCCCAATTTGCATAAATATAATGCTGTACATGTAAATAAAATGAGCTTCACATTTAAGGATCATCATCAAAATTACTTCACAATAGCTAATAAATATTCATTTCCAAAATCCAATTTAACAAGTTCTAAAGGAAACTATCTCAGCTTTTCTTTGGAATATGCAAATGGGCATGCTCATTTTGTAATTTAATGATGCGGATAGTACAATGAAACTACTTGGGCTAAGGGAACCAAATTTATGGCAAACTTTGTAGAGGAACAGTGTTATCTGTGTGAACCACACAGCTAAACATGTTTTTGTTTCAATTGTTTGAATGCAATTAAAAAAAAGTCTTCCAAATTTACTTTAAGAGAATATGGGGGTATGTATGGTTGAGACTGCCACTTCCCACTTAATAACAGGGCCAAGAGCCTGCTGTGGCTGAGAAATATCTTTATTACCAACTTCATTAAGACAGGTAGCCATATTCCACTTACACAAGTTGGCCCTCCAGGTGTCCCTACTTTCCAGGGGCAGTCCCCGATTTCCAGAAGCTGTCCCAGTTTCTGATTTGATCCCAGTGTGTCCCACTTTTCCTTAGGGTGTCCCTATTTTCATCAGAGAAATGTTGGAGGGTATGGTAGTCCATCTCTATTTTCAGTGGAGAAATGTTGGAGGGTATGAGATGTTGCAGCCACAGCATAAAGTATTTCCCTCCTGCCCAAACTATAACATATCAAAAGTCTTAGGCATATGGAGATTCTCCTTGCATTCTGTGGCTATCAAAGTTCTATAGCAAGGGCACAGTGATTTTCCTGAAATGATGGTAGAGGAGAAGTTTCCATCTTCCATAGGCAGTGTAGTCCAGCTGCAAGATCTGTCTGTGGCTGGAGTGTTGATTTCTTAGTAATGACCTCTCAGGTCTGAAATCCCCTCCCAAGAAAAATCAGTGGGGGCAGTGGTGGTAATGGCACTTGGGCCACCCGGAAAGTGACAAACAACAATGCTTGTTCCCTTCCTGCTTGTAAATTTGTTCCATGTACACTAATGGTGCTGTTTGCATGTGCTTATTGTACTGAAATGGAGACAGTGAGAGATTTTACTTTCTTGGGCTCCTTGATCACTGCAGATGGTGACAGCAGTCACGAAATTAAAAGACGCTTGCTTCTTGGGAGAAAAGCGATGACAAACCGAGACAGCATCTTAAAAAGCAGAGACATCACCTTGCCAACAAAGGTCCGTATAGTTAAAGCTATGGTATCCCCGGGACAGTGGTGCCTCACTTAAGGAATGCCCTGCTTAACGAAATTTCCGCTTAACGAAAGGATTTTTCGAGCGGAGGTTGCCTCGCTAGACGAATTCGTTTTATGAAAAATTTGTCTAGCGAATCACGGTTTCCCATAGGAATGCATTGGGCAGAAAAAATTTCAAAAAAAATCAATGCATTCCTATGGGATTCGCTAGACGAATTTTTCGTTATAAGAAAAGACCCATGGAACGAATTAAATTCGTCTAGCGAGGCACCACTGTAGTGATGTATGGAAGTGAGAGCTGGACCATAAAGAAGGCTGATTGCCGAAGAACTGATGCTTTTGGATTATGGTGCTGGAGGAGACTCTTGAGCAGGGGTTGGCAAACTAAGGTCCGGGGGCCAGATGTGGACCAATCGCGTTCTCAATCCGGCCCACGGACGGTCTGGGAATCAGCGTGTTTTTACATGAGTAGAATGTGTCCTTTTATTTAAAATGCATCTCTGGGTTATTTGTGGGGCATAGGAATTTGTCCACCCCCCAAAAAAAAAAATAGTCCGCCCCCCACATGGTCTGAGGAACAGTGGACCAGCCCACGGCTGAAAAAGGTTGCTGACTCCTGCTCTTGAGAGTCCCAAGAAGGTCAAACTTATCAATTCTTAAGGAAATCAGCCCTGAGTGCTCACTGGAAGGACAGATCCGGAAGCTGAGGCTCCAATACTTTGGGGACTTTCCTGATGTTGGAAAAGATTGAGGGCACAAGGAGAAGGGGACGACAGAGGATGGGATGGTTGGACAGTGTTCTTGAAGCTACTGAAATGAGTTTGACCAAACTGCAGGAGGCAATGGAAGACAGGAGTGCCTGGCGTGCTCTGGTCCATGGGGTCACGAAGAGTCGGACACAACTAAACAACAAAACAACAACAAATTGTACTGCCATGGCAAAGAGATATTTTCTGTTGTTGTGCCTCCATTATGGAACGCCCTTCTGTTGTCTATCTATGAAGCAGCAACCAGATGTCTTTTGCTCAGGCTTTACCTGGTCTGGGAGATTGGCCCCTTTTGTTTACATGACAGAAAAGGCTTTTAGGTACTTTTATACATTTTATTCACTTTGCTTCACTCCCCTACTCAAATGCTCGGAATAAAGGCAGTGAGAAAGTTCAGTCCAACACTAGTATGGATGGGTGAGAAGAAGCTCTCAGACGAACTCATAAGCAGACAAAGATAGATATAGATATCTAGGCATACACACATATCCATATTGTACAACGACCTGTGGGAAGTTTGTAACCAAGCAGTAAAGCTTTTATGTCTCAACTTGCCTGTAGCATTGATGCACTTTGTTGGAGAGGTACATGAGTGTTGTCATAGCAACCAAGTCAGCACAGGGAGGTGTGGGGGAAAAAATACAATATTGCTTTTGTGATCCTGGGACCTAAAAGTAGCTCAGCAGAGAAGAGCAGACAGGAAAGATTCCAACAGAGGAAGGGAACGGTAAAGGATAAAGATGAATGTCTGCTTGTTAGCCAATGCCATGAGATTTCTTGAAAACAGATGTGAAACTCTGGTGAATTCCGATGCCTCTAAGGGCAGAAGTCCATGTTCCAACCTGATTTGCTAATACTGTACGGGTATCTAAAGCCCAGGTGCTACTTTGCTTCTGCAAAGCAGCCCCTGGAGGAAGAATCTAAAAGTAGAAGTGATGAGTGATGGAGGTGTGACTAACCTTTCAACCATCATTTCTTTTGCCCCCAGTCCAGGTTCCACATTCCGTCTACAAGGTAAAACACATATCTGCTGTCTCGATTCTCAGGGGAGTGGAAGCAGCTTGGCATGGGAGCTGTGAAGTAAAGCAGCAAGCTTAGGAATTGGTTTTCTTGTTCCATCAGTTCCTTCAAAAGACCCATCTTCAGGGTGGCTTGCTTTTCAGAAGAGAGAGTCTTCCACACACACTTTAGATATATACATTAGGGTCAGAAAGAACGTCTGCTCTAAGAAATCTCTTCGAGATTTGTGTGCATGTGTGTGCATGTTTGCTTGTTTGCTTGCTTGCTGGGCTGTACAGTTCTTGGATGAGACCCAAATGGAAAATGTCCTTATAGCCTAAGGCAGGCATAGGCAACCTTGGCTCTCCAGATGTTTGGGAACTACAACTCCCATGATCCCTGACCACTGGCCCTGTTAGCTAGGGATCATGGGAGTTGTAGTTCCAAAACATCTGGAGAGCCAAGGTTGCCTATGCCTGGCCTAAGGGAAGGTGATACACTACCATGAGCAAGAAATTCCAAACAATGCTCTGCATGTCACATAATTCTACATGCTGTAGGAGTGCTGCGCAAGGCAGAGCAGAGCTCATAGCTCTAACACTTTCTCACTCATGAATGCATAGTTAGTTATTCTTTATCTGCCATCTTTTTTACAGATGACAGTAAAGGCAGCTAACAATAACCATAAGAGGTACATAGCAAAGTAAGAGATAAAGACTAATCAATCAAAAACAGAACAGTAAAAATAATAGAACATTGGACAGTGGCTAATTAAAACATATTGAGCATTACAATATTAACCAGGTATTCTGTCTTGCCAGAGTGGTTATCTCCCGCTTGGACTACTGCAATGCTCTCTACATGGGGCTACGTTTGAAGGTGACCCGGAAACTGCAACGTACCCAGAATGCGGCAGCTAGACTGGTGACTGGGAGTGGCCACCAAGACCATATAACACCAGTCATGAAAAACCTACATTGGCTCCCAGTATGTTTCTGAGCACAATTCAAAGTGTTGGTGCTGACCTTTAAACCCCTAAACGACCTCGGTCCAGTATACCTGAAGGAGCATCTCCACCCCCATCATTCTGCCCGGACACTGAGGTCCAGCGCCGAGGGCCTTCTGGCAGTTCCCTCACTGCAAGAAGTGAAGTTACAGGGAACCAGGTAGGGGGTCGTCTTGGTAGTGGTGCCCGCCCTGTGGAATACTCTCCCACCAGATGTCAAAGGATAATAATAATACCTTTATTCTCATTGTACAACCTGTGCACAATGAAATTAAACGAGCCTCCCTCCCCCCCCACCCAAACACTCAGGCTTTTTGCACTAGTATTGTAAACAACTATCTGACTTTTAGAAGACATCTGAAGGCACCCTGTTTAGGGAAGCTTTTAATGTTTGATGAATTATTGTATTTTAATATTTAGCTGGAAGCCGCCCAGAGTGGCTGGGGAAACCCAGCCAGATGGGCGGGATATAAATAAATTATTATTATTATTATTATTATTATTATTATTATTATTATTATTATTTACTTGGCAGTGAAATAACAATGGGGAAAGGAGTAAGTGGGCTTCCTTAGACAAGAACTTCCAAACCCAGGTGGAGCCCTTTCCTGCATCCCTGCTAAATGGACAAAAGATCTTAGTGGGACTAAGTGAGACTTAGTGGGACTAAAAGGATCTTCCAACTCATCTCAAAACTCAGGCAACTTGGTGGGACTGCATCCTGGGGAGAGGTACAGCAGGTTGGCAGGGAGCAGAGCCTTGGGAGAATTTGAGTGGACTGCCAGGGCAGAAGCCAGGTGTAGTGCCATCGGTCACCTTGAATGCCTTGTCACGGCCAACTGGCATGACTCTATTGCTGCCTCCCGGGAGCAAAGAGCTATCCTCTGGGGAAGCACTTGGGGATAAATCCCATCAACTCTACCACCAGTGAAGCAGAGATGGTTGAGCCAGCAAGCTGTTGGTATCCGTCTGCCTCAAGAGACAATGGAGTGCATCGCTGGGGGTGAAACCACTGTGTTTGCAGCATTGGTGTGACCTCACCAGGGTGCAAGCCTGGGCAGCGTGTATGGAGGTCCTGGGCTGCCCAGATGACAAGACTCCAGTCTCGGCCTCACTGATGTGGTCCAAAGGAAAGCAGAACTGTACCCACCTTGGGTACAGGAGTTACACCCAAGAAAATAAAACTTGTACTAAACCTATTCTGATCTACAAAGCTAGAAAACACTGTGCCTATTAATATTTGATATACATATCCAGTAATTCAAAATGTTCACTGATCTCAACAGCATTTTAGGAGACTAATCTGAATAGTAATACAAAATAAAGATGGGGGTTGTTGTTGTTTTACACAAGGTCTACACACTTGAGTAAATGCCCTTAAAAACAATTGTATTGAAAGATCTATGTAAATTGCCATATATTTTGCCATATACTATGTGTCTCATCCAATGTGGCCAAAATCTAGAAAACACAATACTGTTGTTCCACCTGTGTCTTCCAGATTATATTTTGCACCTTTGAAGAAGGTTATTAAGGTTTTTCCTTCTAGGTTTATTTGGACTTCATTCTGCCACAGAATGTTGCATGATCAAAAACTGATGAACACTTTGGGGGATAGAGGAAGATGTATAAAAGGACACAGTGGCGGGTTTTTTGTTATTATTTTACACCTCTGCATCAGTAGTTCTGTGGACAGAGGGCCCATGATGTATCAGCCAAGTCAAAGAATCTCACCAGGCAGAAGAAACTTCCTTTGACTCTTATTGTCTGCTGTTTTCAGGGACAGAATGTTTCCCCATTGCACATTGTTCTTCTGGTTTTGACAGCTGCACATTCAACGTTCCTCACTTCCAGTTTCACAAGAATATGAAAATAATCAGAGAACTGGAGAGTGCCCAGTTTGCTTCGAATTTCAGTGTCTTCACTGAAAAGAAGGCTTCTAATTTAGCCCAATGGGCAAGAGGGTGGTGACCAAACAAGACCGGGGAGGTTAAAATCTGTTGGGATATATTTATTTTAAATGCACCAGCAGAAGACCAGTGACTGCATTTCCCATCTAGTATCAAACTGAAAGCAACAGCATATTGTATATAAATGAAATTTGGAGAATGAAAAATCTGAGAAACAATAAAATATATACCACATGCGATGTTAAATTCAAGTACAGTTAAGACACTAAGAAGAAAGAGGGAAAATGAGGTAGATAGGGGATGGGAGGGTGGATGGGGGTGAGAGTAGGTGACGATGTTTCTGTAGGGCTTGTTGTCAGCTTTGTTTGTGTTGGTACTCCTTTATTCGCTTGTGTCTTAAAAAATGAAACTGATTTGCAAAAATGACACATGTTAAATTATGAGTGACACTGCACACACCTTTGTAATTCAAGAAATCTTTAATAAAAAGTATATTTTTTAAAAAATTCAAGTACAGCTTAGGGATGTTTCTTAGTCCTGCATTGGCCCAGCTAAACTTCACCAGTCATGCATAATGTGCAGTTGAATTCTTTTTGATGCTATTACGCCAATACCTTTCATAAGCATTCTACAGCTGGGATGCTATCACTTAAAAGGCTCTTTCTACCACGGCCAATTGTGGGGAGCCTCCTGAATGACCTCAAGAAATGTCACTTGCAATAATGCTGTTTGTGAAAGAACTGGATAAACTTTGGAAGCTGTGGCAAATCGTGGGGCTCTATACGAAAACTGGTAATAAAATGTGGAACAATTGCAAATTTCTGAAGCATCACTTCATCTTCAGATAAAGCAACGACCCACTTGTATTTGTTAGACCATGAAAAGTCTCAGAAATTCCCAACATATACACACAGAGAAAGATGCCAAATATCCTCCCTCCTGCCATTTGTGGAGAACAAAGGGTCTCATTAAATTGTATATGTGTGCGTTATTTGACCTGTCTCTACTAAATAATAACTGAAAAACCTTTCTTGTCTCCCGTACATTTTTAAATATTGTTACAAGTACTGATCTTTCAGGAGCACAACTTTCAGGTTAAGATTAAAAAATGAAAGTATCTGTAAAAAACAACAACCAAGTACTTAATTGGTTAGTAGACTTATGCTCACATTGAAAGAAAGAAAGAAAGAAAGAAAGAAAGAAAGAAAGAAAGAAAGAAAGAAAGAAAGAAAATCTGTTCCTTTCCTTTTGGAAAGGGAAATGGACCCAGACTCGATATAAGTGTTTAAAATCAATACTGCTACTATTTGATTAGAATATTAGCTTCAGCATTGACTTAGCTCTGCAAAGTATTCTCTGACAAAACCGCTTGCATTTGCAGAATTAGGATTAAATAGTTTAATGCATTGGAGTTTCAAGATCCAATTTGAAAGATTATTTTATAGTTCCTCTTATGTTTGGCAAATGCAATAGTGCTTTAAATTGTCCAGTCCACCCTAACTGAATGGATATGTCTGCGTGGAAATGGAACAATATCAAGACATGGCATTTTTATCTTTATTTTATAGCTTCGATTTCACCCCCCCCCCCAATCATTTAAATCCCATAGCCCGTTCTTCTTTTTTCAGACCGCTATAAAATTTCAGTAAACTGAAGTCAGTCATTAGAATGGACTAATTTGTTAAATTTTATGCATTGCTCTACAGCTTATAAATTCTTCCTTAGTACTCTCCAGTTTCATATAACCCTTTGTGGAAAGATGCTTGGGTTAAATAACATTGCATGTTCAGACCCAGAAAACTCCCCCTTAAATAAATTCACACATGACTCAAATTTTGGTTTGGTTTTTGGCAGAATTTAGGTAACAACTTTATTGATTACAGAAAGTGAGTGGTTGCATAGGCTCTGGTTCGACTACCCTTGCAGGTAGTGCTGACCCAGGGCACCAGCATAGGTCAGCCAAGGGTGAACACCCGGAATGGCAGAAAGCCGGGAACAGGCTATGTCCACCACTCAGTTGTTCCCCTATGGGCACAACCCCCTCACAGGGGTTGACCAAACCATTTGAGTCCCTGGATTCCTTTAACGGAATACCCTTCACATAGGGATGGCGAGAGCGTTCCCCCATCCCTATCACCTGAACCCGTCCCTATCCGCAACCTTACAAGTTGTGACGATTTGCTATGTGGCAGGCGAAACCCAAATGGCACCAGCCAATCAGCTAAGTGGGGAAAATTCCTGCCATGCCCCTGTCCCAACGACAGATGACACACGACGGCATAGCAAGGTCAAGCACAACAAAGCCCTAAAAGTAGGGAGAGGTGGGCGGGTGTTCCGAATGCAAGCACCGAAACGCCCTTTGAGGGAGGACCCAATTAACAACAACAACAAAAATGAACATCACCATTCAAATCATATATATAAGGAAAAGAAGCAATAAAATGCAATATTAAAATAATACAGCATCTAGCACAGCACATTACAATTTCTACAACAGAAAAAATCATTAAGTGATGCACCAAGACCCTCAGCTATTGTCAAGTGGTCCTTTGTGCGTGGGGAAAGTCTGGGAATCACTGTTATACATCGAGGGGAATATGCATGATTAAAAACCATTAAACTAGATAACAGCTGTCCTGCTAGAAACTTTTCCTTATCCTTCACTTCCCATGGAAATTATAGCCCACAAGTTTACAGTTCAGTTGCCTAGTGTCTCCTTGCTGTTTAATTCACAGCCATCAATCAACTATTTACCAACTTCAGAAGCCTTAAAAGCATAATCCTATCTGCATGACTCATCGATTTTAATCTTTAAAGCGCACAAATTCTTGGGTTCTGATTCTTGGCAGCTGCTTCCTCAGGACAGAAGCTTCAAACTAGCCTTGCCAATAAGTGTCAGGCAATGTTTTGCTGGCAACTTGAAGAAATGTTTGACTAGTCTGCCTCTCTTGTCTTCAGTACAGGCATTCATCTACAATTAGACCATTTAATTCTTTCATAGAATTAGCAGCAAGTTAATTATGTAAGAAATCACCATAAACACTCAGTTAAAAAAAGACAGCTCTCAGACTCAGGATGGGAAGATTCATTTCAGAATTCAACCAGGGACATCTTTCTTTAGTTAGTTTTAGTTACATTTGTATTCCACCTTTCCACCAAATGGTGCTCAGGGTGGATAACAATAACAATGCAGATATAACAAACTACAATATTAAACTACCATAAAATAGCAACCATACAATAAATAAATAAATAGGACTAATTCATTCAGAAGGAGCATCTCCAGCCCCAACGTTCAGCCCAAACACTGAGGTCCAGTGCCGAGGGCCTTCTATCGGTTCCCTCCCTGCGAGAAGTGAGGTTACAGGGAACCAGGCAGAGGGCCTTCTCAGTAGTGGTGCCTGCCCTGTGGAAAGCCCTACCATCAGATGCCAAGGAAATAACCAACTATCTGACTTTTAGAAGACATCTGAAGTCAAACCTATTTAGGGAAGGTTTTAATGATTGATGTTTTATTACTTTATTATTATTATTATTATTATTATTATTATTATTATTATTATTATTCTGTTGGGAGCTGCACAGAGTGGCTGAGGTAACCCAGCCAGATGGGCAGGGTATAAATTGTTGTTGTTGTTGTTTAGTCGTTTAGTCGTGTCCGACTCTTCATGACCCCATGGACCAGAGCATGCCAGGCACTCCTGTCTTCCACAGTTTGGTCAAACTCATGTTCGTAGCTTCGGGAACACTGTCCAACCATCTCATCCTCTGTTGTCCCCTTCTCCTTGTGCCCTCAATCTTTTCCAACACCAGGGTCTTTTCCAGGGAATCTTCTCTTCTCATGTGGTGGCCAAAGTATTGGAGCCTCAGCTTCACGATCTGTCCTTCCAGTGAGCACTCAGGGCTGATTTCCTGCAGAATGGATAGGTTTGATCTTCTTGCAGTCCATGGGACTCTCAAGAGTCTCCTCCAGCACCATAATTCAAAAGCATCAATTCTTTGGCGATCAGCCTTCTTTATGGTCCAGCTTTCATTTCCATACATCACTACTGGGAAAGCCATAGCTTTAACTATATGGACCTTTGTCGGCAAGGTGATGTCTCTGCTTTTTAAGATGCTGTCTAGGTTTGTCATTGCTTTTCTCCCAAGAAGCAGGCGTCTTTTAATTTCGTGACTGCTGTCACCATCTGCAGTGATCATGGAGCCCAATATTATTATTGTTGTTGTTGTTGTTGTTGTTATTAACCATGCTGGAAGACACTCCACAAGTTTATATACCTTAAAATCCTGGTTCAGACACTAGTATACATCCTTAGTTTAGTGGACTCTGGAAAAACCAAGTGTTGTTGTTTTTCATCTCTTTGGCCCATGCATAGCTGCCAAGTTATCCCTTTTTAAAGGGATTTTCCCTTATGCTGAATAGGCTTCCTCGCGAGAAAAGGGAAAACTTGGCAGCTATGGGCCCATGGTCAGCTAGAAGCTTGGAACTGTGGTCTGTCTCCAAATTGGGTTTCACTGGGGCACCAATGATGCCTTTGGCTTGCAAAACCCCTTACATAATCGTGTTACAGATCTCCATATGGCTGTGTGCAAGAGACTTGAGCTCATTACAAAGCTGTTAAAATATTCTGCAGCCTGTTTCAGAGCAATACTAGTAACAAATGGTCCACCAGAGCTCCTTCAAAAGTGTTTAAACCCAATGGCTATAGAGCTAGCTGCTGGTATAAATTAAAACATCTCCCAATAATTAGTGGACAATGGGAGTAAGCAGGGAGATCTTTTAAAGGTTTGTATGGGTGAACAATTACCATTTCCTTTTTTTGCATAACCATCTCATCCTCATGTCTCAGCAGCTATAATGCTTTAGGCGGTGAAGATGGAATGCTTCAATTTCATGGATTTACAGAGACTGCCTAAGAGAGACTGTATTTCTTTATGAAGCACTTGGGACTTCATTCAGAAAAGAAATATACCTGAGCCTGTGTTGAATTTGCAGGGAATCAACCAATTTATCTTGTTGAATCACATACTTTATTTTAGCACAACACAATTGGTTTAAAAAGAAGCAGAAGCTTTAAAGCAATTTGGAAACAAAATCTAATTGTGTTATACAAACAGGATGGGCTATCTAATCAGGGACCATCATCTCATTTCAGCTAGTGTCATAAGCCCTCAGCTTCACTGCCCATCTCTAGCATTATAAAACTAGTTAACAATAAAATTGCTTTCAAATCCCAAACTAGAAATATCTGCAAGAACCTATTAGCTTTGCTGTTTTGGTCCAAAGATATATTTATTTTCCTACATTTGTACCCCACCTTTCTTCCATCATGGCACAGCACACTTATTTATTTGATTACTAACTTTATGTACAGCATACCTGCCAACATTTCATAGAGAAAATAAGTGTTCTCTATTCAATAATAATACTTTTATTATTTATACTCCATCCATCTGACTGGGTTGCCCCTGCTAGTCTAGGTAGGTTCCGAGATGCAGTATATAAAAACATAATTAAACATTAATATCTTCTATATTCAGGGCTGTCCAGGTGTCTTCTAAAGGTTGTATAGTTACTTGGCTCGGGGTCACATAACTATCATCTATATCTATCTATCTATCTATCTATCTATCTATCTATCTATCTATCTATCTATCTATCTATCTATCATCTATCTATCAACTATCTATCTTCATAGCCCCTGATGAAAGTAGGGATGTCCTAAGGGAAAGTGGTACATTCTGGGATCAAATCAGAAACCAGGATGGCTTCTGTTAATCCAGGACTGTGCCTGGGAAATACGGTCACTTGGAGGGTTTGTGTAGAGCATTCGTAACCCACCCATTTGCTAACAGGCTCCCAGAGTGTCAGAAATCACTCCTAAGATTGTGCCTGCCCTCAGGCTTGCAATCTAAGATGAAATGGTAGAGGAGGAAAAAATGGGAGGAACAAGAGGAAAAGAAGCTTGAGTACTTAAATTACAGCTCTTAAAGTTACAGCCAATAGCAATGCTATCTGTATCTTGTAGTTCTGTATCTTGTAGTTCTCAGGTAATTGCCCTTTCAGGAACTGAATGCATCTGCTTAGGTTCAGCAAGATGGTGGCCACATGTGCTTTCAGACCACACTTTCAGACCATAAATGTCCTCAACTTAAACTCTTTAATGAGTTACGGATGATAGCAGATGAAATTTGGCCTGCATTTTTTAAGTGAACTGATCTGACTTATACTTCCTAAAATAAGATGTGGAATGAAACAGAGTTATCTTTTGGACTTTGGCACTTATCTGAATTTGACAATATAGGCCTTGGCTCAAAACACATGCAAAGACATGTGGAAACCAGAGGCTCTCTTACCATAAAGGTAAAGGGACCCCTGATCATTAGATCCAGTTGTGACCGACTCTGGGGTTGCGGCGCTCATCTCACGTTATTGGCTAAGGGAGCCGGTGTACAGCTTCCAGGTCATGTGACCAGCATGACAAAGCCGCTTCTGGCGAACCAGAGCAACACACGGAAACGCCGTTTACCTTCCCGCTGTAGTGGTACCTATTTATCTACTTGCACTTTGACGTGCTTTCGAATTGCTAGGTTGGCAGAAGCAGGGACCGAGCAACAGGAGCTCACCCTATCACAGGGATTAAAACTGCCGACCGTCCGATCGGCAAGCCCTAGGCTCTGTGGTTTAACCCACAGCACCACCTGCGTCAACAGTGTTGATTGCACAGAGCATTATTTTGAAGGCTTGTTTCCCCTCCGCCAGGCTGAGACATAGCAGCATGTCTGCTGCAGAAAAGGATATGGATCAGGTGTAATTTTATACTGGGTTAATTTACACCAGCTTGCTTTATGCCAGCTTCTTGTGTACAAGATTGGTCCCCAAGTACCTGAAACTGCCATTAAAATCCAGTTTGCTTTGGAAAGATCAGCAAAACATGCAACTAAGCCAAATAACACACACACACACACACACACACACACACACACACACACACACACAGAGAGAGAGAGAGAGAGAGAGAGAGAGAGAGAGAGAGAGAGAGAGAGAAAGAGCCATGTTTTCTGACCTCTCAGGTGTACAACAACCTGTTTTGCAGAATCTGACAAGCCCCTGGTGGTCTGTCATGGACATCTTTGCCTGATGGGTCACAGGCTGTGTGGGCCAGCTTTTGCCATTTTGTTTCCAAATCATTCACAGTCGTGGAAGCTAATGTTTGTTTTCTTGCTTTATGCAGTGTTGCAAAGCAAAAACAACAGTTTGTGTCTGACAAATGTAACACAAGAAAAACAAGCTCAAAGTCAGAGAGAGAGAGAGAGAGAGAGAGAGAGAGAGAGAGAGAGAGAGAGAGAGAGAGAGAGAGAGAGAAGCAGGCGATGGATCTGGGCAGAAATAGGGAATGTGTGTGTGGAATGTGTGCGTGGAGAGAGAGAGGAGGAAAATTTAAATGCAAAGAAAGGTGTTACTGCCTTTCCAAAATTACAGCAAATGCCTTTCTAAATTGGAACAAGCAAATTTTAATCATTTGTTTAGTACACGAAATACAGAGCAGCCAGAAATATAGGGGAAAAAATACTCAGGGGAAATATCTGAAGCATAAAATCTCTTTAGAAATTAATCCCTGCCTTTTTGTAGCATAAAAAGTCATTTGAACTTCATAAAATGTACTTGGAAGGTATTTTATAGAAGTAAGATCTGAA
The DNA here is from genome assembly GCF_963506605.1 of Zootoca vivipara. Lineage (NCBI taxonomy): Eukaryota > Metazoa > Chordata > Lepidosauria > Squamata > Lacertidae > Zootoca > Zootoca vivipara. Next base: position 17,341,395 of record NC_083279.1, read on the forward strand.
AATACCAGTTCTGTTTAATGGCAACTGTTCCACTGTACAATGGAATAGGCACATGCAAAAATGGTGTTTCTCATTTAGTTATTCCATTCATTTTCATTATTAAAACTTTATTCCTTCAGTTATTTGGTCATTAAAATCAGTCATTTTTTCATATAATTTTATTCCTTTTTCTTATGTCAGTGAAAGACCCAGCTTCCCTTCTGCTGCCTAGAAATTCTGTGTTTTTCTTTCATCTGGTACTCTGTTTTCAGACGTTTATTCCCTATCATAGCTAGAACAGGCTAGATTGACTTTATGGGTGGAGAGAAATGAAGATAATGGAAAAGGAAATTTCCTCTCTGTTTGATAAGACGTGGCAAACTTCAGATAGGAGACAAAGACCCCTGATTCATATGCACTTATATGAAGACCAGGGTTAGAATCCCAACCCAGCCATAAAACTCACTGGGTGACTTTGAACCAGTCACTCTTTTGCTCAGCCTCACAGGGAGAACCAAATATGTAACCTCAAACTCCTACAGGAAATGGTTGAAATCCTGGAAGGCAAGACCCAAGTTTGGGGCAAGTACTAAAGGTAAAGGGACCCATGACCATTAGGTCCAGTCACGACCGACTCTGGGGTTGCGGCGCTCATCTCGCATTATTGGCCGAGGGAGCCGGCGTACAGCTTCCAGGTCATGTGGCCAGCATGACAAAGCCATTTCTGGCGAACGAGAGCAACGCACAGAAACACCGTTTACCTTCCTGCTTGGAGCGGTACCTATTTATCTACTTGCATTATTGACGTGCTTTCGAACTGCTAGGTTGGCAGGAGCTGGGACCGAGCAACAGGAGCTCACCCCGTCTCAGGGATTCGAACCGCTGACCTTCTGATCGGCAAGCCCTAGGCTCTGTGGTTTAACCCACAGCACCACCTGTGCTATTTGGTGAGATAACTCCAGCAGAAATTTAACATTGCAAAACATGCAGCAAAGCATCAAAATATAGGTTACAAACCCTTCCAGCGAACCCCCAAAATGTCCCCTTTTAGAGAAGTTCTTTCCCACTTCCCTAGTAAAGGCAGACCACATGTTTGGTAAGTGATAAAGTGGATTATTTGGAAAACTCTTCAAAGGTCATATTTATGTGTTTTTCCATACAGCATTATGAAAAAGATGCACTGGCAGTAAGAATTGCTTAGTTAGAAAATGGCTAAAGTTCCTAAACTAAGAAAAAAAGGGCTGCCTTCAGACTCCATTCTTCTCTGAAGCAAAAGAGATTGGTTAGCTTGATTTTCGAACAGCATAGTTCTCAAACGTTTTGGCTCCTGAACACTGCAAACCTGGAAGTGATTGTTCTGGTTTGTGAACTGTTTTGGGAAGCCGAACGTCCGGCGGGGCTTCCTTGGCTTCCGATTGGCTGCAGGAGATTCCTCTAGCCAATCAGAAGCCGTACTTTGGTTTCCAGACATTTTGGGAGTCGAACGGACTTGCGGAATGGATTCTGTTTGACTTCCAAGGTATGGCTGTATACTGTATACTTGTAGCATGAGATAACAAAGGGCTTGGTTAACATTTACTCCTAAATTGTGGGGAAGTGACATAGGCTAAGGCTTTCAGGACATCTTACCACATGGCTCCTACCCCTTCCGGCATTAATCAGACTCAAGCATGCTGGTTACGTGAGACTGGTTATGCAATAAATCAGGCATCCCCAAACTTCGGCCCTCCAGATGTTTTGGACTACAATTCCCATCTTCCCCAACCACTGGTCCTGTTAGCTAGGAATCATGGGAGTTGTAGGCCAGAACATCTGGAGGGCCGCAGTTTGGGGATGCCTGCAATAAATGAATTCTAAAAAGCACACAGACACAGAGCTACCTATTTTCTAAAGTAATTGTAAATTGAACTAGGAACTATAGGAGAAGCACACACATTCCAAGAAGCAGCATGCCCTCGTCAAGGAGAAAAAAAAAAACCCCACAGGTTAAAAGCAATCTTTCCTCTCCGCCTTCTACAGATGTCCAGAAGACCCTTTCCTTGTCACTGTGAGTGGAGGAAAGAAGGCCTGTCAGAATGCTGGACACTTTTGTTAAAATATGTTTAACTTGATTGGACAGCTTACTGTGTTAATCTCTATTTTCCTGCCCTCTCTTCTCCCCACCTCACGGTAACCTCCACCTGACCTATTCTGCTTGCTATACGGAAACGAAAGTTAAAATGGATCTGAATGACTTCTGAATAAGTTCCAAACAAGCAACAAATCGATGTGCATTTGTTCAAAAACAAATGAAAAACTGAAATGCAAATGTTCCTATCTTCAATAGTAATGAGCAAAATAAATGGATCCCATTCATTTCCATTTTTCATGACTATGAATTGAATTCACACCTCCAATGCCATGCAGGGAGGCATTGTGTGGACTTCAGAGATACTGGGATTGAAACATTCAGGCCAGACTCTGGAGTGTGAAGCAAACGTTTGGCAAATCCATTGGCCTCTCTCTCTCTCTCTCTCTCTCTCTCTCTCTCTCTCTCTCTCTCTCTCTCTCTCTCTCTCTCTCTCTCTCTCTCTCTCTGTATTCTTCAACCAGCCCCCAATGCAGGGGGTGGCACTGCCTGTCAGGTTCCCCCCCCTCCTTCTTAATCTCAGTGTTGTCCTTGTAGAACTCAGCAGGGAGCAGGATGGAGATGAAACTAAAATTAGTTTGCTTTAGTGACATTGCTTCTGACTCTGCCTACTGCTGGCCTCATTGCCTTTTGCCCAACCCCTCATAGACCACTGCTCATGTAATATACTTGGCTATTGCTGGTAAGGGAAAAGATAGGTGAGTCTGATTAAGTTAAAAGGAATGGTAGAATAATTCAATGTGGGGAACCACCATTTTTAGCTGAAATCTGGTGCTGAGCATCACATGCAGTTCCTACCGCGATGTTAGTTGCATAAACAGTTTATTACTGCAGTAGCAATTATTGCAACATTCTTTCCAAAAAGAAGGATAATGCCACAATTATAAACTCTGTAGACTTAGCACGATAAACAAAGGGAACAAGCAATTTATGTTTCAAGTGTGTTTGTCTGCATTAGGGCTGTAAGACTGGGCTCATTGCCCTGCCTTGCAATTTGTGTGGCAATGGCCCGATCACTGCCCCCCCTGGAATAAATAAAGACACAGGACACATTGCATAAGGTTAGTGGGCGTAGAGGGCCACAACTTTATTGATTACGGATGTAGAGAGGTATTGGCTTAGGCAATGGATCTAACCGTCTTGGATGCTTGCCCCTGAGGACCTGCAAGAAGTAAACTCAGATTTATCTTACAGAACCCAGTACCTGACAGGCTGCTCTGATATAACCTTCTGCCCAAGGAGTCAGATCCTTCCCAAGACGCTGCACTCACAAATTGCTTTTGCATAATATCTTGGGGATGTTCTAGACATCTCCGTCTGTAAATTTATATGTTCTATAAGAGGTCATATTTCTGATTCGCCTGCTTCTCCTTTTGCAAGTGAAGATCTTTCCAATGGGCACATCTGCTTATTTATACTAGCCTTTGGCCAATAAGAATTATGCACATGCTAAGGCGGAATTGTCTGTAATTCGTTGATTTATAAATTTCTTACGGATAACCTTCAATCAGATTATGGTCTATGTCTATTACAGCTCACAATATCTTTCTTGTTTATAGTGCTGTATTTCTTTTTATCTTGTTGGAAGCTAAGGTTTTTGCTTGCCTCAGCTGTATGTGTACTCTAATAAAGATAAATCTTTAATACTACTTTCCTTTTTTTTTAAAAAAGGGGGAGAAAAAGAACATTTTCAGCATTTTCAACTTTACGCAGAATCATTGGGTTTATTCTATGTCTTAGTAAACCAATATAGGAGAATTTTTTCGGTGCTGTTGGTTAGGTATCCTTTTTCATAATTCAGTAAGGTCTGAATCCTTTTCACACTTACTTGTTGATCTCAATCAGACTTAGTTATAAGTAGATTTGCACTATCTTTCCTTTCAGCAAGAGAAAGCTTTTATTTTCATATTGTTTTACATTTTCCTTTGTGCATGGATTTGACATAGTTTCAATAGTTCCATCTCTCAATTGCTTTTAGTGACTTCCACTAAATTTGTGAGTTTAAGTGCGTGCTCTCTCGGTGTTTTAATGGATCTAAGCATTAGAAGCAAATAATAGACAAGTGCATTTGCTTGGCCTTCAATATGCACACATCATTTAACAATACCTTTGTTGTAAATGGTTCAGTTTGGCACATTTTCCTCGAAAAAAAAAGTTATTTAAACCTTTTATGCAAAAAGAAATGTTACAGGTGTTATTTAGCGATGCCTGCTAATGAACAGACATCAGATGCCCCAAGGACTCTGTGAATATGTACTGCTAACATTGAACAGCATAAGGCTGGACTCAAGTGTTGCTCAATAGCTGTGCAACGTTGGACTGTAGCTCCCTGACTGCTGTATCTGATGGGTCCCAATAACATCTGGTTGACCAAAAGTTAGCTACCCCAATCATAAAGCCACAATAAAAGCAATACATTCCATGCTAGGTATAATTAAGAAAGGGATTGAAAATATAACTGCTAACATTGTAATGCCATTATGCAAATCTATGGTGAGGCTACATTTTAAATACTTTGTACAGTTCGGCCCAGTATACCCGAAGGAGCGTCTCCACCCCCATAATTCAGCCCAGACACAGAGGTTAAAGATGTTTAACTTAATGGTTTCTTAAAAGAAGAAGCAGGTATTTTATTGAAAGAGAAGTGGGTAGATGAGGAATAACCTTGGTAAGCAAAGGGGAGAAGGGGGAAACAGGGGTGTCATCAGTGGTGGAGCTAGGCACCCGGGCACTCGGAGCGGTGCACATGCCATGCACCCCGAGGCAGGGCGATCCACCCAGGGGGGCGCTAGGTGTGGTGGCGATCCACCCGGGAGGGATTTTGCCACCCCCCTCTGGGATGGCACCTGGGGTGGACCGCCCTCACCACACACCCCTTCCTCCACCACTGGGTGCCATAGTTCTCAGAGATTGTCTGCTCCTAGGTAGCAGTGGGTGCAGCAATCCAACTGAGGCTGTTATCAATGTGGGGCTTTTCTAGGGTTGCCAGACTCAATAGTGGACAGGACTTCTGTGCATTTAATTGCCCTGCTCTCTTTTGAGTCTGGAAACCTTAAAGAGAAACCAGCAGACCCTTTGTTTAATTTCCAAGCAAAGGGTCTGCTGGTTTCTCCTTAAGGTTTCCAGACTCAAAAGAGAGCAGGGCAATTAAAGGCACAGAAGTCCTGTCCACTATTGACTCTGGCAACCCTAGGCCTTTCAAAGCATAGGATCTTGGCTGTCACTCTGAATATCTCACCTCCGAAGGGTTATTGACATGGTTGAGCTGGGGCTAATGAAGGACCCTTTTGAGCTCCTGAACCTTCAACCAGGCCCACACTGGGCTGACTGCTGGAGCCCTTCCTTATCACAGGCAAGAGGGAATGATTATTAATGCACTTTAAGTCTATATACTCTAGATGGGGAATTGGTTCAAGGTCAAAATGAGAACCATATAGAGCCTGGTTCTGAGCAGGGCAGAAGTGAAACAGCAAACACGAACCCCAAAGCCAGACTTTAATGAGTTAAGGAAGGGACTCGCTCGCTAGAAGCCAGAGAAAAACCTCAAAGAGGAACTGTGAAACAAGATAGGATAAAGAAAAGTCAAAATGTTTTTTTTTTATAAAAAATAATAATGATTGGGATACATTCCCAACAGGAAGTCTTAGAGAGAAATTTTTAATGTGAGCAGCAGGGAACCTGATTATTGTGCCTTGTTCTACAAAATAAAACGTGCATTTTGACCTCTGAGTGACAGTGTTGTCCCAAGGGACTGATAGAATTATTATATCATAATTCAGCAAGCCTGCTGTTTATCCTCCTTAAAATACTTATTTATTTTAATTATCTTTGTTCAGTTTAATGGTGAAGCAGATGTTTGCTGTTTTTTTATTATTTCAAAACATCATAAGACTCCCATCGCCCTATTGCTCCTTTGTTGTGTTTGGCTTCCTAATGTCCAAGACCCAGGTCATCAGAAGCAATCAATTCTTTCTATCGCATTGGTATTATAAGGCAGCTTCTAGTTTAGAACATATGTCATCATTATGTCTGAAAGCAGAAATAATGATCTTTGTGCTAAAGTGTTTGTTGTCTGGAGAATAATATATCTCTTCAGGACATACCACAAGCACCAGAGTTTACAAAATATATACTCAACTCACATTTACTCACTGGACGGGGGGAAATAAAACCCTTTCAAGATCTTCATCAATGACAAGAGGAAGAAATGCATTCCCCGCCCCTCCATGAAAAAAATAAGCTGGTGGTTTTTTGGAATAGTTTATACATGCACTTGATTAATCATAACTCAATTACTTCCAGTGATGTGTGTGTACTACCGAGTCCACTGAAAAACAATACTGAAGAAGGTGACCCCCAAGTCCTGTTTGCTGCATTTAATATGTAATGATTCTCATCAATACAACGGGCCATTCAGTGCTTCTGTCATCAAGTGATGATTATGCATAAGGTCTGTGAACCAGACTTCCATTTTGTTAATGTTTAAACGACTATCACCTAGTCCAACAAGGGTGGACAGCAAATGTAATACTTCTTCAATAAAGGGATGTGGGTGGCGTTGTGGTCTAAACCACCGAGCCTCTTGAGCAGGCACCCCTTTTGGCCTACAACTCCCATGATCCCTAGCTAAGAGGACCAGTGGTCAGGGATGATGGGAATTGTAGTCCAAGACATCTGGAGGGCCGAAGTTTGGAGGTGCCTGCTCTTGAGCTTGCAAATCATAAGGTCGGCAGCTCAAATCTGCCCGATGGGCTGAGCTCCCGTTGCTCTGTCCCAGCTCCTGCCAACCTAGCAGTTTGAAAGCATGCCAGCGCAAGTAGATAAATAGGTACCGCTGTGGCGGGAAGGTAAACGGCATTTCCATGTGCTCTGGCACTCGTCACCGTGTTCCGTGCTCCAGAGTGGTTTAGTCATGTTGGCCACATGACCTGGAAAGCTCTTTGTGGACAAATGTCGGCTCCCTCAACCTGAATGCGGTGTTGAGCGCCGCACCCCATAGTCACCTTTGACTGCACTTAACCGTTGAGGGGACTTTTACCTTCTTCCTCCGGTCCAGTTTGTATATCCAAAGGAGTACTCTGTAATGAGCTGGGCTGCTGTACACAAAATAATCTCTGAAGAACTGAATCCATGAGAACACCAACAAAGACATGGCCAGCACAGTCAATCCTATGGTGGCAGACACCAGAACTGATAATGTGGGAAACTAAACTTAGGCACCTGCCTTCTCAGTCAATCTCCCAACTACTGATTTAAGCTATAAGCTTTTCCCCATATCAAATGCTCAACTGTTCTTTGCTTACTAATACAGTCAAATTCATTGCTATCATCACATTTCTACTTTTGAAACTTGGATCTAAGAGATTTCCAGTTGGGCGAACTGGCAGTGTAACAATACAAAAAACCACCACTTCATAAATATTTTGATCATTCAGGATGGGATGAGAAATGAATACAGCATCTTTATATCATCTTTGATACTTAGTGTAGCCATCCACAGATCTTCAGAATCTATACATAAGGGGTCACTATCTTATGTGACTGCAATACCTCAAGGACTGCCTCATTCCATTTGATCCTATCCAGACCCTGAAATCATGTTCTGAGGCCTTTCTTTGTGTGCCTCCTCCACAAGAGGTCTGGAGGGTGGCAACATGAGAATGGGCCTTTTCTGCAGTGGTTCCCCATCTGTGGAATGCTGTTTCCAGGGAAGTTCTCCTGGTGCCTTCATTATACACCTTTAGGCACCAGGCAAAAAAGTTCCTCTTTAGTTCCTCTTTAGCCTTTGGTTGATTTGATTGACTTCCTATGCCCTTTTAAAATGTGTTGGGGGTAACAGTGTTGTTGTTTTTATGTTGCTGCTGCTGCTGCTGCTGCTGCTGTTGTTGTTGTTAGAATCATAGAGTTAGAAGAGACCACAAGGGCCATCCAGTCCAACCCCCTGCCAAGCAGGAAACACCATCAAAGCATTCCTGACAGATGGCTGTCAAGCCTCCGCTTAAAGACCTCCAAAGAAGGAAACTCCACCACACTCCTTGGCAGCAAATTCCACTGCCGAACAGCTCTTACTGTCTGTCAGGAAGTTCTTCCTAATGTTTAGGTGGAATCTTCTTTCTTGTAGCTTGAATCCATTGCTCCATGTTCGCTTCTCTAGAAACAACCTTTCACCCTCTTCTATTTGAACATGGCTATGATATCACCCCTTAACCTTCTCTTCTCCATGCTAAACATAGCCAGCTCCCTAAGCCGTTCCTCATAAGGCATCGTTTCCAGGCCTTTGACCATTTTGGTTGCCCTCTTCTGGACACGTTCCAGCTTGTCAGTATCCTTCTTGAACTGTGGTGCCCAGAACTGGACACAGTACTCCAGGTGAGGTCTGACCAGAGCAGAATACAGTGGTACTATTACTTCCCTTGATCTAGATGCTATACTCCTATTGATGCAGCCCAGGATTTCATTGGCTTTTTTTAGCTGCTGCATCACACTGTTGACTCATGTCAAGTTTGTGGTCTACCAAGACTCCTAGATTCTTTTCACATGTACTGCTCTCAAGCCAGGTATCACCCATCCTGTATTTGTTCCCTTCATATATATTTTTTTTGCCCAAGTGTACTACTTTACATTTCTGCCTGTTAAAATTCATCTTGTTTGCTTTGGCCCAGTTCTCTAATCTGTTAAGGTCATTTTGAAGTGTGATCCTGTCCTCTGGGGTGTTGTTGTTGTTGTTGTTGTTGTTGTTGTTGTTTTGATTATGTACTTTGTGGTTTTATACTCTGATTTTATCCTGTGAACCGCTTGCAGGTATAGGGCGGTATACAGTATTAATAATAATAATAATAATAATAATAATAATAATAATAATAATAATAATTTATCATAGTATAGAATAATGGCTTTGATTGTGAGTGCAGACATTTGCAGCTGAAACCTCATCTCAGCTACAAAATCATTGCAGAGCCTTAGGCATGCTACTGAACTTTTTAGTTCAACCTCCACCCCACCCCTTCTGCTACTCTGCAATCATAATACTGACCAAACCTGTAGGGTTGTTATCAGGATTACCAAAGCAATGTATGTGAAGTGCTTTGAAGAAGACTCAGAAAAATGCTATATAAATGCTAATTGAAACCCCCTAGAAATGTGATTAATCACACCTTAACATTTGTATTTGTTCAGCTTTTCTGAAATGAAAGCATCTCTCACACACTTCAGTCTTTTCCATTCTGCACCATCAGTTTTAGGTATTGGAGATGTTAATTGATTTAACTAGCTATTATCCTTGAAAGTGAGATTATTAAAACAAAATCTAATTATAGACAAATCCCATTAAAGAAAGATTAAGGAATGGCTGTGATAACTGAAAACTGTTAAGCGCGTGCGTGTGCGCACACACAAACACACCAAAAACACACACACACACACAAAACAAGAGAGGATTGGAATACAGATTTGGTGTTTAATTTTATCAATTTCTTTTCTACAAGAAAACTGCAGTTTACTTTGTTATGAGCCAGAGAGCTATAAAAATCCAAATGGCTTATCCAACAGATGGGCATGCAACTCTTTCACCTCCCCCAAGTAATTTCACTAGGGTTGTTGAAACTCTTTTATCTTCCTTCAAAATTCCCCAGGATGTTTTGACTAAGCAGAATGCTCCAAATTTACCTCAAAGTTTGCTTTAGGCGAAATTCAGTAGCAATATTCTGCGGGCATCTGGAACGCTCTTCACAACTCATTCATAATCGAATTGCCATCGTGCGATGTGTTTATCACTAGGAATAGGTTGAAATCTCCCGGGAAATTTCACTAGTATTATCAAAGCTTTTGGGGCTTCTTTCAAGATTCCTCAGGTGCCTCAACCGAGAAGGAACTTCCAAGTTTGCTTCGAAATTTGCTTTAGGCAAAATCTAGTGTCAGTTTAGGGAACCAAGGAGTCCCCATGAGAAACGGTTCTTATTGGCACTCCTTTGGCTTCCCTCAAGGTTCATCAGATGATTATCTTGAAAGAGGGACGAGGGCCCTGTGGGCCTTCAGATGCTGTTGGACTGAGGCTCCTGTGTTCCTTCCTATGTTCCTAAGAAAGATGAGCATAACCATTGGTGATACCAGCTGGAGTTGATGAAAATTAGAGTTTCCCCCCATTCCCATTTTAAAGCACCCCCTAATTAACTAAACATGTACGTTTTGGTATATTTAAAAAATGAATTACCTTTATTCGCTCTCATACAAAGGAGCAAAGAGAATTTTATCTAGCTTGCATTTAAAGCCCACTATAAGAACAGGGAAACCTCACTCAGGTGTAGGGATGCAACGCTTAATTGAAAGGGGGGGTGGGACTGTTGAATTTATTGATTTACCACTTTAATTGTCTTAAAAGGTCCGTCCATCCCCCGATTAATTGGAGTAAAGAGGGACGCAGGTGGCACTGTGGGTTAAACCACAGAGCCTAGGGCTTTCCGATCAGAAGGTTGGCAGTTCGAATCCCTGCAACGGGGTGAGCTCCTGTTGCTTGGTCCTAGCTTCTGCCAACCTAGCAGTTCGAAAGCACGTCAAAGTGCAAGTAGATAAATAGGTGTTTTACAGCGGGAAGGTAAATGGTGTTTCTGTGCGCTGCTCCGGTTCGCCAGAAGCAGCATTGTCATGCTGGCCACATGACCTGGGAACTGTATGCCGGCTCCCTTGGCCAATAACGCGAGATGAGCGCCGCAACCCCAGAGTCGGTCACGACTGGACCTAATGGTCAGGGGTCCCTTTACATATAAGAACAGGGAAGCCTCACTCAGGTGTAGGGATGCAACGCTTAATTGAAAGGGGGTGGGACTGTTGAATTTATTGATTTACCAATTTTAATTGTCTTAAAAGGTCTGTTGTGTTCCCTCCCCCCCCCCGATTAATTGGAGTACAGATTTCATTTAAATTATTGTAGAAACTGTAGGTGGCAAACATTACTTTAAAATAGGCATTTCCCTTTTCCTCACATATAGGAATGCCTCTTCTAAGGCGATAACTGCTATAATGATAACTGCACATCACCTGAAAACAAAGCAAGAATGGCCCCCTCTTTAGAAACATTGGGATGTATCCAGTGCAGTGTGATCATAAGCACTTCATGTATGAAGAATTCTCCCACCTCATTTCTCCTCCTGCATCCCCTTATTGCACCTGAAAATGCTTTCCTGTGGTCCCTCAACCTCTAGGAAAGGTGCAAAAATGGCACCAATGAAAATTATTCTTCGTACACAAGCATGCTTGTGCTGCACTGGAAACAACCCTTTGTTTTTATCAGTGTGCACATTTAATTAAAAGAGCAATTGAGTAATCAACTAAAAGTCACAATTCATAGATTAAAATTCATTTAATTAGCTTGCAACCTTCCTTGGAAGACTCTCATACATCCCTAAAGCAAAATGTTACATTTACTGAACTGCCCTTCTGGAACATGATCACATGGATATGGCTTATCTCTCTAGCCACATTTAGATCAAGAGCTTGCAGAATTCTCTGGAGTCCTGGAACTGAAGCAACAGGCAGCACCTTGATTTAAACAAGGACCCTCTATCATTGCGCCCATTAAATAGTCAATTTTCTCCCTATGAGCTTTAACTAAAGATCTCCAAGCTCAGAGCTAATTAAATGCTTCACTTTCAATGTTAATTTAGATGACAGGCAAACTTCATCTGCTCAATATTTAGAAGTGTCCTAGTGAGGCGTTTAAGTGGGGAGGAGATACAAATCAGAAATGGGCTCAAATGATAGCCAAGTGAGGTGTGATGGAATCCAAATGACAACCAACGCTGCTCAGAACATGTGAGTCAGCGGGAAACTCAACAAGCCTGCTAGGGTTTCAGTATTCAAAGTGGCCCCATGCTGATTGTTAAGATAGTCAGATTTTCTCCAGGAGGTTATGTCACAAGAACATTAAAAAGAAACTACTCCAAATCATAAGAGCCATTGAGGTTTCAATCCAGCATCCATTTATGCACATGTAGCTTTAGTTGCAGATGGTGACAGCAGTCACGAAATTAAAAGACGCCTGCTTCTTGGGAGAAAAGCAATGACAAACCTAGACAGCATCTTAAAAAGCAGAGACATCACCTTGCCTACAAAGGTCCGTATAGTTAAAGCTATGGTTTTCCCAGTAGTGATGTATGGAAGTGAGAGCTGGACCATAAAGAAGGCTGCTCACCAAAGAATTGATGTTTTTGAATTATGGTGCTGGAGGAGACTCTTGAGTGTCCCATGGACTGCAAGAAGTTCAAACCTATCCATTCCGAAGGAAAACAGCCCTGAGTGCTCACTGGAAGGACAGATCCTTAAGCTGAGGCTCCAATACTTTGGCCACCTCATGAGAAGAGAAGACTCTCTGGAAAAGACCCTGATGTTGGGAAAGACTGAGGGCACAAGGAGAAGGGGACGACAGAGGATGAGATGGTTGGACAGTGTTCTCGAAGCTACCAGCATGAGTCTGACCAAACTTCAGGAGGCAGTGGAAGACAGGAGTGCCTGGCATGCTCTGGTCCATGGGGTCACGAAGAGTCGGACACGACTAAATGACTAAATAACAACAAAGCTTTAGTTGAAAACAACAAGTCCTGGGCACATACATAGGACCATTTACAGCACACATTATTTTCATTAAGAATTTGAGAGGGACCATAATACCTTGGTTCTCAAACACCTTGGTACACAAACAACTTGGAACCCAAACACTGCGAGCCCGGAAGTAAGTGTCCCAGTTTGCGAACTTTTTTCAGAAGCCAAACGTGGTCCAATTTGAGTGTTATACTTCCGATTTGAGTGCCACACTTCTGTTTTGAGTGTTATGCTGACGTCTGCCTGTTTTTGCTTTCATTTTATGGATCAATGGCCTCGCTAGATAGTAAAATTCATGTTAAATTGCTTTTTTTAGGGGTTGTTTTTTAAAAGTCTGAAACGGATTAATCCATTTTGCATTACTTTCTATGGGAAAGCGCACCTTGGTTTTGGAACACTTTGGTATTGGAACGGTCTTCTGGAATGGATCAAGTTTGAGAACCAAGGTACCATTGTAGTGTTGTGTGCAGAATGTCTCAGGTTCAAGACATGACATCTCCAGGATCCTGGGTAGCAGGTCAATGATGATGCATCGCAGGAATGAAGATGCACATCTCTGCAAAGAAGCAAACCATTACTTAAATGTCCATGTTTGCTTGTTACCATTTTGTAGATAGATTGCTATATCTGCAGAAAGAAAGCCTTTCTCATTGCAAACTGCTCTTTTGAAATTCAGACTGCAAATGTTACCGTAACCGAGTGTGCTGGAACTTTGCAACAAGCATAGGATGTGCTTTAGGCTGATTTCTCCCTTTTCTTTTCTTTTGATTTGCCTTTCCACATAGCACAATGCAAAAACAGGACCTGACAATCTAGGGGGGGGGGGGATCCTTTCAGTGCAACACAGGAAGGCTCAAACAGGTGGTTCCTTTGTTTATTCCAGTACCAGCTGGAACATATTTTGAAAACATCTGGCCTGACTGCATATTCATTTTACATGTATTTATTATACATTTTGTTTCTTCTGGACTCCCTCTTGGGAGGGGACACTGAGAGAGAGGTGAAATAAGCTTATGCTTAGACTTAACTAGAACACTACTTGTTGCAATGACCTGCTAAGAAGAACCTCATAGCTAAGGAGAGATACAAGTATTGAATATACCCTGAAATGAACCTCCGCAACATGTTAAGGCAAAAGAAAATATGCTACAGATTTTTCTCCTCTTGTTCCTTACATAACGAGAGATTTCCCTTTTCTGTTTCTTTAATGCTCTTGGGGGTTCAAATGCTTGTTGTGCTGAATAAACTTTATCCTGTATTCAATTCATTTCAAAAGTCTGTTGGCTTAAAACAACATTTTTCAATTAAATGCACCCTTCCTTCTTAATCTGCGGAATCTGCACAGTTGTGACCCACCAAGCCGAAACAGTCATTTGACTATGTGCTTGAGAATCATCCTTATTTATTTGTTTTGCTGTCACAGGCAGGAAGCAAAACCAGGATGTTTGTCAATCTCCTGGTAGATTTCCATGGCCAATTGGTCCTCTTCTCTCTCTCTCTCTCTCTCTCGGGGGGGAGGGGTTGTGGTAGGGTTTTTTGTTTTGTTTTGTTTTTAAATAAAAAATAACAGTTTATTCAGACTTTGCATATCAAAGAAAACAAGCAATAGAAACTTGGAACATATAAACTTATCTATGCACAGTACTCATGGGGGATGGTAGGTTCAATCCTGAACTGCTCTGTTGAATCCTGAACTGAGCACCATTCCAGCCACTGAAAAGAGCTCATTTGTTCCATTATCCCCTTTTCACTTCCATGGCTTAGAAGCAGTGTTTGGTGAAACCATTTTGAAGGGAGTAGAGAGGCAGATTTAAATGTCTGAAAGGCCCCTCCCTGGGACAGGGGCGGACTTGGGTAATATGGTGGCCCAAGCAAGGACAAAATCCCCCCTCCCCAAAAAACACATTTCTTATTTTCACAATACAGTCATACCTCAATTTAAGTACTTTTCGGTTTGAGTACTTTCAGTTTAAATACTCCGCAGACCCGTCTGGAACAGATTAATCCACTTTCCGTTACTTTCAATGGGAAAGTTCGCTTCAGTTTAAGTATGCTTCAGGTTAAGTACGGACTTCCGGAACCAATTACAGTCATACCTTGGGTTAAGTACGCTTCAGGTTGAATACTCCGTGGACCCGTCTAGAACAGATTAATCCACTTTCCATTACTTTCAATGGGAAAGTTCGCTTCAGGTTAAGTACGCTGCAGTTTAAGTACTCCACGGACCCGTCTTGAATGGATTAATCCACTTTCCATTACTTTCAATGGTTGGCAGGACCTTACCTGGGAATGAGTCCCACTGAAATCAATAGGATTTATATCTGTGTGGATATGGTTAGGATTGCACTGTTAATATGCAAAACAAACAAAGCCTACCTCACAAAAACAGCATTTCATCTTTTGCAGATAAATGTCCTGAACATTTGGTGAGGTAGCAAAAACTGGAAGGGTTCGACACCTCTACTGAAAACAGCATCTTCTATTTAAAAAATGGCATCAAATTTTCTAAGCATTTTGGGACTTGCCTCATTAGCTTCAGTGAGAATATTCTGCTGAGAACGGTTTGAAGATTGTGACCCACATTATTATTTGGATCGCGGTTTTAATAATGAATTTGCCTTTGCGGACCAATTTTGCCCACTAGGAACATTTAACACTGTGAAGAGATATGAAATATGACCCTGGGTGAAAAGTACCAGTGTGCAGATGCTCTCAAGCTCAGCTCTAATTATTATAATGCATCTTAATTTCAAAATGAGTCTTCAATCTTTCATCATTGGCGCTATGACTATTGTGACCCACCTTGGCCTGATTTCTAAGTTCTCAGCAGCTTTCTATCCCCACACTTGGCTCAAATTTTGTTTTAAGAGCTGCCTAAGGATTAGGTTTTTTATGCATTGGTGTGTGTGTTGTGTTTCCTTGATGTGCTCCTGATTGTCACACACAGTAGGGTTGCCCCAGCCAGGCTTTGCCAGGAAGTGTGTGTGCGTGTTCTGTGATTGTCCCCTAAGAGACTGAGAAACTGTTCTGGCTAGAAAACACTGCCACCATCCTACCTGAAACATTACTTCTGCTGTTGAGTGGAATGTTCTCTTTTTGTAGACCAGTGCTTTCCAAACTTGGGTCTCCAGCTATTTTTGGACTACAGTTCCTATCATCCCTGTCCACTGGTCTTGTTGCTAGCGATGGGATGATGGGAGTTGTAGTCCAAAAACAGCTGGAGGGCCAAGTTTAGGAAACACTGCTCTAGTCTAGACCAAGGTAGCCAGCAAGGTCCACTTCATCTGTTGTTCGACCATAGCAGCACCAATTGACCTCAGCCTGCATGGCCAATGATCTTATCACAAAGTTATGGTAAGAAAGTGCCACATTGGCTACTCCTGCTCTCATTTAAACCTTGAATCACCCATTTATTACCAAGCCCGGAATGGCTTTACACAAGCCAATGCAAGTAAGATGAGCATTGAATTGACTCTCAGAGAGGACTGGTCTTATCTTCTCCCTGTCCAGGAAGCTTGTTTTCCTATTCAGACAAGGAATGTGGGCAATGCATGATGTTTGCAGGACCAGCATGCTGAACTTGATTGTGGAATATACACACCCTTTTCCTCCTGGCTCTTTTGTTCCAATGGACAGATTTTTTTCTTCTTCTGTTGAACAGATATTTGGGGCTTTTAATAAAAGAAATTAAGGCATCTCTCCCTAGAAAAGTTAGGGTGATAGCAAAGACGATCAAGTTTTGCTGATTTTAAAATTATTCAGAATGCAGGGCAAGGATAGTCCAGAATCTCCAAAAGTCTCAGGTCACAAGCTTTATAAACATTTGCACAAAAGAACATGGTTTTACTTCCATGGGGGAAATAATTCTCCATTGATATTAATGGGGCTGAGAAATGCTCAACTTTTACTGGATCATATCATGATCCAACAACAGAGCACCTTAAACTCTACATTGTAATAAAACCTTATACTGCAAGCAATTTTAAAAATATATAATCTGATTCTGACTGCATTTTACACAAGAGAGTCACTCTGACTTATTCAGTACTAAATCATATTAATTTTCTTCTTGTGCGACTTGCTTTAGATTGCAAAGTGTGCTTAAAAATGGCTCTCTTATACATTTGTCTCTAAAAGCTCTGTCAAACCCACTCATTTCAACCAGCACAGTAACATACCTGAACTTCTACATTTTGTGCTTAAAATGAAATATGTCATTAATTTATTTTTGATTATCACTATCACCATCATATTAACAGCAGCCTGTAAATCAGTATGCAATTATGCCCACAGCATTTGTCAAACTTAGTTCTAGATGGATTTCTATGAACTAACCAAAGTGGATGGTGTCTTAGTAAAATTATGACTTTTCAAAAAGTAAAGAATAGGCTGTTGCACATCAATACAGGCCTGGCCAGAAGAAAGACCAGAGACTGACCTGATATTTTTCAGAAAATAATTTTATGACTTTTTTTTTGAAAATGTAGGGTGTGATTCACTTAACGAGCCCTACCAAGGAGGTCCCCCCCTCCATTCACATTCTCACACAACTTGGGGATTTGGGGAGAATGGTAAGGGCAGTTTGTGTTGGGAGGGGAGGGGTGCTGTTTGGCAAACTGCCATACTTGCACAGACTGAACCTTTATCATGGCACAATGTTGAATTCCTTTGTGGTTTTAGTTTTTTGTTTTTTTAACTGCTCTTCATTTCATTCATTTGCAGGGGTCAGCAAACTTTTTTCAGCATGGAGCCGGTTCACTGTCCCTCAGACCTTGTGGGGGGGGGGGGGCAGACTATATTTTGAATTTAGTTTTTGTTTTTTTTTAAAAAAAGAACAAATTTCTATGCCCCACAAATAACCCAGAGATGGATTTTAAATAAAAGGACACATTCCACTCATATAAAAACACACTGATTCCTGGCCCGTTCGCGGGCCAGATTTAGTAGGTGATTGGGCCGGATCCAGCCCCCGGGCTTTAGTTTGCCTACCCATGATTTAGAACATTTTTATTCCTCTCTTCAGCCATGAAATTAATAATAATAATAATAATAATAATAATAATAATAATAATAATAATTAATAAAGACACTCCCTACTTGCAGGCTTATATTCTAATCAACCAACCAACCAAAAGAAATACAACACTCAAGGAAAGAGGGCAAGGAGGGTGGAGGAAAAGAAACTCACAAACTCAGTCCCCAGGGTCTAGAACAGGCATCCCCAAACTTCGGCCCTCCAGATGTTTTGGACTACAATTCCCATCTTCCCCAACCATTGGTCCTGTTAGCTAGGGATCATGGGAGTTGTAGGCCAAAACATCTGGAGGGCCGCAGTTTGGGGATACCTGGTCTAGAATGCTGTCTCTCCCACTGAGTCAGCCTGATGAAAGGGCTGTCACTAGGTGACAGTTGAGGAAGAGAAAGCCTGATGGAGCTGGCCTGTCTCAGCAGAGCCGATGGCGCTGTTTCTCGACCTTCCTTCCGCCATGAGTAGAGCTCCGCCAGGCCTCCTCTCTGCTGGGAGCAGCCATTGGATCAGCTGCTCCAGCTCCATCTTGAACTCTTAGGAAATTTCAGTTGTCCCCTGAGAATTTTTAGCACAATGGCTTCCCCAGTTATGCCAGGGCACATCATTCCAGGTAGAACTCTGGACCTAGGATTACATAATATTATTTTCAAATGTGATAAGAGCCAGATGGCGACGGGAGTCCTTAGCTCTTCTGATTACATTTGGCAGCTCTGTCTAATGGAATCTGAGATGGACACAATCATGTCTTATTTTATCATTTTTAATTTACCCAAATCTTTTATTAGCATTGTCAAGCAACATGGTTGCAGAAGCCAATATCATCATTGTTTTCCCATAATATCTCTGGGCCGCATCATCGTGTAAAATGGAGCCCAGAGACAAAGCACAGGAATAAAATCGGTAGTTGTGGCCATTTTGCTCGGTAGTTTTCCTGTCTGCAATGGGTTCAGAGAAAAAGGGAAATGTCTCCATTGTCCAAGCAATGCTATTATTTCTTGGGCCCACACTGCACTGGTGGTTCATTGCTTGCTGTGATACAACCTTCAACCCAATTCAGATTTATTTGTGCTTAGTTGTGCATGATTAGTTGGGGCAAAGTGTACATGAGATTTCTATTTGTATGCACTTCTGAATGCACTAAAAATAACAGTGTGGGCAACATTTAGATTCCACATTTCCCCCCAACTGGACTGAAGGAGGGAGAATCAGCTTGGATGTGAGACATGAAGCATGCTCCCCCACCTCCAGCTCAGCAATAATTTCTAGTTGCCTAGTGTCCTTTGGGATATCTTCAGAAACAGCTAGATGATATGAAGAGAAGTTTCTAAAATTTCACTGAACTTTATTATGTATTGTTCACTTTGTCTCAGAAATGCTATTGTAGACTGGAACACAAAAACACTTCGCCTTAGAGTACATCGTCCCTATGACGAAACAGGCACAGAGGGCAGCAACCTCCGTTTTCCATGTTCCTCCGACAGTCGCTGCTGATTCCATCTGCTATGTGGAGTTAAGATCAATTGCTCTAACCTCTTACTAAGAGTTCTCAAGGTTTCCCTGGGGCTCCCTTATTTTCTCACACCAGCTGGTTTCCACTTTACAGCTGGAGGAGGGAGCCTGTTCCTTAACATCTGCAGTACATTTCCCCCCAATATGTTCGGAGCTGCCTACTAAATCTGATCTAAAGTATTTGCTGTCTTGAGATGTGATTTTTTTTAAAAATAATAATCTTCATTTGCTTATCTGAAGTTTTCTTGGGTTCACCAAAGAGCTGCCATGTGGTTGCTTTTTATAAAACAAATCATATGGCCACAATCTCCACATGTATAGCTGCCAAGTCTCCCGTATTCCCCAGGAAATCCCCGTTTTTCCAGCTGTTCCTAGCTGAAAAAATGGATTTTTTGGTTTCCCCCCGGTTTATTCTGCTGTGGCGGCCATTTTGGAACTGGGCGGAGCATGCTCAGAAGTAACTTTTGATGCTGCTCTGCCCAGTTCCAAAATGGCTGCAGTGTGACTTATGGTGCAGTGGCCATTTTGGAACTGGGCAAAGCAGCATCAAAAGTCACTGCTGAGCATGCTCCGCCCAGTTCCAAAATGGTGGCAGCGCTACTTCCGGCCGGCCCCTTATTTCTCCGACAGCAACTTGGCAGGTATGTCTCCACATGGCAAACAGTTTCTGCCACCATCTTGCCAGAGATGAGGAATCTTCTGCACACTACCACAATGTCACAGACCCTATGCTTGATTGGCTCTTTCCCCCCACCCCCACCCCTAGTATCCTGCTAGAGCACACATATGACCAATTTCCTTGAGATAGTAGAAATGTGACAAATCGGGTCCTCAATCACAAGAGGGCATGAGTTGTGGTGGGACCTAGCAATCAGGCCTTGTGTTGTGGGTGGGAACATTGGAGTGGCCACAACACCCTATTTGTGGTCCCTCAATCTTGGGAGCAATTGGGCTAGCGGGACGCCAGTCAAAGCAATTGAGGGACCACTATTTAAGCTGATGCATGTGCCCTGAGCTTCCTCTTTCAGGCTCAGTTCATTGGAACACTTACCCACCTCTCCCTATATTTAGGGCTTGCACTTGACCTTGCTAAATGCCATCATGTGTCACCTGTCATTGGGACAGGGGAACGGGAGGAATATTCCCCACTTGGCAGATTGGCTGGTGCCATTTGGGTTTCGCCTGCTGCGTAGCAAACTGTCACAACTTGTAAGGTTGTGGATAGGCTCTGGTTCAGGTGGATAGGGGTGGCAGGATGCCTAGCTTTCCCTATGCATGGGTATTCCTGTAAAAGGTATCCTAGGACTCATGGTTGGTCTTCCCCGAGTGGGGTTGTGCCCTGAGCCTGAGTTCAGGGCTCATCTGGGTGGAGGCATGGCAAACCCCCCTGCTTGCCACTGTCCCAGGTGTTCACCCAAGGCTGACTTATGGTTGGTGCCCAGAGTCAACGCTGCCTGCAGGGCTGCAGGTAGCTAGTTGAAACCAGAGCCTAGGCAACCGCTCACTTGATTTGTAATTAATAAAGTTGTGGCCTAAATTCTGCCAAACACCAAACCAAAAAATTGAGTCCTGTCTGAATTTATTCCTAGGGCTGGTTAAAAGGTCTCCACATGCAAACACTGACCCAAGTAAGGGGAAGAGCCATATGTCAGTGGTACAGGATCAGTCTTGCATGCCAAAGGTTCCTAATTCAATCTCATCAATTCCATCTAGGGCTGGAAATGTCCCCCTGCATTAAACCCTGGAGAGCTGCCACCTGTTGATGTGGACAAAAAAGTCGTTGAATGCCTTGCAACTCAAACGTTTTGGCTCCCAAATACCGCAAACTTGGAAGTGAGTGTTCCAGTTTGCGAACGTTCTTTGGAACCTGAATGTCCGACGCGGGTTCCACAGCTTCTGATTGGCTGCAGGAGCTTCCTGCAGCCAATCTCAAGCTGCACCTTGATTTCCGAATGTTTTGGAAGTCAAATGGACTTCCAGAACAGACTCCGTTTGACTTCTGAGGTACAATTGTACTAAGCTAGTGGTTTTCCCAGTAGTGATGTATGGAAGTGAGAGCTGGACCATAAAAAAGGCTGATCACCGAAGAATTGATGCTTTTGAATTATGCTGCTGGAGGAGACGCTTGAGAGTCCCATGGACTGCAAGAAGATCAAACCTATCCATTCTGAAGGAAATCAGCCCTGAGTGCTCACTGGAAGGACAGATCCTGAAGCTGAGGCTCCAATACTTTGGCCACCTCATGAGAAGAGAAGACTCCCTGGAAAAGACCCTGATGCTGGGAAAGATTGAGGGCACAAGGAGAAGGGGACGACAGAGGACGAGATGGTTGGACAGTGTTCTCAAAACTACAAACATGAGTCTGACCAAACTGTGGGAGGCAGTGGAAGGCAGGAGTCCCTGGCGTGCTCTGGTCCATGGAGTCACGGACACGACTAAACGACTAAACAACAACAACCATTGCACTTTGTTGCTGCTATTGGAACAAAACTGTCTCTCATATGTTTCTTTCCCACCACTGAGAAGCAGATATTTGCTTCTCTTCTGATTGCTGAACTGAGAATTTCAGGAGGGTTGCCTTAGTAACACATGCTCACTGTGTGCAATTAATTTGGGACTTTTAATTCTGTTCTTCCTTGAAAGAAGGCATTCTGAACCTGAGTGCTGTATCCGTATTGGCATTAAACTCTAAAACAGTACCGCTGCTATCAGTCTCCAAAATGAGGGAAATCCCTATGCAGCAATAAGTGGGTCTTCTCCTCCTTAATTCTTGAACAGTCTACAGAGTGACCAGCATATAAAATACATCTCGGAAATTAAAGTAAATGAACTGTCACCTGGCAGAGCACAACAATATGCAAATTGCAAACACTTATAAATTATGTAGGTAACATTTCTGAAGTGTGGAGAATGATACCCTTTAGGCTAAAAATACACAAAGAAACAATTGAAAATTATTATTAATAAAAGTTAGCATTTGTATAGCACTTTAACCTACTATATCCGTAAATAGAACCCAATATTGCAAATGGATATCACTTTCAGTATTCCCATTTAATCCAAAGTCAGAAACACTGCTTTGTGCTGCTGTGAATTCATTTTGTCGTACTCGTGTCACATTCGATATCAGTAGCCTGAATTTTAGATTATTTCAATCTAACTCTGTACTTTTGGAAAAACCTGCAAGGCTCTGGAAGTTGGTGTTTGCTTCAGGTAAGCAGGTTTTGTCCAACCAAAGGTCATTTTAGAAGGATACTGTTTGCTCAAGAGATTATTCTTGCAAGAGCTATTGTTTGTTTCCAAGGTTATGCACTGACATAAGGTGGATTCCCATGGTGCTATTCCTTCCATTAAAAGTGAGAGATGTTTCCATGGGAGTTGGTTTGGTTACTGTACTTTGTTTACCAAGGTGTGCATTTCTTAACGTTGGCTAATAAATGTTCTCTCAGCTAGTTCATGAATTTGCTTATGTTAGTCCAGCTGTGATACACGTTGCTTGTATTAAGAACCCTTAATATTGTTGCACGCCACACTAATCGTTGAGCAGTGTGAGATTTCAGGGCTTCCAGGCACGCATACCCAGAGTCTAATTGGAAATGAGGCACAGCAGAGACTGTGGTGTCTTTATGATATATGGTTTATTTACACATATATACAACCTGAGCCTACAATGGTTCCCAGCATTACACATCAAGAGGTCATTGCTTTCTCCGTAGCCACAGTCTAGGATCCAACCAAACAAACTGACATCGTGCCCTGCCTCTCAACTTTCTGCCTCCCCATCCCACAACTCCTCCCTTAAGCTTCTAACTCACTTAAACACAAGAGGTCAGCCTGGTTTAATCAGCTCTCAACATTACCCATCAACATCAAGATCACCTAGAGTCCTAGACAGTAGACTGGCAGGGACAGTCAGTCTTCCCCAGTATGGTGAGATTTATTTCTATTTCTATTACAGTGGTACCTCGATTTAAGTACACATTTGGTTCTGGAGGTCTGTACTTAACCTGAAGCATACTTAACCTGAAGCGAACTTTCCCATTGAAAGTAATGGAAAGTGGATTAATCCGTTCCAGACGGGTCCGCAGAGTACTCAACCTGAAGCGTACTTAACCCGAGGTATGAGTGTAATTGGTTCCGGAAGTCCGTACTTAACCTGAAGCGTACTTAACCGGAAGCGAACTTTCCCACTGAAAGTAATGGAAAGTGGATTAATCCGTTCCACATGGTCCGCGGAGTACTTAAACTGAAGCATACTTAACCTGAAACGAACTTTCCCATTGAAAGTAATGGAAAGTGGATTAATCCGTTCCAGACGGGTCCGCAGAGTACTTAAACTGAAAGTACTCAAACCGAAGCGTACTTAAACCAAGGTATGACTGTATATAAAATTGTTTTATTATATTAGATATTAACTTTGTATAGTGCCCTTCATCTGAAGATCACAGGGCGGTTCACAACGTAAAAATACAAAATGAGAACATAAAATACATTAAAAAACAAACCAAAATCCCCCCTCAATTACAGTGTAATTACTTTGAATTTGCAAACTATATATAATTGTATGTGCAATTTTATACACAAATCTGCTTCCTGCTTTGTTCTCTCTCCATTTCCCTTCTTTTTTCTTCTTCAATTGACCACCTTGCATTCTGTATGTTAACATAATTATCCAATGTACTGTCTTCCTTGAATTAATTTGACTGAAATCAAAGCAACTCAGATTAGGTCTACTAGACCCAAAAAATTTAAGCAATGTGGACTAAAGCCACTTCCGGGTCCCCTCTGGGATTAGGGGCCCTGAATCCTAAACTTCATTAGGCTCATAGTAGACCCGCCCCTGTGGGGACCCTAGGAAGTAAGAAGTGGCAACCACTGAAAAAGAACAACCAACAAAAGTATAATAATTGGGTGACAGTGGAGGAGCTAGGGAAATGATTGCAAAATTTGCTAAAAGATATTTTCCATATCTGAGATGAGATTAGACAGCCTGCTCAGGCAATATTATATGCAGAAATTCCGAGAAACATTATCAGAGCAACCATAAGCATGTCTACTCAGATAAGTGTGCATAATGCTGCTGCTATGTACTAGGAGGTAAAGGAGGAAAAGGGCCCTGGAAGGTGAAGGGCCCTGGAAGGTGAAGGGCCCTGGAAGGTGAAGTCCAGTCAAAGGCGACTATGGGGTGCAGTGCTCATCTCAAGGGAGCCGGCGTTTGTCCGCAGACAGCTTTCCGGGTCATGTGGCCAGCATGACTAAACAGCTTCTGGCACAACAGAACACCACAACAGAAACCAGAGCTCAATGGATGTCTTATTTGAATTTCCTGCAAAGCCTGTTGGAGGCTGAATATTTAAATGCAATTTCCTGCCAGTCTTTAACACTTATATAAATGTACAGCTGCCACTTCCCTAAGGGGAGAAAATTGCCAGGGGCAGCAGTGTTAGCTGCCCATGATTTATCTTGTTTGAAGAAATACTGGAGACCCACTGTTTCTACCATAGTTGCTTTACTTCTAAATATACATAAAGGTAAAGGGACCCCTGACCATTAGGTCCAGTCGTGACCGACTCTGGGGTTGCGGCACTCATCTTGCGTTATTTGCCGATGGAGCTGGCGTACAGCTTCCAGGTCATGTGGCCAGCATGACAAAGCCACTTCTGGCGAACCAGAGCAGCACACGAAATGTCGTTTACCTTCCCGCTGTATCTACTTGCACTGGTGTACTTTCGAACTGCTAGGTTGGCAGGAGCTGGGAGCGAGCAACGGGAGCTCACTCCGTCGCAGGGATTCAAACTGCCAACCTTCTGATCGGCAAGTCCTAGACTCTCTGGTTTAACCCACAGTGCCACCAGCATCCCTTTAACCTTTACCTTGATAAGTACTAAATAATTCTAGGAGATGAGTCAAATTTATTCAGCAGATGAACATCCGCAAGAAGCTTGGGAAATTTAGGTACACAGCAGATCAGGCTAGCCAAGTTAGATATATCTATGAGGCCAATTAGCGACAGAGACTAATTTTCATCAGACCAAATTTGGTTTTGTTTTTTAAAACAAAAAACCCCAACACTGCAGTATTTTGAGTATTCATATTTTAATGTATTTGCTTTGTTTGTATCTAGCTGCATCTAATTATAAAGGCTTTTGATTCCCCCCCCCCTTTCTAACTGGCATTTTAATCTTTGTAAAACTTTAATATAAAAGGAAACAATAGGAAAAAAATAAAGTAAAGGTCTTTGAAAAGGATTGCAACAGCAAACATTTCCCTCAGGAATCTGTATCGCAGAAATGGAGAACAAAGCTGCACAAAGTGTCTTTTAATAATTCATAATTACATACATGAAAATACATCAACTTAGTTTAGGTGCCTAATTATGTTGAGAAATTATAAGCAAGTGAAACGGGGGCCCCAGTGAAAACTTCCTAGTTTTATGTCTACAACAGAGGCGCATGTGGGTTTTGGGGAAATTATGTTACACTCTCGGATTAATTATTCAAACCAAATGTTCTTTGAGTTGAATTACTGTTTGTACAAAGGGAAGAAAAATTGGAGAGACTCTTATTGTGAAAATATTTTCTTTTCTTCCAAAAAAGACACAGCAATAAACATATATCCCTGCAGCTATGCTAAACAATGTGCCTAAAGTGTTATTAATATTATATATTATAATTTGTGGCTTTAGTTGGATAAAGACGTCATCCTAAAGTATTATGCGAAACCATGCTGCCAAATTGCATATACTGTAAGCCAATACTTCCATTGCCTATGATATTCATTGCAAAGAGCATTTTTTATCTACCTCCAGAAGGGATCTGTCAGATCCTGTGGAAGTGATATGATGGTAATTAAACTGGAAGTTCATTAAATGTGCATATTTATTTGCTACAGGACAAAAACCCAAAGAGTTTTGGTATGTTGTTCCCTTTGGGCATGATGCAACTATGAAGGCTTTATTCGGGAGAGTTTCAGCCCTTTTTCAAAAATCCTTTCGTGCTGTGTCACAAATATTTTTAACCTTCTGCTTTCAGGTTTTGAGACAGACAAAAAAACAAAGATGAATTCAGTGTATTGAAGTACACCCCCCCCAATAGCATATTACCTAAATTTCAATGACCAGCCTTGATTTGAGTAAACAATATATACTGCAAAAATATTACACAGCATTTTTGGATAAAATATTCCAGATCCAGCATGACTATCAATGCAAATTCCCTAGGTCTGCAGTCCTACTTACTAGGACGTAAGGCCAGTTAAGGCAGGGCCGGCTCGTCGTAGACCCCCGGTGGCGCAGGGCACCATGGTGGCGGCCCGCCAGGAGGGCGCGGCGAGCTGCGCCCGCCCGCTGGCCGCCGGTCCGCTGCGCAGCTGCGCGCGGCGCCCACCTGCCCACCACGCTGGGAAACGGGGCGGGAGGGCGCGGGAGAGATCGCGCTGTGCCTTCCTGCCCGCCTGCCCGCCGCGCAGCAGCGCCGCGCCCACCCGCCCACCGCGCCGGGAAACGGGGCGGAAGGGCGCCGGAGAGATCCAACGCACCATGGCGACAGGGGCGCTGAAGACGGCGCTGAGTTAAGGAACACTTCCCACTAAACATACATAGAATTGTGCTGAAACTAATAATTCAAAGTCCGAGGTACTTGGGTTAAATAAGGAAAAGGAGGTTAAATAGGACAACAGTCATATGCACCAATGTGACTTTTTGGGGGGGAGGAGGGGGGTGTCACAGATTAATCTCAGTGTTTGTAATATAGCCACCTGATTCCTGATCAGGATCCCTATAACCCAGGGGTCAGCAAACTTTTTCAGCAGGGGGCCGGTCCACTGTCCCTCAGACCTTGTGGGGAGCCGGACTATATTTTGGAAAAAAATATGAACAAATTCCTATGCCCCACAAATAACCCAGAGATGCATTTTAAATAAAAGGTCACATTCTATTCACGTAAAAACACCAGGCAGGCCCCACAAATAACCCAGAGATGCATTTTAAATAAAAGGACACATTCTACTCATGTAAAAATGTGGTGATCCCTGGACCGTCCGCGGGCCAGATTGAGAAGACGATTGGGCCGCATCCGGCCCCCGGGCCTTAGTTTTGGGACCCCTGCTATAACCTGTAAGTAGTAAAACTGATCTGAAGTAAAAACAAGTGTATTTATTATTAAATACGCATTATGATTATAGGTACCCAATCATAGCTGCCAAGTTTTCACTTTTCTCGCGAGGAAGCCTATTCAGCATAAGGGAAAATCCCTGTAAAAAAGGGATAACTTGGCAGCTATGTACCCAATGGTTGTATCCAATGATACATGAGGAGGTTTCTGCTGGTGCAATGGGACTTCCATTGCTCTCCTTGCCCCACCCAGATTTGCTCTGAATGGTTCCCCAACCTGGCAGGACAGTGCATGATCAGCCAGGCAGGAAAATCCAGATTTTTTTTTTAAGTGTGAGATTTAATGCATTGCATTGATTTGTTTGACAACCAAGACCGAGTCAATTAAAACCCGACCAGCTGAGTTGGGTTTTGACTGACTTCTGTCAGTAAACATTCCCAGTCTTAGTCTTAAACATGATCATGGCTGACAGTCAGCATAACCAATGACCAGGGGTAATGGGAGATATAGCAGTTGGAGAGTCACAGCTTCCCATTGCCCTACTGTTTTACAAGTCCTTAATCACTGCTTACCTCCCCCACCATTGGAGCACATTTTCAAAGAATAGGTTAATTCGAGAACAGGCAAATTTGTTTCCTGCTGAACTTGAAATCTCCATAAAGTTTCACTTTAAAACTTTATAAAAGTCTGGGGTTGAGTTTGCTGAGGAAGGGAAACAGCATGCTAAATGTTTCTTCTCCTCCCTGCCAGCTCACTAGAACTTTAATCAACATTTATTTTTCTTTTTTTCTTTTTTGGATACCACCAGCAGACATTTATGTATTATGATGGATTAGCCCAAGTCAGAAAAAAACAACAACTCTTGCACTCAGCCCTGTCTGCAAAATATTTACATTATTTGTTGCTATTTTACAGTTTCTCCCAATGCTATTTTTCTAGAAAAAGTGGTGCCATGAACACAGCCCTCGTTCTCTTAGAATGGCTATGGCACCCACCTGAGAGGTGTCAGAACCTAGATCTGGGGGGGGGGGAGAGCTCTGTTTTCTCCCCTCCTTTCTCTCACCCAACCTTTCCATATTTGAGCGGAATTTCTGGCTGTTTCCCTAATTTCTTCCTGGGAGTCACTGTGACCTCAACAGTGCAAGTAGTAATTGAATCCTTCAGCTACATAACATAGCAATTATCCATATTAGATCATTAACTTCTAGAATCCTACTTGTTAATAATGGCCAGAAGAAGGAGTCACTCAATCCACTTTTGCTCTATGCAACAGAATGGAGACTCTTCCATAAATTCTTGATGCGGAGAGGAAATCAGTAGAATGCTCTTCCCAGTCCTGTTATAATAACTTCTTGGCAAATGGGCTGGTTTTATGAACTCTGGCTCCTTGCAAAGGCCACCTGGGTCCACAGGGGCAGTAAAGTTTTCAATATTGAGGCCGTTGTGCTTCAACTGCTGCCCTCTCAATAGCCAATTAACTATGCACCTTTTCCAGTCTTTGATTCTTCTTCATCTGCTGGGTAATAGCAAGCCTACACATTTCCCTTTCTCAATTGCTTATGGTGTAAGGCAAACGTCAATGTTTTAGGGTCAGGGGGCACATTTGGAATTTTGAGGAAGTGCTGTAGGAACCAGTCACGAAATGGCTGCTGTGAGAATGTGACCTAACAAGAAAATGGCAGGCATAGCTAAAGTGGGTGCCCTTTGCGGGATCGCGCGTGGTGCTACAGTTCCCAGGGAGCTTACTGGCAAAACAGGGGCTGGCTTGCTTCTCAGTGTTAACTTTTGGAGGTTCCCCCCCCCCCGCCTCAGTAATCAAGTTTCTTGCTGGGAGGTGGGGCCAGCCCCATTTATAAAGAAGGGGTGGAGCTGACAATAGCTAGGCAGTCAGCTCTGGAGATTCACCCTCCCTACCCTCCCTTTGTTTAATGTTTCTTGTTTGCAGGTTTACTTTTTATTTCTGTTTAGCAGGTGCTGCTACAGTCTTTGACTGGTTGCCGTTGAAGAAATTTCCCTGCATTGGCAGGTTTTGTCTTCCCCGTAGCAATTTGTCACAACTTTGGCAGTTATGGCCTTGGGTGGAATCCTTTAGTCTTTTCTTTTCTATAGGGGGGGGGTTGAAGTGGTGACTTACCCCCTTGCAGCAGTGATTCCACTGCCCCCCTCTTAAAGGGGTTATATACAGTGTATGGGTGTCACTGGCCATACGCTGAAAGGTTGTCAGTGAACTACCCTGCATGTGGGATATGGGCTTGGCTGCCTGCTACACTTACGTCTTGCATATCCCATTTACCCCAGTTCCCACCGGCTGGGGGGCTGGGAGGGATACACACCCAAGGCCCCAAGGCCTAAGCCAAGGTCTTCCTACATTCGGAAGTTTGATAAAGCTCATTAACCCCATAGGGAATAATGGGGGTTGCGGCCAGATCCAATAGAAAAGACTGTGTGTGTGTTAGGGGGTGGGTTTAAGCTAAAAGAGAAGGTGATTGGAGGGTTGAGTGTTGCTGGGATAAATTGCATGTATCCATTCCTTGATTGACAGGGCTAGCCCTTATGTATTCAGTGTGTTCTGTTCCCAGCTCATTCCTGGCTAGTGATTTTGAATCTCCCTCCCGCCCACCTCCTTTTTCTTTGCAGGTTTAGAGTGACCTTGCTATGGCGCCGCCTGTATTCAGGGGCCAGTAGGAATTTTTCCCCAATTGGCTGATTGGCTGTTGCCATTTGGTTTTTTGCCTACTGCTTAGCAATAGTCACAACTTGTTAGGTTGGCAGGTTAGGCTTTGGTTGATGAGTTTGGGAGGGGCATCGCATGGAGGTGCATGCCCCTCAGTGTTGCTCTTATAGAAGTATTCCATTAAAGGAATCCTGGGGCTCCAGGGCTCTAGTCCTTACACCCCCACAATGGTGCGGGGCTGGGGCCAATGCAGAGCACGAGCCTTGGGGAACATTTCTGGTGGGGGAGATGGCCTGGACTCGGCTATCTCCTCCACCATGGGGTGTTTACTTGACTTTCCTACCGTAGGAAGTCAGAGCTGGTCCTCTCCCACCGTGGGGCAGAAGATTAACCAAAGCCTAAGGCCAACACTCAAATTAATTTGTAATTTTGAATAAAGTTGTGGCCAAAATTATGCCAAAAACAAAACCTAAAATGATGTGTCTGTCTGAGTTATTGGTGGGGATTTTCTGGGGGGTCTTGGTACGCAATGTTGTGGCCTAATTTTCATTCCATATAACATTGTCAGAGTCTTTATTCCTTCCTTAGGATCCCTGGGGGTTGGGGCTGGAGCCGCCTGGTCACGCAAAAAGAGACAGAAACACAAAATGATGTGAACGTGTGTCTCTCGGATGGGGAGACAAATGGGGAAAACAGCATCTACATCAGCCATCAATGTGCTCACTCACAGACAGCAGTTCTTTGCACTTTTCCTTTGCTTTTTTTTTCTCTGGGAGGACGTAGAGGTATGCATAACCCTAAACATTTTCTGAATCTAAGTTTGGCTTCATTGAGGGGCAGTATTTCAATATGAGTAGGAAAATGACCCCTAAACATTTATTTATTTAAAGAAAAAAACACTGCATAATTACAGTCATGATTCATAATACAAAATCATGCCAAAATATTAACTGTGGGAAGTATATCATGCAGATTGCTGTGTGGTAAATGTATGTTCACAGATGAGAGGGTGGACATTCAAATCTATAATCCAGTGAAATGGAGGTATGTAAGGGATCATGTTCAATGTAGGAGAAGCTTAACCAGTGCAAAGAACCTGAGCAAACATTCTCTTGTGTGCCATGGATTTTTGAGGAGATGTTTATTTCATGGGTTCCATAGAAGACACCTTTCTTTTCTACCAAATTTCTATACTGTACTACCCTTCACCTGAAGATCACAGGTGTCTTGCTGCATATCTCAGCATTTGTGTTTTATGGCATAATTTTTCATGCCAGTACGGCTGAATTTGAATTTCACTTTAGTTTTGCACCATGTGGATTCAGCAATATATACAAACTTTCCTTCTGTGTTCATTTCTGCATCATTATCTGATCATTTCAGGAGTGAGGGAAGCCCTAAAGACCATCTGAAAGTATGTCTTTGTTTTGTACAATAATATTCTAAAGTTTTGCCCTGAAATTTCCAGGCAGTTTGTAACGAATAAATAGTTCTTAGTTAAGCACTGGAGTGCCTCAAATCATTTCTGCTGCTCTCACAATACAATATAAAGTATGTTGGCCATCAATAATATATTTAGTTTACAATGGTTTTGCTTTTCTTATTCAGCTCCTCCAAGGACAACTGTGTGGAGAGTGTACTAACCTGATACAGACACTTACAATAAAAGGATTTAAACATTAAGGATTTAAAACATCATGGGCCTATGCATACCTTCCTGCGAGTAAGTCCCAGTGAATGCAGTAGGACATGTTCAGAGTAAACATGGGAAAAATTGTGTTGTAAAAACAAACAAACGAAAAACAAAGCCATCCAAAGAATTACAGAGCTGGGCTGAGCAATTTCTTAACTGCCTGGCTGAGGGATGTTGTTTTATTCTGATTTAAAATTGTGGTTTCACCAATGCAGTGAATTTGACGCAATGCAAACCACTGCTTCTGCTTGCTATTCAGATGTGCACCAGATGCCTGCTGTCCAAACTAGGTGGGTGTTTGATAAAGGAAGAGATTCTCAGTAACTTTATTATGTGCTATGTAGAAGAAAAGCTAGCAGTTCGGGGGCAGGGGGGGGGAATGAACAGACACCCATTGAGGTGTCATAAGAAACATGAGTTTAATGGATTGTCCAATCAATGTAAATGACTTCTACTAAACTACAATGTAAATGACTTCAACTAAATTTATAATAATAATAATAATAATAATAATAATAATAATAATAATAATAATAATTTTATTTATACCCCGCTCAGGGCGGCTAACAGCAAAAATATCAACACAAGTATAAAAGAAACAATTCAATTAAAATGCAGATTAATATAATGTTAAAATTCAATTTTAAAATTAAAAATCTTCAAGTAAGATAAAACCATTATAAGATAAAACCTTAGGGAAGGTGCTACAGTGCATTGCAAAGTTCTGAAAGCTAACAGCACCATGCAGAAATACAGGGCCGGCCCAACGTGCAGGCTGGGTGGCGCAGGGCACCATGGCGCCGGCCCGCCAGGAGGGCACAGCGAGCTGCGCCCACCCGCTGGCCAACCGGTCTGCCGCGCAGCTGCGCCTGCCCGCCCGCCTGCCACGCAGCAGCGCCTGTTTGAACCCGCGCTGCACGCGGCGCCCACCCGCCCACTGCGCTGGGAAACGGGGTGGGAGGGCGCCGGAACGGGGCGGGAGGGCGCCGGAGGGATCCGGCACACCACGGCGCCGGGAGCGCTTAAGACGGCGCTGCAGAAATATGTATATGACCATGCTTTTCATGTGTTGCTTTTGAGTTGTTTAGATCTTTAAACCTCACCCTATAAATAAATTCAGACAAGACTCAAATTTTTGGTTTGGTTTTTGGCAGAATTTAGGCCACAACTTTATTGATTACAGCAAGTGAGTGTTTGCATAGGCTCTGGTTCGACTAGCTCCCTGTACCGTTGCAGGTAGAGCTGACCCAGGGCACCAGCATAGGTCAGCCTAGGGCGAACACCTGGAATGGCGGAAAGCCTGGGACATGCTATGTCCACCACCCAGATGTCCCCCTGGACTCAGGCACGGGCACAACCCCTCACAGGGTTGACCAAACGAGAGCGTTCCCCCATTCCTATCACCTGAACCAGAGCATATCCCTTACAAGTTGTGACAATTTGCTACGCAGCAGGCGGAACCTAAATGGCACCAGCCAATCAGCCAAGTGGGGGAAATTCCTGCTGTGCCCCTTCCCCGACGACAAACGACACATGACGCCATAGCAAGGTCAAGTGCGCAAGCCCTAAAAGTAGGGAGAGGTGGGCGGGTGTTCCGATGCACGTGCCAAAAGAGGAAGCTCTGAGTCACGTGCATGGGCATATATAGGTCCCTTGATCGGTTTGGCTAGTGTCCCATTGGCCTGATTTAGCCCAGCATCAAGGGACCTACCAATAGGGTATTGTGGCTATCCAATCAAAGCCACCCACAACACAGGGTTCCGTTGCCAGGTCGCACTGGTGCCCTCTTTGAGGGAGGGCAAGATCTTCCAGAATATACAGTGTGACCTATGGTGAGCTGTTGTGTTCTTATGGATATCTCAAGATCCTGCCTGACCAGGAAGCTGGTGTTCTCTTTCCTCTCTCTCTGTCTCTGTCTGTCTGTCTGTCTGTCTGTCTGTCTGTCTGTCTGTCTGTCTGTATTCTTATTCCAATGAATAAGAAATCATTGAATAAGAACGTGTGTGTGTGTGTGTGTGTGTGTGTGTGTGTGTGTGTGTAATGAAATGTTCATATATATACAAAAAAAGGCAACATGATGGAAATACAGTTCCATACCTAAAAGCTGAAAATATAAAAAAAGTTGCGATCGACATTTGGAATCTCCATGACGAAACATCTTCTGCCTAATAGACATTAGTGTGCATCACTGATCACATCTCAAATTTATTACAGTGACAAAACTCACTTTGTTTGGGGCAATAGCTCTGGGCTAGAATACGCGTCTCTGTGTAGCTACAAAATATATGCCATGACATTGTGAAGGGTTGTTGTCCGTTGCTTTTTTACCTTATTAAATAAAAAAGAGAGGACAGCCCCAAACAAAGCATGACAACAAAATGTTGTCTGAATGTCTTTCATATAGTGGTAACGCAGGGGGCCTCTGAGGATTGTTGCAATGCAATTCCCCATTACCGCTGCAGAACAAACCATTTGACAGACTATTTGCAGAGAAGCTAATGACAAAAGGCTCTTTGTTTTTCTAAAAGTCACGTCGTTTCACAGAAGGAGGAATCAGAGGAACATACGCCCCCTTGACAACACAGTGTGGCGGACCAAAGACTATATTGATAGGTGCTATTCCTAGGGGCCCCTTCATGGATCAATGCCTTGTCGTGGCGAAGGGGCTTGAATAACTCAGAGAAGCTATGAGCTATGCCATGCAGGGCCACCCAAGATGGACAGGTCATAGTGGAGAGTTTTGACTAAACGTGATCAACCTGGAGAAGGAACTGGCAAGCCACTCCAGTATCCCTGCCAAGAAAACTCCATGGACAAAGACAACAGGCATATAAAAGTTATGACGCTGGAAGATGAGCCCCTCAGGTCGGAAGGCGTCCAACATGCTACTGAGGAAGAGCGGAGGACAAGTACAAGTAGATTCAGAGCTGATGAAGCGGCTGGGCCAAAGCCGAAAGGACGCTCAGTTGCGGATATGCCTGGAAGCGAAAGGAAAGTCCGATGCTGTAAAGAAAAATATTGCATAGGAACCTGGAATGTAAGAACCATGAATAGAGGTAAGCTGGATGTGGTCAAAAATGAGATGACAAGAATAAATATCGACATCCTGGGCATCAGTGAACTAAAATGGAAGGGAATGGGCGAATTCAGTTCGGGTGACTATCATATCTACTACTGTGGGCAAGAATCCCGTAGTAGAAATGGAGTGGCCCTCATAGTCAACAAAAGAGTGGCAAAAGCTGTAATGGGATGCAATCTCAAAAATGACAGAATGATCTCGATACGAATCCAAGGCAGACCTTTTAACATCACAGTAATCCAAGTTTATGCACCAACTACCGGTGCTGAAGAAAGTGAAATTGACCAATTCTATGAAGACCTACAACACCTTCTAGAAATGACACCAAAGAAGGATGTTCTTCTCATTACAGGGGATTGGAATGCTAAAGTAGGGAATCAAGAGATAAAAGGAACAACTGGCAAGTTTGGCCTTGGAGTTCAAAATGAAGCAGGGCAAAGGCTAATAGA
The DNA here is from genome assembly GCF_963506605.1 of Zootoca vivipara. Classification (NCBI taxonomy): domain Eukaryota; kingdom Metazoa; phylum Chordata; class Lepidosauria; order Squamata; family Lacertidae; genus Zootoca; species Zootoca vivipara. Next base: position 17,376,639 of record NC_083279.1, read on the forward strand.
GTTCTGTCAAGAGAACAAGCTGGTCATCACAAACACTCTCTTCCAACAACACAAGAGACGACTCTACACATGGATATCACCAAATGGGCAGCATCGAAATCAGATTGATTATATTCTCTGCAGCCAAAGATGGAGAAGCTCTATACAGTCAGCAAAAACAAGACCTGGAGCTGACTGTAACTCAGATCATCAGCTTCTTATAGCAAAATTCCAGCTTAAACTGAAGAAAGTAGGAAAAACCACTGGGCCAGTAAGATACAATCTGAATCAAATCCCTTATGAATACACAGTGGAAGTGAGGAACAGGTTTAAGGATTTAGATTTGGTGGACAGAGTGCCTGAAGAACTATGGATGGAGGCTCGTAACATTATACAGGAGGCAGCAACAAAAACCATCCCAAGGAAAAGGAAATGCAAGAAGGCAAAATGGCTGTCCAACGAGGCCTTACGAATAGCGGAGGAGAGGAGGCAAGCAAAATGCAAGGGAGATAGGGAAAGATACAGGAAACTGAATGCAGATTTCCAAAAAACAGCAAGGAGAGATAAGAGGGTCTTCTTAAATGAGCAATGCAAAGAAATAGAGGAAAACAATAGAATGGGGAAAACCAGAGATCTGTTCAAGAAAATTGGAGATACGAAAGGAACATTTCGTACAAAGATTACCATAATCAAGGACAAAAGTGGTAAGGACCTAACGGAAGCAGAAGACATCAAGAAGAGGTGGCAAGAATACACAGAGGAATTATACCAGAAAGATATGGAGGTCTCGTACACCCCAGGTAGTGTGGTTGCTGACCTTGAGCCAGACATCTTGGAGAGTGAAGTCAAATGGGCCTTAGAAAGCACTGCTAATAACAAAGCCAGTGGAAGTGATGATATTCCAGCTGAACTATTTAAAATTTTAAAAGATGATGCTGTTAAGGTGCTACACCCAATATGCCAGCAAGTTTGGAAAACTCAGCAATGGCCAGAGGATTGGAGAAGATCAGTCTACATCCCAATTCCAAAGAAGGGCAGTGCCAAAGAATGCTCCAACTACCGCACAATTGCGCTCATTTCACACGCTAGCAAGGTTATGCTTAAAATTCTACAAGGCAGGCTTAGGCAGTATGTGGACCGAGAACTCCCAGAAGTGCAAGCTGGATTTCGAAAGGGCAGAGGAACCAGAGACCAAATAGCAAACATGCGCTGGATTATGGAGAAAGCTAGAGAGTTCCAGAAAAACGTCTACTTCTGCTTCATTGACTATGCAAAAGCCTTTGACTGTGTCGACCACAGCAAACTATGGCAAGTTCTTAAAGAAATGGGAGTGCCTGATCACCTCATCTGTCTCCTGAGAAATCTCTATGTGGGACAAGAAGCTACAGTTAGAACTGGATATGGAACAACTGATTGGTTCAAAATTGGGAAAGGATTACGACAAGGTTGTATATTGTCTCCCTGCTTGTTTAACTTATATGCAGAATTAATCATGCGAAAGGCTGGACTAGATGAATCCCAAGCAGGAATTAAGATTGCCGGAAGAAATATCAACAACCTCAGATATGCAGATGACACAACCTTGATGGCAGAAAGTGAGGAGGAATTAAAGAACCTTTTAATGAGGGTGAAAGAGGAGAGCGCAAAATATGGTCTGAAGCTGAACATCAAAAAAACCAAGATCATGGCCACTGGTCCCATCACCTCCTGGCAAATAGAAGGGGAAGAAATGGAGGCAGTGAGAGATTTTACTTTCTTGGGCTCCTTGATCACTGCAGATGGTGACAGCAGTCACGAAATTAAAAGACGCCTGCTTCTTGGGAGAAAAGCAATGACAAACCTAGACAGCATCTTAAAAAGCAGAGACATCACCTTGCCGACAAAGGTCCGTATAGTTAAAGCTATGGTTTTCCCAGTAGTGATGTATGGAAGTGAGAGCTGGACCATAAAGAAGGCTGATCGCCGAAGAATTGATGCTTTTGAATTATGGTGCTGGAGGAGACTCTTGAGAGTCCCATGGACTGCTAGAAGATCAAACCTATCAATTCTTAAGGAAATCAGCCCTGAGTGCTCCCTGGAAGGACAGATCGTGAAGCTGAGGCTCCAATACTTTGGCCACCTCATGAGAAGAGAAGAATCCTTGGAAAAGACCCTGATGTTGGGAAAGATTGAGGGCACTAGGAGAAGGGGACGACAGAGGACAAGATGGTTGGACAGTGTTCTCGAAGCTACGAACATGTGTTTGACCAAACTACGGGAGGCAGTGCAAGACAGGAGTGCCTGGCGTGCTATGGTCCATGGGGTCACGAAGAGTCGGACACGACTAAACGACTAAACAACAACATTCCTAGGGGAGCCCAGAACACCTGCAACTCCAGATGCCCCTTTATGAAGCCACAGTTTATGATAGGCTCAGCCAGTCAATAATATATTGAAGAGTTTCAATTTGTGTGGTCTGCCATGACCTGATTTCTGCATATCAACCCCCAGGTTTATTGAGCACTTTCTACCCAGCTATACACACAGCTTTCTTTCATTTTTGAATTATATTGACTTTGCAGTCCATCTACTGAACCTTTTTGTGTGTGTGTTTTAAGAGACTGTTTCTTGCCTTGGATGGCCTTTTAAGCCTTACTTCTGTGAAAATAGCAGTTCCCGAGAGGACATAAATGCTTTACAGAAGGAGTACGCACTGTACCTTCTTACTTATTTTTGGCGTCAGTTTTGTACATGGCTTGGCATCTTTAGCCCATTTCTGGTGAGTTTCAGAAGTCTGATCAAACACATAGTCTGCCTTACCCTACCATAGTTACAGGTAGGTAGCCATGTTGGTCTGACGTAGTCGAAACAAAATAAAAAAATTCCTTCCAGCAGCACCTTAGAGACCAACTAAGTTTGTCATTGGTATGAGCTTTTGTGTGCATGCACACAAAAGCTCATACCAATGACAAACTTAGTTAGTCTCTAAGGTGTTACCCTACCATAGTTCAGCTGTGGAGGAGATCCTCTCTTCAGAGGAATATAGAGAGCTGACTTGTGCCGGAACAGACTCCAGTCCTTTTTTTTAAAAAAAGCAATTTATTAAATTTTTCAAATAAACACATTAAACACATTAAACAAAACTAAACATTCAACAACAAACACAACACAGACAATTTTCTCTTTTTAACATCTATTCACCTATCTCAAGTTCCCAATGCTCTGCTGAGCTTTGACTTCCCTCCCTCCCCTCATTTGGTTTTCTTATCAACTCTTATCTCGCAGTTCCTTTACTCCTTCTACTTCCCGAGAGGACATAAATGCTTTACAGAAGTCATTTCGTAGGATTTATTTCAATCCTGCAAGTGTCTTTAAACTCCTGCAATTCCTCTCCATATAGTCCACAAATTTTCTCCAGTCTTTTCGGAACTTTGCCTCTCCCTGGTTTCGGATCCTGCTAGTCAGTCTTGCTAATTCCGCATAGTCTATCATTTTTGTCTGCCACTCTTCGATCGTCGGTAACTCCTGAGTTTTCCATTTTTGGGCTAACAAAGTCATTGCCGCAGTTGTCACATACATAAATAGTACTTGATCTCCTTTTACAATCTCTTGTAATATATAAGCCAATAAAAAAGCCTCCGGTTTTGGGGGGAAAGTATATTTAAAAATCTTTTTCATGAACAGACTCCAGTCCTTAGTTGTCTACTCATAAGCTTATCTAACCTGGTAGCATCCAGATGTTTGGGAATACAACTCCCATCATCCCATGCTAATTATGGGAGTTGACACTTGCCGACAAAGGTCCGTATAGTTAAAGCTATGGTTTTCCCAGTAGTGATGTATAGAAGTGAGAGCTGGACCATGAAGAAGGCTGATCGCCGAAGAATTGATGCTTTTGAATTTTGGTGCTGGAGGAGACTCTTGAGAGTCCCATGGACTGCAAGGAGATCAAACCTATCCATTCTGAAGGAAATCAGCCCTGAGTGCTCACTGGAAGGACAGATCCTGAAGCTGAGGCTCCAATACTTTGGCCACCTCATGAGAAGAGAAGACTCCCTGGAAAAGACCCTGATGTTGGGAAAGATTGAGGGCACAAGGAGAAGGGGACGACAGAGGATGAGATGGTTGGACAGTGTTCTCGAAGCTATCAACATGAGTCTGACCAAACTCCGGGAGGCAGTGGAAGACAGGAGTGCCTGGCGTGCTCTGGTCCATGGGGTCACGAAGAGTCGGACACGACTAAACAACTAAACAACAACAACAAGTACTCCTGACGAGTAGGGAAATGCTGTCTGAAATACAGGCAATGTGATCCTGTTGTTCCTTTGCTTTAGGTGAATTATTGTTGCATTTGATCATTAGGTCCTACATTTTGTTCTCGGGATCTTTTTCTCATAAGGACTTGCATTTCATTCTGACCTCCCCCACCCTACCCCAAAATAATTATCAGTCAGTTCCATCCAGACAGATGACATCAAGGGACTGAGCAAATTGATCCTTAACCCTGTTGAAACCATGAGTTAGCCAGGACTCTAACTCATGTATGTCTTATCTGAGCATATTAATCCGCAAAGACCACACTCTGCCCTTTTTTATTTTTGGGAATCTGTGGCCATCGTCCCGAGTCAACATGGACACTGATCCAGGCTAATGGGAGTCATCATAGCTGCCAAGTTATCCCTTTTTTACAGGGATTTTCCCTTATGCTGAATAGGCTTCCTCGCGAGAAAAGCGAAAACTTGGCAGCTATGGGAGTCATAATCACAAAATATCACAAAGGCCATAGATTCTCTACCTCTTAGGGCAGCCTCACACAAACTGTAGCAGCTGAAAACATTTCTAGTACTTTTCCCTGTCCAGAAAAGCTTCGTCTGCTCAATTTATTCACAGGAGGCTGTCAATGAAGACACAGGAGCAGGGTGAAGGGGAAGGAAAATCAACTAGCAAGAAAATTGTAGAAAAGGCTGTTTGGTTGAATTTGCACCTGAATTAGCAACTGATCTGGAATTTGGAAACAGTGGTATGTGTTTTTTGTGTCTATCGTACCTAGAAAATCCACACAATAGAAATTGTTGCTTATGCCATTCGGTGCTTATGAAGCCTGCAACTAAATGGTAAAGCTGGCCTGATTGCAATATATAGAACAGTGGCAGCACTGAAAATCAAATTAGTGCCTTCACTGGAGGTTTCAGTATAAGTGGTTCTTTGTTAACTCTGTGTGCAGAGAGGGAAAAATTGATTTCAAGCTCTTGGGAGAAAACATTCTCCTAGTGTTTGCAACTTTTGCACAATTCCTGCAATTTCGTCAATTTAGCCCTTTGCTGCAACATTTTAACTAAGGAAGTGTGCTGATTTAGTCTCCCCAGTAGACAGTCCAATAGCGTGACAGTCCTTACTGTGACAAAAAACTTCTCTGCCCTCTCAACATCGTCCATGTAGAGGAGCCTGGATTTCTTCTATTGTAGCATGTGGTGTTTTGTTTTCACCGAAAAATGTGCAGAATCTTTAGGCCATTTTGATTGCTATTAAGTGTGAGCCCTATGTAGGTGTTCAGCTTTGTGCAAAAACTACCCATGAGCAGGCAGAGTGAGGAAGACCGCATAAACTTTCTGTTGGTGGCAATGAAAAAGAAAAAGGCAGAAAAGGGAGAGATCCCTGGAGGCCATGATCCAGGTTTAGGCGGAAGACTGTTTGGTGTGAGAACCCCAGCTGAGATTTAAAATAACAAAATATGCAGCAAAGTAAAGCGTAGAAATTTAGGCTCATAGACCGTATCCTACGAAGTTCCTTCCAAACTCCCTCTCTTCCCCTAGCATAGAAAAAGATCACACTTCTGGTAAGTTAAAAATTGGTTTACTTACAAATACTTCAAAGGTCATGTGGAAGAGTCTATCCAGAAGTCCAGATGGGGGGCAGGGGGGTCACTTTGGTTGACCTGCATCTTGAGGTGGTCCTTAACCCAGTCACAACCCTCTTCAATGTCAGCCAACAGTCAGGCAGAACCATAGCTGCCAAGCCTCCCGTATTCCCTGGGAAACCCCTGTTTTTCCAGCCGTTTCCCGCTGGCAGCCCGGATTTTAGAAAACCCCGTAAATCCCCCAGATTCTTACCGGCCAGGGGAGGCTCCTTCTGCGCATGTCTGGAGTCTCTGGACATGCGCAGAAGCGATTTCTGGCGCTGCGGCCATTTTGGAAATGGGCAGAGCATGCGTAGAAGCGACTTCCGGTGCCACTCTGTCCAGTTCCAAAATGGCCGCAGCGCGACTTCCGCTGCCGCGCCGCTGCCGATCCCGGATTTTTCAATCCGGGAGTTGGCACCTATGGGCAGAACACTTAGGATACATACTCAGTGCCTAGGCCAAAGCCTACCAACCTCTGTAATCAATAAAGTTGTGCCCATTTTTTATTCCAGAACATTGTTTATTTTTAGGTATTGCCACCTCTTCCTGGTACGCAGGGGCTCACTGTACATAGGCACGAAGTTGTCCTTGCTGCTGTTGACAAAGGTGGATCTGGGAAGGAATATTACTACCACAATTGGCCGGGTACTGTGAGGTTTTTGTCTTCCTCATAGCAATGCTGGTTTGTAGCTATTACTTAAGAATTGTCAGAACCTTGTGGCAGAGAAGGGAACCGGGCAGAATCTACAGCCAATGAAAGGACCCTCATAAGGGGTCCTGGAGGTGATACATTAAGGCCTGGATCCCAGCTTCCCTGTTGGAGAGTGGTAGGACGGGTGTGACAAGAAATTTTCTGCATTAGGATCATTCTTTGGCAAGCATATGACAAACCAGTCCCTACTTACAAATAGATCTGAATATTCTCTATAACCCACCCCCTGCCAATCTTTGCATTGTGGTCCAATCCTGGTATTATTATTTTTGTCATTTTATGTACCACACAAGCTGTCATATGTGATGGATACAAGCGGTTGCCAACCGTACGCCTCACAGATCCTTCAAAGGTTTCCAAAGAGAACAAGATTATTTTGTGCAAATGATGTAACAGTCCACTGACTTTCCTTGTTAATACAGGATGACAACAGAGTTTTCCACTAGTTGTTAGCTGAAAGCCCTCCTAGGAAGAGTTGTTTCTTTGAGCTCTGTGAAGTGTGTGTGTGTGTGTGTGTGTGTGTGTGTGTGTGTGTGTGTGTGTGTGTGCAGACACACACAACACATGCTAAGACACCAGTTCTGTTTGTCACATATTTTGCTGTCAAGCTGTAGGTTTAAGAATTTATCAGGGACTAACTAACATGCTTCATCCAAGTGCTGTTTGGGTTGGGGAAGCAGGGATTTGATCTGCATTGTCTCTCACTATGTTTTCGAGCACAATTCAAAGTGTTGGTGATGACCTTTAAAGACCTAAATCAGGCACCCCCAAACTGCGGCCCTCCAGATGTTTTGGCCTACAACTCCCATGATCCCTAGCTAACAGGACCAGTGGTCGGGGAAGATGGGAATTGTAGTCCAAAACATCTGGAGGGCCAAAGTTTGGGGATGCCTGACCTAAATGGCCTTGGCCCAGTAAAACTGAAGGAGCATCTCCACCCCCATCACTCAGCTCAGACACTGAGGTGCTCCCCCGAGGGTCTTCTGCTGGCTCCCTCACTGCGAGAAGTGAAGCTACAGGGAACCAATAAGAGGGCCTTTGCAGTAGTGGCACCCACCCTGTGGAACTCCCTCCCACCAGATGTCAAAGAGAAAAACATCTACCAGACTTTTAGAAGACATCTGAAGGCAGCCCTGTTTAGGGCATTTCACTTTGCAGTTCTCCTGTCAAGTAATAGGTACTAGGATGCATATAATATTGTACAGAGTGCATAAAAATGTAGCTATTGATGGAAACACCATGCCAAAAAAAGGTCTTACATATGGGGAAATTGCTTTCGGAAAAATGTGTGCATTAGGCAAAACTGCGTACCAAAAATGTGTTCATTAGGAGAAATTTGCACTAAAACATTGAATTATCCTGAGGATTTGTTTCTTTAAAAAAAACCATGCAAACTGCTGCATAAATATGAAGAACTCGATTTAAAATTGGAAATGGGGAATCAAAAATGACGCATCTGTCAATCCCTACCTAGTAAGGAGCAATAGCAAATTCTCTGAGATTTGTTTGTGTCCTGAAGCTATTATCTGTCTCTTACACAAATATAGACTCCCTTCAAGCTTGCATATGCACCAGCTGTTTCCCCTCCAGGGTATGTACTGCTCTGGCAATGTACATTTCATCCTAGGAGTGTCATTAGGTATGCATTTGTGGCTTTTCAACACTGAGTATGTGAGTCCCTCATTACATTACATTACATTACATGAATAAATTTTCCTCACAGTGTTCTTGTAATACCTATACACCACGGGAGAAACATTACCTTTAACAAGCTTTCCTGTGGAATCAGTAGACCGGAGGGACTATTTGTGAGAAAATTCACTCCCCTTCTGCACTTCATGTGACAGGCCACCAGAAGCCAAGTCAATTTCACACATAGACTCCTGCTTAACCTAGTTGTCAGATACTGTCAAATGTAGATTGGCACTGCAGGTTACCTATCAGCTACTGTCAAATATTGCTTCAGGTTTATCAGATGCTGGTGCCTGGACGATTTCTTGTTTCTCTTCAGCAAAATGTTCCATTCTGTTGCACTCAATTGCCCACACTGTCACCTGTCCCCACTTGCCCTCTGGGGTGTCACCAAACTGCAATCTGATTGGCCTACATAGCATGATAATGACAACTCAGTTAGGAAATGGGGTAACCCATTTGGCTAATCCAGGAATGTGAAGAGAGCAGGCATGATGGCTACAAACTATTCAGACGATTGTATAGTTTTCGATTCGGAGATTATTGCCATCCCACCACATTCTTCTCCTAGAACGCATCCTTTGAGCTTGCATCAAGAAAATGGCGGTCCTCAAACTGACATGCCACTGAAATAAGAAAGGAGTTGCCCTAAAATTAAGTTATGGTCTGTAGGATACACCGTACTCTATGCATCTCTGTGTAAAAAGGGGAAGGAGCTATTTAAGGCAATCATCAAAAACAAAGGACGATTGAAAAGGTGACTCTGAACACTTTGAGGGCAAGTGTAGCCTCTTTTCAGGAAGCCAACCCTGCAATATCATCCAGCTTATTCTTTTGACACTTCTATAGATTTCATCCCAACAGGTTGTCTTTGAGAAAGGTTACCTTGCTGTAAGACAAAAATCCAAACACCAAGGACTATGTTGGAAGAAAGAAATGGTTCTGTTCACACACAATGAAATAGTCTTTGAAACACTTGAGTTAACTGTCACCAGCCAGTTGCTAGGGAGTCATATCAGGACTTAGATTTCAAATGTAGCTGGGGGTGGATGCATGCAACAACATCAAAATGGTTGTATTTCCCACGGAAAAGCAACTTCAAAAAGGTTGTGTGGGATAGGGAATAGACAAGGGGTACAGGTGCTTTCCCCCAAATCCTTTTTTCCTTTGATGAGTTTCAAACAGATATATTGCTAAACACATTTGAAATCCTTCAGGCAATGGGCTGGCTTAGGCATAGCTGCCAAGTTATCCCTTTTTTAAAGGGATTTTCCATTATGCTGAATAGGCTTCCTCGCGAGAAAAGGTAAAACTTGGCAGCTATGGCTTAGGACAGGCACGGCCGTCTTAGGCACCTTTGGCACCCTGGTGCTGTGGTGCGACGGATCCCTCCGCCACCCCGTTTTTGAGCACAATGGGCGGGTGGGCGGGCTCAGCGCACAGCACAGCTGCCAAGGTCGCCCCCCCTGGCAGGCCGGTGCCACCCAGCCTGGCCGTAGAGTCGGCACTGGACAGGCATTTTGAAATAGAGAAGTGATGGGTGCATAAAAGGTACACTCACCTTTTTACCTTTCCTAAGCCACTCCACCAACTGGTTCCTTAGATAGCCTGTTGTTTCCTGGAACCCGACACCATGATTATTCTACTGGTTCCACAAATGCTTGGGCCCAGCAGCATTCTTAAAGACTGTCTCAGCACTGAATCCCACTGCAATTTCTCAGATCCATGTCATGAGATACAGTGCTTTCCACCAGTTACAGCAACTGGGTTTTTGTTACATGCATTCATATGTAGTTCCACCCTGAGCTGCGTTTAAAATCTAAGCTCTGAAATGGCTGGCCGGTGATAGATACGTGTGTCAAAGACGATGCCAGCTGGGAATCCCCTAGACCAGTGATGGGCACCCTTTTGAGCTTGGTGTGTCAAAATTTGCCAAAAAGCCGAGCATAACCTGGGTGGTGTGTCACCTCAAGAAAAAAACACCATAATTTCGTGATATTTATAGTTTAAATATAAAAAATGTATAATTGTAATATTTAACTGTATTTAATAAACCAAAAACTAATTATTTAACCAAACCAAACTAAAAACCCCTTATTTATCACAAAGTGCCCAGAGTTGTTGAACTTTTTGGGCGGGAGCAGCTGACCAAAATTTTGGAAGTTTTTTTGGGGGGTGCAAAAGTTGCTTTGCTTTTTTTGGGGGGGTGCCCCCAAGCTGCTGCGCTTTTTGGGGGGGGGGAAGAGAACAGAAATAAATGATGAATAATACTTTCGCTGGAACTAACACGCAGCACCGACATAGTCTGCCAAAGCGGTAAAAAACCCAGCACAGAACGGGTTAAAAAATGAACGCTGTTACACCCAATCATTGTCTGCCAAAGCGCCAGAAAAAAACAGCACAGAAAGGGTTAAAAACCTATCTCTGGCTACCAGCAGCAGCAACAACAAAAAAGGATCTGGGTTTTAACAGCGGAGACAAGCTGTAGCCTGAGGAGGAGCAGGAGAACAAATGAGGGGGGGGGGACAACAACAGCGCAAATGGGCCGATGGGGGCACATGCCAGCAGTGAGGGCTCTGTGTGTCACATCTGATACGCGTACCATAGGTTCGCCATCACTGCCCTGGACAGAAACAGCTTCACTATGTATCACCTCACTATGTATCACCTCTAGTCTAGATGCCCAACACACTACAGCATGTTGCACCTAGCGCTGGCTCCTCAGAAAACTTCAGCTGGTTCAAAACAGAACTCCTAGCTGTTAACTGGTGCTGGGCACAGGGAGCACATCTTGCCACCTACAATGGCTATCAGTACATTTTCAGGCACAGTGCTCCATTAACTTTCATTGATCTGATTGCTGATTGTTTCATAGTGGGAAGTCTTGTTTGCCACTGAGACAGCTGGCAGCAGCAGTTTTCCTTACATCACATATACAACATAAATCATATAATCATCAGTAAAATAATTACAGTCCATAAAATGCTATTAACAGAACAACTAAAAAAATATGCTAAAGAGCATAATTGCAGCAAAAGCCATGTATGTCATTGCCTCATAGAATCATAAACTTGTAGAGTTGGAAGGGAACCTTTTAATGTTTAATAGATTATTGTATTTTAATATTTTATTGGAAGCCGCCCAGCCAGATGGGCGGGGTATAAATAAATTATTATTATTATTATTATTATTATTATTATTATTATTATTATTATTATTAACCCAAGGGTCATCTAGAGTCATCAAAGTTTTCCTCCTCCTCCTTGACAGAACTGACTCCAGTACTTATTTAAAAAACTTGATTAACCTCACCTCCCGTTGATTTTAGTGAGAAGTATAGGTAGACACATTCCTTCTCCATATTTGTCCATTGAGGTTTACTTAATGCACATAATTCAGGCTACCACTGCAGACGACAGCAGTTTCAAATAGTTTTTTGCTTCAGTCATCCTTTGAATGCAGAATCTACCTATATGTTGTGCCTATGTTGGGATGATTACCAGTGTCTAGATTCTGAAGAAGGGGGAAGAGAAATTTTATTTATTTATTAAGCCATTAATTACAAAGAAGATAGCCCACCTCCATTTTTGTCCAGACTGAATTGCAGTTGACTTTTCCAACATTAGCTTTGTAGGTTCAAAAGTAATGATTATGATGACTTGTAAACCATTTTGCAAAGTAGTTATTGGAAATGAGATTCTCAGGGAACTCTATAGCTTGTCATTAAAGATGAATGCAGATGGTGTTTTCACTTTAAAATCTCCTTTCCATCTGGGGTCGCTATATATGCAAATCAATGAACTAATTTCAGATAAGAGGATTCTGTTCAAGTGCAAAATTTCAACTAGCCTAGCTTCAGAGAAAATGGAACTTTTATGACTACATTTTCCTAGACAATTGCTCTTTCATTAAAACAGTTTGAATCCAAAGCCTATGAATTCCATTTACCAGATGGAAGAACTATTGCTTTAAAATTATTGCATTAGGAGAGCACTTTGTCCTAGATGAAATTTCATCATAACAGATTTAATAGTTGTTCATTTTTCGGAGACAATCAGCCTGTCAGAGAATGCAGCATTATTTACCCTTATCACATTTGGCTGCTGCCCATAATTTCCACATTCACATACAAGCATGCACTCACACAGATGTACAAAGACATAGAACAGGATATGGAATTAATAGAGCTTTTAGCCTATTAGAGAAAGCAGAGCTGAATCGATGTATCTCTCGCACTTCATGCTTAGGGTGGAAAATGCAGAAATACATGGTTTCTTTTGCAACCATATACACAAACGAATTCCATGTTCCTAGATCGGTGGTTTTCAAACGGTTCTGAGGAACCCTGAGAACATCTGAAAAGTTTTAAAGGGCTCCTTGGCAAGTTAATGGAGGACGATCTACAGCAGGCACCCCCAAACTTCGGCCCTCCAGATGTTCTGGACTACAATTCCCATCATCCCTGACCACTGGTCCTGTTAGCTAGGGATCATGGGAGTTGTAGGCCAAAACATCTGGAGGGCCGTAGTTTGGGGATGCCTGATCTACAGTCATACAATCGGTCCAATATACCTGAAGGAGCGTCTCCACCCGCATCGTTCTGCCCGGACACTGAGGTCCAGCCGCCCAGAGTGGCTGGGGGAACCCGGCCAGATGGACGGGGTATAAATAATTTATTATTATTATTATTATTATTATTATTATTATTATTATTATTATACCTTGGTTTAAGTATGCCTCGGTTTGAATATTTTCCGTTTAAGTACTCCGCGGACCCGTCTGGAATGGATTAATCCACTTTCCATTACTTTCAATGGGGAAATTCGCTTCAGGTTAAGTACGCTTCAGGTTAAGTACGGACTTTCAGAACCAATTACACTCATACCTCGGGTTAAGTACGCTTCAGTTTAAGTACTCCATGGACCATCTGGAACTGATTAATCCGCTTCTCATTACTTTCAATGGGAAAATTCGCTTCAGGTTAAGTACGCTTCAGGTTAAGTACAGACTTCCGGAACCAATTGTGTCTGTAAACCGAGGTACCACTGTAGTTGCTTTCTGCAGTGTAGAGACACAAAAATGTTGAGAATGCCAATGTTCCCTCAGTTTCAGGAAAGGCTACAAGCTTTGCTGGAACTACACACAGCATTATTTACCTTATAACAGGGGTAGGCAACCTAAGGCCCGGGGGCCAATCACCTTCTCAATCCAGCCCATGGGAATCAGTCCGGGTCCGGGAATCAGTGTGTTTTTACATGAGTAGAATGTGTCCTTTTAATTAAAATGCATCTCTGGGCTATTTGTGGGGCATAGGAATTCGTTCAATTTATTTTTTTCCCCAAAATATAGTCTGGCCCACCACATGGTCTGATGGTGGACTGGCCCATGGCTGAAAAAGGTTGCTGACACCTGCATTAGAATGTGCCCCAGAAGATGTTCCAATATACACAAAAATCCTGTGAATATAGAAGGGTTCACCACATGTCAAATCAGTATGAATGGAGAACCAAATATAATGACTGGTGAACAACTGGCGCCTCATCCATGCTCATTTCTCACAGAATCAGTAAAAACAGAACAGTACTCCTATTCTTTTTAGCCCTGGAAAGAAAGGATCAAACTCTTAATGGGACAAAATAATGAGAAAAAAAGAGTTATAATTTCCTACAAATTGCAAAGTGGAGTGCATAGCTGCCAAGTTTTCCCTTTTCTCGCGAGGAAGCCTATTCAGCATAATGGAATTTCCCTTAAAAAAGGGGATAACTTGGCAGCTATGGTGGAGTGGGAGAAGACCCCAACTCACCATTTTTAATGGTTTGCTCAAACTGGATATATCAGGGAAGTAAAATAATTTGAGTACTTGTTTGTAAGGAAATGGTCATTAATATACTGGAGCCACTGCAACTTTGTTAAAACATCATGGATTATGGTAACTATGGTAATGGCTTTTTAAATCTTAATATACGTACATTTTTTATTAAAAAAAATAAGAGCAAGAATACATCTGTATATTGAATCTCATCCAATTTCTAATCACAGATTCCATGGTCTAAGGCTGCAATCCTATACTCACTTAGCCAGAAGAAATTAATTCAGTGGGGCTTACTTCTCAGTAGACATCCATGGGTTTATGCTTTAAGTTTTTTTAAAATATATATATATATTGTGAGGTACATCTACTTTGGCTTTTTTAAACATAATAATCTCCCATGCAGAGTCAAAGGAGCGTCTACAATTTTCATATTTATGATTTAGAATGATGTTTGCATAAGAAGAAATCCTTCAGAAACTTTAGAAAGGTTTCAAGCACCCAAACAACAATAGGATGGATGCATGAGGTTTTTATGATGAATCCAGAATAGACACCACACAAGCAAAAAGTTAATAAACCTTTCAGACAGCTCCATTATTTTCATGGTAGTTTTATCTTATGGACAGAAGGACTTCAATAAATTCTACCCATCATTTAGTTTAAAACAGAAAGAAAACAACAGGTTTTCAGACATCTCCATCACAATAAAAAATGGCAAAAGACAAGCATTCATATAAAAGAAAACCACAGACAGATGCAGCTACGTGCATAAATCAGGACGTCCATGAATATATTCCTAAAATATGATCATGAAATACAGCATTCTTGCATCTGTGCTAGACAGATTTTGATTTAATTAAGTAAACTCAGTTCAGATTAGGCATATCAGTGTTTACTGTCATTAGATCTCAAATTAACATCAAAGAGAAAACAACATAAATATCAAATCGTAAATGTGAATGACACAAATAAAGCTTCCACTGAGATTAAAAATAGTGTTTGTTTATTTTTATTTTTATTTTTGCTTTTGTTTTTTTGCTTTCTGTTTTACCTTTTGCCTTCTCCAGTTCTGAATTTGTAGTTTTGGCACAACCATTAGATTCCCAATGTCAATTTTTGTGACTACAGACATGATTTCAAATTCTCCAAATTTTAATTTTCATCTAAGAAACCCAGCATCTGACATTAAACAAAGCAACTATTACTTTAATTCAAAACAACTATTCTTGGTTCTCTCCCCAAAACAGGATGATCTAACATGTGTAAAATATTTTTTTCAAATCACAAATTTATGCATTCTCTCTTTTCTCCCTTTTTATTTTGCGTTTTTAGATGAATTAGGTGAACATTTTTCAATAATTCACGTATTAATTTGAATCACTTTCACTCAAATTCTTTCACACTACTCCATAATATAAGGCTAATACACAGTCAGGATTGAATTAAGTCTGCTTTATGATATTTTAATTTTAGTAAAGGCTGTGGAAATTTGTTGTTATTTTGAAATGATAGGAAAGATTGTTAAATTCAGCTGCTGCTTCTCTCATCACGCAACGAAATATAGGGAAAGTGTAGATTTCCAATATTGCAGCTGTGGCATCACAACCAAGTCAAAAATAAGTGAAGGTTATCACCTGGCCATTGGATACGGCGTACCTGGCCAGTTGCAATTTCATAAGCAGCAGGTAGTCAAAAAGGTAGTCAGCAACTCTGGCTCTGCCAAAGAAGTGTTTGGAGTAAGTGTATGAAGGTTTTGGGACTCAGTACGAGTCTAGCTACTGCTGACACAGTGTGAATGAGCACTTTTGAGGTGTGTTCACACTGTCCAGTATTGTTGAGATGCAACCAGGAGTTCCTCGGGGTTGCTGAGAGATGGCTAATGAAAAATATGCATGCCTATGTTGTGTGACAAATCAGGGGCTTGGAGCCTTGATTGATGAATCTGAGATAGTTCTAGGGAACAATATACAGTGGTCCTTCGGGTTATGAACTTAATTCATTCCAGAGGTCTGTTCTTAACCCGAAACTATTCTTAATCTGAGGTGCACTTTCGCTAATGGGGCCTCCCGCCATCGCACGATTTCCATTCTCATCCTGGGGCAAAGTTTGCAACTACTTCTGGGCTAGCGGAGTTAGTAACCCCGAAGCGTTTGTAACCCGAGGTACCACTGTATATTATTGGACTCCCATCAGACCCAGTCAACATGGTCAGGAATTGGAGTCTAGCAACCTCCAGAAAGCCACAGGTTTCCCATCCATGGTGTAAGGCAGGCATCCCCAAACTGCAGCCCTCCAGATGTTTTGGCCTACAACTCCCAAAACATCAGGACCAGTGGTCAGGGATGATGGGAATTGTAGTCCAAAACATCTGGAGGGCCGAAGTTTGGGGGTGCCTGGTCTAAGGTCTATTTTAAACTTAGCAGCCAAGAACTCAGTCCCTTATAGCTTTTCTCCATGGCACCAGAATGCAGAAGCCCCACTGGTGAGTCCACAACATGGTTCTTTCTCAGCTGAATTCGTCTTCCTTCCTAGCCCCTTGATCCCTGGATTGTGATAGTTAACAGACTGGCTTGGGAGGAAGCTCTGAGGCGTCTATGCTTTAAGTGGTCCTGAGATAAAGAGCTATGTGTCTCCTATGCTTGTGGAAGGATGAAAGGCAGTGCTGATGCTGTGGGAGCTGTAAATGCTTCAGTAATAATGGACAATAATGTGACTGTTGACACATATGATGGTTCGCTTTGTATTTAAACCAGGGGTGGTTCACCCACACACACTGCACATTGTAAATGGCCTGCCAAGAGGTTTTGGGTGGCCCACAGGTTGTTGTTTAGTCGTTTAGTCGTGTCCGACTCTTTGTGACCCCATGGACCAGAGCACGCCAGGCACTCCTGTCTTCCACTGCCTCCCGCAGTTTGGTCAAACTCATGTTCGTAGCTTCAAGAACACTGTCCAACCATCTCGTCCTCTGTCGTCCCCTTCTCCTAGTGCCCTCAATCTTTCCCAACATCAGGGTCTTTTCCAAGGATTCTTCTCTTCTCATGAGGTGGCCAAAGTATTGGAGCCCACAGGTACCCCCCCCCAAAAAAGTAATCAACAAAAGTTAAGCCGTATTGTCTTGTCATGTAGGTCAGTTTCCGCCAAGAACCTCAAACAGCATATGATTTGAGCCCAACCTGGCTTTGCTTAACCTACTGCCTGCTTATTTTCTGCCTAACCGTCTTTTATAGTCAGCCTGTAAAAAATGAAAATAGCACTGAATGTTTATAGACAGCTATTAACATGAAACTGTCAGGAATTAATTACTTAAATCTGTCAGATCCCATTGTTGTGGCAACGTGTTTATGACAATGCAGAGTTTATGGTGTTGCTAATAAAACGTTGTTTAAAGGATTTTTATAGATGCAATTTATAAATGGTTAAATCAGAAGGTTTGAAGCTTTTCTCCTTTTTTTTTTCCAGGCGGCTATGTTAAACCACCAAGAGTGTGCAAACCACTTTAACAGTGCTGCATGCCCTTAAATCACATTTTAAAATGTAGGAATGGATGTCTTATTTGAATTTCCTGCAAAACCTGTTGGAGGCTGAATATTTAAATGCAATTTCCTGCCATTAGGGGAGAAAATTTCCAGCTGCCCATGATTTACCTTGTTTGAAGAAATACTGGAGACCCACTGTTTCTACCATAGTTGCTTTACTTCTAAATATACATAAAGGTAAAGGGACCCCTGACCATTAGGTCCAGTCGTGACCGACTCTGGGGTTGCGGCGCTCATCTTGCATTATTGGCCGAGGGAGCTGGCGTACAGCTTCCAGGTCATGTGACAAAGCCGCTTCTGGCGAACCAGAGCAGCACACAAAATGTCGTTTACCTTCCCGCTGTAGCGGTACCTATTTATCTACTTGCACTTTGACGTGCTTTCGAACTGCTAGGTTGGCAGGAGCTGGGACCGAGCAACGGGAGCTCACCCCATCACAGGGATTCAAACTGCCGACCTTCTGATCGGCAAGCCCTAGGCTCAGTGGTTTAACCCACAGGAGGAGGCAAACTGTCAACACTCCTACAAGGCAGAAAATCTGTAACAGGAGCAGGTCCCCACAGGAGCTAACCTGTACCCCAGGGTGCAGGAATAAACACAAATAAAAATGACATTGACCAGATATAGCCTGATCAGTCTGTCCCTAGATTCTAGTGTCTGTCAACTTCAATGGGCAACCCTGAAATCTGTCATGGACTGGTTTGATGTAGAGAAATGTGGGAGGAATAAACTGGGCAACCACCAAGGGAAGAAGCCTAAGTTCTGGTGGTGGGACAACAGTGAGTGGTCACAGGGAGAAGGGAAAGACTGGGAAGAGAAGGGGTCGGAAGCTGAAGGCGTAACGGGCCTTAGTGAGCTGGGAGAGTCTGTGGCAGAGAGAAGTCCAGAATAGAGACAGAAGCTGAAGCAAGGTAGCAGGGAGGCCAAGAGACAGAGATGAGTCAGACTGGTAAAGAGTCACAGCTGTCTCACCCTCCTGCTGCAACAAGCTCGCCTTCTGTCTCCCAGAACCAGAAGAGGCATGAAAAGGGTAGAGGAGAGTTTGTTTGGGGCTGAGAGACTTCAAAGAAGTGTGACTAGCCCAAGGTCACCCAGCAGCTGCATGTGGAGGAGCGGAGACGCGAACCCGGTTCACCAGATTATGAGTCTACTGCTCTTAACACTACACCACACTGGCTCCTTTACTCATCAGTCCATCCTTTTGACTTGGAATGTAATTGACATGGAATGACCATTCCATTCTTTCCATTTCTAATCACCAGAATCAAAGTTTGAACTTTTCTTCATTTTCTAAACCACTAAATGATGTTGCATATTTATAACTTTCTTTAATCACATATGGGATTTAGATATGCCAACGGTATGCAAATGGAGATTAATATATCCCTAAAAGTGCTCCCTTAACATCCAATTAACTCACTTTTACTTGCCTTTTTATCTTAGACTTTTAAAATGGCCCATTACTAAAACAAAATTAATTTTAAAAACACCCAAAACCCTATACTGATCTGAGGCCTCGCCCTCTACAATGGAGAACATGCATCAGTTCCGTATCTGTAAATTGTATAAAAACAAAAATATATAGACCCAGAGGTACCAATTATTTTCCCCTAATAGTTAATAATGGATTTTCCCACTGGATGAATATCAGTACATTTTAAGAAGAAACTGGTTGTTTCTCTAGCATCGGTCTCTCTATTATACATGGCTTTTGTAGGCCCCCATATTTCCCTGTGTTCTAATTCCCATGCAGGAAGCCCCTTGAAAGACTTTTGAGGTAAAACTCAATCACTCCTGAGAAGACTCATAGCTTGGAAGGTTCCATATTCATGCTTGTCAAAACTCAGGAGAGCCACTGAAAGTCAATGTAGACAATACTGAGTCTGATGGCTCAATAGCCTGACTCGCTATACTGTTATGTACTGAGGAGTACTGAGTGCATGGGTAGCTTCCAATTTCCCTTTATTCTGTTGACTGCTGAAAGAGCAGGCCTGGCCCAAGGTATTTTGGTACTTGAGGTGAAGGAAAAGATGGCACACACAGCATTCCACCTACAGAAACCTTCTGGTCTGGCAAATGAATCTTACTTCAGCTTTGATGAAGGAATAGCATCTTTTGTGATGGCAAATGACAGAAGGATGTGGGATGGGGTGTACAGAGCACATAGAATGAGACACTCAAAGCTCCAACCCATTGTCATCAGGGGCGTAGGAAGAGGGGGGCAATGGGAGCAGTCCGCCCCCAAAAGCACGATCCTGATCATCCCGATGGGGTGCCATTGCGGCTGCCCCCCCGCCCGCACTGGGTGCCCCGCCCCCAGAATGTGTGCCCTGCCCCCACTTGCTCTCCGCCCCTGGTGCCGGAGCATGACGCTCCGCCACTGCTTGTCATCACACTCTTTCACCAAGCAGCTGCCACTTGAGGCCATCTCCTTACTGTGCCTAATGATAGGGCCAACCCGAAGAAGTGATGGTTTTATTTGGCATTCATTATTATTTCCTTGGGCCCCTCGCTATGGCAGCTCTCTTTGTACCCCCTAGAGGTATTGTAACCTACATCAAAGTATGACATAGACCACTAGGGTACACAGTTTTGGGGTGACTGAGGTAGAGGGACAATATCTTACTGAAGCTCAAACTACATTTGACAGCAGCCCCATGTCCTCAAATACAGGTCTCAATTGTGGTTTGAGATGAACTTGAAGGCAACAGCTCGGCGTCAGGAGGATGGCTGAACTTTTTCCTGCACACATTGTTCTTCATCTTCATAGTCCTCCTCCCCACCATCCTGCCAAGAAGTGAAGGCAGACGTCTGCCAACAAAAAATGTAGTTTAGGGCTAAGGTGGTAAATGGCGTTTCTGTGTGCTGCTCTGGTTCGTCAGAAGCAGCTTAGTCATGCTGGCCACATGACCTGGAAGCTGTACGCTGGCTCCCTCGGCCAATAACGCAAGATGACCGCCGCAACTCCAGAGTCGGTCACGACTGGACCTAATGGTCAGGGGTCCCTTTACCTTTACCTTTAAGGTAGAAGAATGGAAAGCATTTTAAACACCTCATCATCATAGCTGCCAAGTCTCCTGTTTTCCCCGGGAAAACCCCTTTTTTACTTACCTTTTCCCGGTGGTCCCCCGTATCACTTTGTCTCCCGTTTTTCTCCATTATTTTCTCCTGCCGGCGGCCATTTTTTTCTTTCCGATTTGCCCTTTTATGGGCACCAAAAATGGCCGCTGCCAGCTTCAAAAGCCGCATGTACGCATGTCCGGATGTGCATAGACGTCACTTCCGGTGTTGGCGCCGGCCATTTTGGTGCCCATAGATGGGCGGTGCGACACCGGAAGTTGCGTCGGAGCACTTCCTGACATGCGCACGAGTGATTTTCGAAGCCGGCGGCGGCCATTTTGGGTGCCCATAGAAGGGCAAATTGACACCGGAAGTTACATCGACACAACTTCCGGTGTCAAATGGCTGCCGGTCCCGGATTCTGCAGTCCGGAACTTGGAAGGTAAGCTCATCATGCTCTTTATGTGGTTAAGACAGGCGAGATGACTCTCCAAAGTAAAATTCTCTCTGCTGGCCTTGTACACACATTTTAAAATGTTCAGCCACAAACTGACCGACCTGAACAACTAATGTAGGTGTAGAAATCTGATGAGGGCATATTTTAATGGTATTTAATGGAGCAGCATTAGCCAAAGGAGAATTATTGAGTTAAAAAAATGAGTTGCTACTCAGGAAGCCTGTACAAATGGTATTGGGGAAAATATGATGAAGCCATAATAACTTAAGCCTTTTTTTTAAGTATAATGTTACAAAGGATTTATTTAATACTTAGATAGTACCTGCTGACTGATTCAGGGAAAAATCATCTTGCCTCGGGAAATCTCTTGCATCCGTTACTTTAATGAAATGCCAAATGAGAAAGAAGTGTGAAGAACGCTGGGAGCTACAAATATATTCTCCAAGTTCTAGCAGAGAACACATTTTTATTTTTAATCTTGCAAATATAGAAACCTGTGGCACTCTGATTGCAAATCCCAAGTTTTGTTTGCAGGAGGGCCATTTGCAGCGTGAAGAAAGACTTGCCCACCAAACTGTGGGTTAGAAATGCATTGCTATTAAGATGATCTAAAGCAGGGGTGGGCAACCTTGGAGCCAGAGACCAAATGCAGCTCTTCAGGCCTCCTTGTATAGACCATTGCACTTGTCCCTGGACATAAACCCTCCCTAGCCACATCCTCCTTGAGTGTTGTTTTGCCTGGCTTAAATGGGTCCTCAAACTCTGAAGCTGACTTCTGCTTGCCTGACAGGAAAATAGAGAGGGATGTGTGAGTGTGCATAGCAACTTGGGATGTAAGATGGCATTAATTTCCATTTTGACCCGCATTCATCACAATCAGCATTGTTTCCATTCCACTGCAGTTTACTTTCTGCCAAATGCTACATTATTTCTCTCCCTGTCTGCTAATTAATATAAATTACATAACTTAAGTAGCATGCATCGATATTTATGCAGCTTGAGTAACTGACATTGATTTGAAAATAATGGAAACATCAAAACAATTCAGAGAATTCTGTAATTACATATTATTTCTGGACTTTAAAAACCAATAACAAATAGTGATCATATTTGTGTGACTGCTTTCCATTCCTGACCACAGATGAACACGTAAACTGCAACAATTGCTCCTTCCTTTTTTGTTTTCATAGGAATACACTGACATCCCCAACAGAAACCAGTCTACCCCCAATTGCCTTTAGCACCATCCACCACTGGCATATGGTCCCTGGAGTGGCCTATAAAAGATTCCCCGTATCCCGAGCTCTTCAGATGAATGCAATATTGGATGTTGCTCAACACTTTATTATCAAGTTCAATGCTGGCCATTTTCTTCCAGACCTGACAAGCATGAGAGTCTTTGCCCTTTTCCATCAATTGCATTAATTGTTCCCTGAATCTTCTAATATTCTAAGGATTCTAGCAAACATCATATGCTACACTGGCATCAACTATAGGTGGCCAGGGGGCCCTGGGCACCCCCAATTGTGTGTGTGTGTGTGTGTGCGCGCACACACACACACACACACATGCACGCACACACGCTCAGCACACACACTGCAGGACTCCGACACAACATCTGGTTTCTACTGTAAGTGGCGTTGGAGGCCCTGTGAAGCCTCCGATGCAACTTCTGGTTAGAACTAGAAGTCATGTGGAGGTCTTGCGAGGCCTCAGACATGGCCTTCAAGGCCCCACAAGGCCTTGGAAGCAACGTCCAAGGCCTCCGACCCAACTTCCAGTAGAAACTGGATGTTGTGATAGACAGATAGATAGATAGATAGATAGATAGATAGATAGATAGATAATAGATAGATAATTTATTACGGTCGGAGACCAGCATATAAAACACACTTGGGGGTACAATCCCAAAAGGAACACAAACATTTAAAACATTGAACAACAGTGAATTTAAAATTTATAAATGAGATAAGAGTATAGACACTAAAAAACTTTGAGATAAGCTCATGACCCAGAATCACCCGAGGGACCAAGTTTTGGGATTTTATTGATGAACTACAGGTAGTTCGGATTGGGGGATGGTCTGCGCCTACAGATCTGTACACAGAATCTGGTGACCATCTGGGTGGTCTTTTGATCTTTGCCTAACAGGAGAAGAGCGAATTTTTGCTTTTCTGGGAGGTCAGTGAGCCTCATAAAAGGGTCATCTAAAAAATAAGTGCTCTGGGCTTCCTATCTCCCCCAATGAACAGGAGCAAATTCTCTGAGCATATGGGACTTTTTAAAAGGATCCTTACAGCACCGACGAAGGCAAAGCCGAGCTTCTGGCGAACTGGATGTTGTGTCAGAAGTCTTCTGAGGCTTCCAGCATGACCTCTGAGGTCCTGTGAGGCCTCAGAAGTGCCACTGTGGCATGCCAATGTAACGTGGCATCATGATGTCACGTTACATAGTGGGTGCTATTGGGCATCCATAATATGGGGTCCACCTCGATGCCCCTGATATGCTATCTTTTCTATCCCTCAGTATTTCAGTGCCAAATCACCACATTGGGATGAAGGAAGAATCTCTTTAAACCAGATCTATACATGGAATTTATCACTTCAACTTGATTGAGTTTTGCTTGTTTTGGACCTCTTCTTTCATCAACAAACCAATCCACCAACTAATCATATGAAAACCTGTGCACACAAAAATGAATGTTATGCATATAAAATGTATCAAGGAGTTACATGCCAATCCTTTGGGACAGATTTTGAGAGTTCAGGGGGAGGTAGGGTGTTGGGAGTGGGGAGAGGAAATGAAGTTCCATTGCACAAGGGGAGGTGTGTTGTGTGAATGGAACAACAGAATGTGTCTGAATATAATATATTGTACATATAATAATGTATATAAAATCCCAGAATTGTTTATATTTTCAGTGGAACCACTAAAGAAGCCCTAACTTGTCATCAAAAGTGAGGAGTGGAATGAAATTAGAAAATAAAATAAAATCCTGTGGATAAACTCGACATAAAGATTGTCAGAGAATTCCACCCCAACACACACACACACACACACACACACACACACACACACTGGCAAAGCAATCTAGGAGATGAAGGCAGGTGAGAAGGATGTTGTTTTAGAATACTGGGGGGGGGCATCATTAGTTCTGGTGTGCTTAGCTTTTAAAAAAGAAATGGGCAGCGCACATGGGGAGCGAGAGGTAACTGAATTGGGACTGTGGGGGTTGTAATTAAATCTTTGCCCCCATCATGGTCCTGAGGATAACTGACCTCATAGTTCTGCTGTTAACAACGAGGACAAAATTTCAGGCACTAAACCCTGAACAGCAAAACAGATTTCTAATCCTAACGCCTGAAAGCTTAGGCTAGCATTTGTTACAAATTTGAGGGACTAGCGTTGAAGCATCTAATTCTTTACCGCTGCCACTCTTATTTTATCAGTCAGACTTATTCACAGCTGAGGGCACTTTTCCCATCTTACCCCAGTGCCTGATTTTTGATGCTGAATATCAAACAGAAGGGAAGGGAATACTTGCATTTATGATGCACAGTTTGATTATGCCCCGCTTCTCATCTTTCATCTGTTGTGTATCTAGTTTGAAGTGATTATAAGAAAAGATTTATCTTCTCACTTCTTTCAACAGTATCTTGAAACATGGCTAGACCAAACACTTTATATCGATTCATCAGGCTACTTGACAGATAAAGAGAATTGCTGCATATATTTCCCCCACCCTTAAAATTATGCTACCAAAAGAAAGCTTATTATACTAATGATTCCCTCCGCCCCTAATTTTCAATTCAAAAGCAGCTTGCCAGACGGGGCGATGCAACGATGCTAGCTTTCTGGAAAGTTGCTTGCTGTTGCTTACTGGGAGGGAGAGCAGGAGGGAGGAGGCTATGGGGAGCATAGCTGCCAAGTCTCCCGTATTCCCCGGGAAACCCCCGTTTTCCCAGCCATTTCCCGCTGGCAGCCCGGATTTAAAAAACCCCGTAAATCCCCCAGATTCTTACCGGCCCGGGGAGGCTCCTTCTGCGCATGTCTGGAGTCTCTGGACATGCGCAGAAGCGATTTCTGGTGCTGCGGCCATTTTGGAAATGGGCAGAGCATGCGTAGAAGCAACTTCCGGTGCTGCTCTGCCCAGTTCCAAAATGGCCGCAGCACGACGTTCCGCGCCCCTGCCGATCCCGGATTTTTCAATCTGGGAGTTGGCACCTATGGTGGGGAGGCCAGCGTGGTGTAAAGATTAGCTTCCCTGGTGCATTTGCGTGTTAAGATCCCAAGACCTCCCTCAATAAATAAAGGCACAATTGACACTGAATTTAGTTTAAGGTTATTGGCATAATTTTGGCCACAACTTTATTGGTTACAGATCGTGAGCGGTTTGCTTAGGCGTTGGTTCCCGACTAGCTGCACCTGATCTTAGCAGGGCAGTACTGATGATTGGAATCCAGCAGAGGTCAGTAAGGGGAAACATCCTGGGGGAGCATTGGACCAGGCTCAGACTCAAGCTCACCCTAAATCCTCCCACGGGCTCTGGCATGGCCCTAAACCGTGAAAGGGGATTGGACAAAAGCAAGGCGAGCCCCTGGATTCCTTTAACGGAATACCCTTTCGCGCATTGGAGGGGCAGGTGTGACAACCTCCCCTCAACTCCACATGGAGGTATGCTGACTAGCTTCCAACAGGGCAAGCAGGAGGGACCATTGTGGCAGAATGCTGTGAATATTTCCCCCAGCAATGACAGAAAATATATGTATCTTTAGATATTATAGCGTTATTTTAGACTCTACAGGCTACCACCTTTCTAAAGATTGATTTCAGATATATTTTAATGTTGCCAAGATATATTTGTATGGCTTTTCAGAACCCTTGTAGTAAAAACATTTGGGGTTCATAGCTCACGCTTTCTTAACTTACATAGCTGTAAAAGGCAATATGAGCATATGGGAATATTACACGGCTAAAGATGAAATAGGCACAAATTGTGTGCACATTGGGGACATTTGTGGGCATGTCTCTCCTTAGGATATTTCAGGTCCCTCGTTGAATTGTCATATTTCATTGTTTATGAACACACACACAACTTTTAATTGTAAAGATATAAGGTAAATCATGCAGGCAGTCTTCTATGCTATTGCTCAGTAAGAACCTGCTCCAATCTTCCAATTTCCTTGTTCCATATTTTAAAATAAATTTTATAACATTATAAATCTGTTATTCTTTATTAATATTTAATGCACTTCAGTAACTTAAACATATTAAGCTACTTGAATTCCGGTCATTGGTTCTCTGCTCTGTTTTGCCGCCTTCCTCCCTCACCACAAAATTCCTGGCTTTCAGTGGAAGCCCTTTGCATTATGCCAATCTTGTATTAAAATAAAATAATATTTTATCTGAACAAAATCATGTGATTGTTGCAAATTCTTACATTGTCAGTTACTGAACAAGGAGAATGCGGCAGTTGTGGACCATGGATTCTCAAATTTCAGTGCCAAATTTTGCCGCACCCCTGCATCTCGCACTTGATTCTAAATCACATTCTGGTGCTCCTAAGTCTTTGAACCCGGTGCAACCGAACCAGTCACACGCCCCTAAATCCGCCTCTGAATGCATGCTGTTACTAAACTGAACATAATTGTTTCAGGATTGTTTACTTTTCTGTAGCTTTTTTTAAACATTGAGTTTATACAGGATTCTAAATGCATCAAAATAAAATGTCTTAAAGTTCAGCATTTTGCATTCATTGGCAGAAATCTAATATATTTAAAGCTCTGATTTTTTTTTAAGTGAGCCTGTATTACATTCACTAAGCTTACTGTTTTCCTCCTCCATTCCATTGACTAATTCATCCTTTCTTGACACACTTTAATATTTAACGAAACTGCACAAACATTGCATATTTATTAGCTAAATTGTCTCTTCTAGGAGACAGAGCTGCAGCACATTTAAAAGCTCCATTCTTTATTAAATCCATCTTTTCCTTGTTTTTTTTTGTTTTTTTTTTTTTTTTTACTTTTTCTTGTTAGGAATCTATGTTCCAGTTAGCATACCATATTGGTCTCACCTAGAGTTGGGGGAGAAATCTGATGTGTTTCACATTTAAAGGTGAATTTACCTAATCTGCACTTTCTGAAACAATTTGAGAACCCAAAGTGCAGTCATCCTGTGAAATTCACACTCCTCTGAATTTTGTGGTGCAGTGCCCCAACAAAATTATGCTTGTATTACAACATGTATTACATTATATGAAATTGTACATAAAAATATTGGTGAAAATGTATTGTGTTAGCAAAAACTTGTTTGCAAGCATGCTGGGGTGTCAACCTGGGGGGGAGGTGAGTCTCACCCTACATAATCGATCACAAAACATCACACATACCATATGAATGGTAATGTTCATTATTATTATTTTTTGCTGGGGGCTTCAAATATTTTTGGTGGGGACTGAAGGGACTTCAGCCCCTGGGAGTTCGCACCTAGGTAAAGATATGTACATCAGCCTGTACTCCATACAGAATTGTTTAGGCTGGCGAATGATCATGAGGATTTATAACTGAAATTAAGATTGAAATTAAGAGAATCAGAATGAAAGATTCACCCATCCCTACCTGGGGGACCTGGGACGTGGGTGGCATTGTGGTCTAAACCACTGAGCCTAGGGCTTGCCAATCAGAAGGTCGGCGTTTCGAATCCCCGCGATGGGGTGAGCTCCCGTTGTTTGGTCCCAGTTCCTGCCCACCTAGCAGTTCGAAAGCACATCAAAGTGCAAGTAGATAAATAGGTACCGCTCCAGCAGAAAGGTAAATGGCGTTTCCAAGCACTGCTCTGGTTCGCCAGAAGTGGTTTAGTCATGCTGGCCACATGACCCGGAAGCTGTCTGCGGACAAAAGCCAGCTCCCTCGGCCTATAGAGCAAGATGAGGTGAGTGGGGCTGAGAGACTTCAAAGAAGTGTGACTAGCCCAGGCACCCCCAAACTGCAGCCCTCCAGATGTTTTGGCCTACAACTCCCATGATCCCTAGCTAACAGGACCAGTGGTCGGGGAAGATGGGAATTGTAGTCCAAAACATCTAGAGGGCCGAAGTTTGTGGGTGCCTTGACTAGCCCAGGCATTTACAAGCACTGCTCTGATTCGCCAGAAGTGGCTTAGTCATGCTGGCCACATGACCCGGAAGCTGTCTGCAGACAAACGCCAGCTCCCTTGGTCTATAGAGCGAGATGAGCACCGCAACCCCAGAGTCGTCCGCTACTGGACCCAACGGTCAGGGTTACCTTTACCATCTCACGGTTGTTTTTTGAAGAAAAACATGATGCTTTCCACAGGACTCTGGCAAAAGGCCCCTCCCGTCAATATATACCATAGGTATATGTGTAGACCCAGTTGTATTAAGTTCTCATCTCTATAATAAAATATTAAGCAAAATGTGAATCACAACTACTATCTCCGTTAAAATAGCTTATATTAATTGCCAGTGGCTAAACTGCTGATATACATTTCAAAAGACTCTTTTTTCTTAATGCTCCACTGAAAAACTATCCATTCCAGGTGCTAATGCCTTCTCAGCTCCAACCCCCCCCCCCCACGAAAGAATGAAATAATTTGTCTTTCCAAGATAAAATCCTATAAATCAGCACATTCTTATTCATTGAATTAAGATACTTTATGTCCAAAACCCATGTTTAGAGCAAGACTAATATGGGTTCAATAGTAATTCACATATAATGAAGCAAAACACAGCCTAGTGATATTAATCACTGCTCTATGCATCAGGAAAGTATGAGTTATAATGATTTTTTTTTAGGAAGTCTTAACCATATGCCTGCAATTCAGCTGACTGCAGATGAAGGCAATACAATTAAATGAGGGCCCAGGATGATTATAACTAAAATACTTTCCAGCAGTTTCCAGAGCTCATTATTCCTCTTGTACAGTTAATCTCTGCTTATTAAGATTGGATGCTGCTACCATTGAGTTGAATTGATATAAACATGCATGTCACCACCTGCCTCTAGTTTCCAAAGATTCAGGTTATGTAACAGTAACTGTGCAGAATTATTGGATGAAATTTAATGTGAACAGCTCACATAAACACACACACACAAAATAATAATAAAAAATAGACACACTCAATAAAAATAATAATATAATAATAATTTATTATTTATACCCCGCCCATCTGGATGGGTTTCCCCAGCCACTCTGGGTGGCTTCCAACAAAATATTAAAATACAATGGTCAGTTAAGCATTAAAAGCTTCCCTAAACAGGGCTGCCTTCAGATGTCTTCTAAAAGTCTGGTAGATGTTTTTCTCTTTGACATCTGGTGGGAGGGCGTTCCACAGGGTGGGTGCCACTACCAAGAAGGACCTCTGCCTGGTTCCCTGTAACTTGGCTTCTCGCAACGAGGGAACCACCAGAAGGCCCTCGGCGCTGGACCACAGTGTCTGGGCGGAATGATGGGGGTGAAGACACTCCTTCAGGTATATTGGACTGAGGCTGTTTAGGGCTTTAAAGGTCAGCACCAACACTTTGAATTGTGCTCTGAAAAGTACTGGGAGCCAATGCAGATCTTTCAAGACCGGTGTTATGTGGTCTCGGCAGCCGCTCCCAGTCACCAGTCTAGCTGCCGCATTCTGGATTAGTTGTAGTTACCGGGTCACCTTCAAAGGTAGCCCCACATAGAGTGCATTGCAGTAATCCAAGCGAGAGATAACTAGAGCATGCACCACTCTGGCGAGACAGTCCATGGGCAGATAGGGTTTCAGCCTGCATACCATATGGAGCTGGTAAACAGCTGCCATGGACACAAAATTGACCTGTGCCTCCATGGACAGCTGTGAGTCCAAATGACTCCCAGGCTGTGCACCTGGTCCTTCAGGGGCACAGTTACCCCATTCAGGACCAGGGAGTCCTCCACACCTTCCCGCCTCCTGTCCCCCCCAAAACAGTACTTCTGTTTTGTCAGGATTCAACCTCAATCTGTTAGCCTCCATCCTCCAACCGCCTCCAGGCTCTCACACAGGACCTTCACCGCCTTCACTGGTTCTGATTTGAAAGAGAGGTAGAGCTGGGTATCATCTGCATACTGATGAACACCCAGCCCCAACCCCCTGATGATCTCTCCCAGTGGCTGCATGTAGATGTTTAAAGCATGGGGGAGAGGACAGAACCCTGAGGCACCCCACAAGTGAGAGCCCAGGGGTCTGAACACTCACCCCCCCCACCACTTTCTAAATATGGCCCAGGAGGAAGGAGCGGAACCACTGTTTAACAGTGCCCGCAGCTCCCAGCCCCTCTAGATGGTCCAGAAGGATGTTATGGTTGATTGTATCAAAAGCCGCTGAGAGATCCAGCAGAACTAGGAAACAGCTCTCACCTTTGTCCCTAGCCCGCCGGAGATCATCAACCAGTGCGACCAAGGCAGCTTCAGTCCCATGATGAGGCCTGAATCCCGACTGGAAGGGATCCAAATGGTCTGCTTCTTCCAGGCGTGCCTGGAGTTGTTCATCAACCACTCGCTCAATCACCTTGCCCAAGAATGGAAGATTTGAGATTGGGCGATAGTTGGCCATATTGGCCGCGTCTAAAGATGGTTTTTAAAGAAGCAGTTTAATTACTGCCTCTTTCAGTGGGTCTGAGAAGGCTCCCTCACAGAGAGAAGCATTCAGCACCCTGCGGAGCCCAAGCCTGTTTCTACTAGCTCCCGAACACAGGTATGCTCTACTGAACCCATGATTGACTATAGAGTGATAAAGATCTACTGCATTGTCTCCATTTGTTTAATTTCTGTTTTTTTTATATTCCAGGATTTTTCTAATTTGTTAGGCCCCCATCGCCTATGCAGAGTTACGATAAAAACGACTTGCATTGGGGCTATGATGTGGACATAGAGATTTTGTTATTAATTGGAGAAAGGTTCCTTGGCTGGAGGTCTTAGAAAGTTGGAAACTTGGAAAAATAAATCATCCTTTTGGAAAGAAGAATTGGTATAGAAGAAGTGTAACAAGTAACATATGTGAGCAAATGGATTAGCATGTTATTAACCTTCGTTGATGATATCAGTGTTTTGGCAAGGAATCCCAAACATTAGAGTAATTGAATAGTTCGATACACTTTGCAGCAAAGTTTTCTAATCTGGTGCCTTCCAGAAGTCTTGGACTACATATTTCAGCATGGCCAATAATGATGAGGGAAGATGAGAACTGCAGTCCAAAACATATAGAAGCCATCAAGTTGGAAAAGGCTGCTTCAAACAAGTAGAGATGTTCTGAAACTTATCATATGAGATATTGCTTTTCATTGCATTTTTACAGAGATTTTTCCTTACTTGGTATATCCAAGTCTGACTCATGTGTAGTCATGGCTATAAATCCTTTAGACTTTATGGGCAGGGTGTTGCACAGGAACCAAGTTGAGGATGCTTTTCTGTGAGCAAATAAACTCATACTTGAGATTGCCATACTTTTTATTCTATTAGTTGCAAGGTGTAGCTCTGTCTTTAAAAACCGTAGTCAATGAATACAGATTCATGTTTGGCATTCAGCTTGCCTGTTAAATTCCTTTTCCAGGTTGCCTTCTTGCCCTTTTAATTGCATATGTGAATAAGTAATGAAGAGTTTCATTTCGGCACTTCCATGATTTATGCATAGTGCTCCACATATTACTGTTACTTGTTCAAAACAGATACAAATGGGGACGACGACAAGTGTGCCCCCGGTTTAACCCTACATTTGCTGCAGGTGGAACTGTTTAATGTAATAGCCCCAAACCAAATACCAGTAGTTACTGTATAATCCAGGGAATGTCGATGTGCCTGAAACAGATGGAAAAAAAACTTTTGTTAAAAAGAGGTTCCAAATACTCTTTTGATTCTCAACTCCTGCAACAGACTGATGCTCAGCCAAAAAGAAGAACTGCAACATGTGAGTTGGTCAGGTACCAAGGAAAAACAGTTGTTGGGAATAACACTTGCCGAAGTTATTGTGATTTCACCCACGTTGTAGTTAATTGGAAAGACACTTGGAACTAGAATAGTCACTAAGGTATTTTTTTTTTATTTCACAAAACCAGTGGAGATAAAGAGTTAGGATGTTATATGGAGGGGGGCAATTAGATGTATTCATTCATTCATTCATTCATATATATTTCTATAATCTCTATGTTTGTGTGTAGGGTTTTGTATTTTTATTTTATTTTATTGGTTGATTGGTTTTTCTTAGGACCCACCAAAACCTCACAAATCACGAGTAAGCTTTCAGATCTTCAAAACTCTCAAATTAACCTGGATGTTAACGAAATAATGGTTAGGGGGAGGAAAAGTTTACATGATTTTATTAACTTCTATCATCACTAAAAATGGCTATGTTGTCTGGGACTGATGAGAATGGATTCCTATTTTAAGGAAATTATACCAATCAACTAATAACTAATCAAATGCCTAGCCAAAGTTTCTTTAGAAAAATGAATAAAAGTTTATGTTCCCCAAAATTCTTAGAAGATGAATGGGATACAGATATAATTAATAATTACCTTTTATTTCACCTAGGGTTTGCACAAGACACACTGATGTCAGAGTGTGTCCTTCATACTTTTGGTTACAGGTAGGTAGCCGTGTTGGTCTGGATCGAGGTAAAATAAAAAAATTCCTTCAGTAGCACCTTAATGATAGCACCTTTTGTAAGTGTTTCAGTGGTGTAGTATTACTCCCTCTCTCTTCCACTGCAACTGAGTCCTCCAACTATATATAACTTTGTATTAATGTAACATTTTCTTATATGTAACTGTGTATTTTTGTAATGTTTTCTTTGTCTGTTGTTGCTTCAGTTTTCTGTACACTACTTTGAGATATTTTCAATATATGGAGCCATATAGAAATTTTAAAAACCAACCAATAATCAACCAATATATGAACTAATGTTTTGCCAACTATCACTAGAAATTTCAAGTCACAATATCTAGATGGTTCAGCCTGATGGGATATAAATTACTCAGAGATGCTCTGGAGTTTACTGCAATTCATATATTGTGCTGGTGTAATAAGGTTTTAACCATTGACAAATTTATTTGCTTAAGTAGACACCATTCAAATTTTGCAGCATGACTGTCAGGCAGTGAATCCTTTAAAAAAATCCAAACAACTAGCAAAGTGTTCAACTAAATCAAAGCAAACAGCTGTTTCCATAAGATATGCAGTTAAACTGTCAATGTTATGCAGCTGAATAAACACAGTATGATGGGGGAAACCCTCAAGTATTGCAATCAGCAACAAAAATGGTGATTTGGATAATAGAATTCAATCATTAAAAAATGCAGGGGGGAGAGAACAAATTATGCACGTACTTGCAGAAAATATGCAGTTACAGGGGTAGAAAATAATGCTGTGTCGCCTGTAAGAGATAAGAAACTTCTAAACTGTTGATGTGTTTCAAAAACAAAAGCATGCTGTTAGACAGTCACTCAGTTCTGGCATCTCCCCTGAATGCATCATTCTGAATATGTTTATATTTTGAGCTGCACTGTGACCAACAAAAGATGCTACAGCGATATGGGCACAGAGCCCTGTTTCTCGAGGCCACTGACATGTATTGAGTCATGATTTGCAACGATGTCAGAATGATCACATGCCAGGCTTTATCATTAAGGGCATTTGTAGCAAAGTTGGTAGTAGAGTTGAACTAAGCAGGAAATAAAAACCTACAGGTTGTGCAAACTGGTTCTTGGTGACTTTTCTATCAAAAGAAAAGAAGCAAATGGAAGTTGAAGAACAGATGCAATTTCTTTTTACCTTGGAAAGAGTAAGGGAGGGAGAGAGGGAGATATTTCGGCATCTTATGGTTGGTGGAGGACATGTTGAAGTAAGGGTAGCGAAACTGCAGCTAAGACACTCAAGTAATATATATGACTGACACCCTTCTTTGAAAATTAAACAAATTTCCAGACTTTAACATTCAACAGCTTTACTTGCAGAAACTTATAGATGAATCAAAACATAATACTTACAGCCACATGCTTCTCCAAGCATGGCCCTACAGTCTCTTCTTCAAACTGTATTTTCCTCTCTTTCCTGAGCTCAGCACTCAGCCTTCTGTCTCTCAATTAGGCCATGCCTTGCAGCTCCTGTGAGGGA
The DNA here is from genome assembly GCF_963506605.1 of Zootoca vivipara. NCBI lineage: Eukaryota > Metazoa > Chordata > Lepidosauria > Squamata > Lacertidae > Zootoca > Zootoca vivipara. Next base: position 17,410,902 of record NC_083279.1, read on the forward strand.
TTTCTACTTTTCCTTTTCCTGCAGCTTTGCTCACCTTCTTTCAAGCAGAGATCTAGCACTCCAACACTCTATTCAACTTAGCAGTGTTCACAGTGGATTCTAAAAATACAATCATCTTGCTTCTCATAAAATGGAGTCTCTCCTTCACTAGATACCTCCCATGTGACCATGCCCGTCTTAACCACATCGAGCGCCGTGGTACAAAGGTCCCTCCGCCGCCCGGACTCACCACGGGCGGGGCGGGCCCTGAGGGCGGGCCGAGCCGCGGCCCCCAGACCACTTTCCTGGTGCCCTCCAGTGCCCGGTGCCGTGGTTCACCGCGCCACTAGCCTCTATGGCTAGGACAGGCCTGCATGTGACCAAAGTTAGCCTATCACATGAGAACTACTAGAGAACTCTCTAGAATTCAGTTACCTACCAATCAAATTTAAACAAATAGTAATGCATACAAGCATTTACAATTTAAATACATTAAATTACAAAACATAACAGGAAGGACCTGCAACAAAAGGTTGCAATATTGTTTCAGTGAGCCGTGCCCTTCTCTACAATACTTCATTACATTCTACCACCCACTGGCGGAGGAAGAGGAGTGCGGGGGGAGTGCACCGCTCCTGGCAGAATGATCCTGGTGGGGTGCCATCACAACTGTCTCCCGCCCGCACTGGGTGTCACGCCCCTGCAGACGGTGTGCCCCACCCCCAGGACGTGCACTATGCCCCTGTGGGCGGTGCATACTGCCCCCTGGTGGTGGAGCTTCATGCTACTACCCCACTGCTACCACCCCAGTTGTTCCCTTTGCTCACTCCTAACAGTCAGTCAGTATTATTATTATTATTATTATTATTATTATTATTATTTTACCATTGAAGCTGCTCAATACTCATTTGGTTGTATTTGATGGTAACCTCCTGTTCTTGGTGTGAGTTTGTCACCATAACATTTGCTTTGGCGCTTTATTTAATCACACCTAGCTTTCACCACAATAAGGCCTCATGGCAAAAGCAGTCTGGCAATCGACTAAAAAGCTCTTTTGAACCAGCTTAGAACCTCAGTGGCTTGTATAATGTAGTGCTGGAAACCAGTGACTTGTGAAAAAATAAGACTTCTCTGTCGGGTGTTTTTTTTTTTTCCATTTTCTTTCTCTTCATAGCTTCAGCCCACATTTGAAGAACAAAGAATAGTTGGAAAGCATCCAGGTTCTGAAAGCATATGCTGATGGTTTGCTGTGGCTGCCACTGTAATAAATTCTAGTTAATCCAATTCTAGAGAAGTTCGTTTGCTGCTGTCACTCAGTAGTAATTGAACTACGGAAATGAATACCTGGCCCAACAGAGTGCGAGATATCTATGTGACTCAGTCAACACTAGCCAGATTACTCTTAGGATGTGTGAAGCCTTGGCAGCAAGAACAAAAAAAGAAAGAAAAACCATCCATATATTCCTGGGAAACATTGAAATCCTCACCAATCACCCAACACTTATTGTCTTGTGTATATTTCAACGACATTTGCATGCTAAGGATTTGCTGACCGCTCTCATAGATAATGGACTAATGATTAAAAGCAGAAGAAACATTTACAGTCAAAGGAATTAGAATAATTGTTTCAATGAAATTTGTGAGAGTTCATTTATTAAATTGGTTTTCCACTCACTGGACTATTTCCAGCGTAATAAGTGAAGACAAGTACAGCAAGCATGAATTATCTGGCATAAAGAGTTCTTTCTGCATTTGGCGGCGGCAGGGGGCTGAGGGGGTAGCACGTGAAAACCTTTCTACTAATGCATGCACAGAAGAATAGGACTTAATCAAAACTATGTTCTTGGTCAGTCCTGGATGCCCAGAAACACACAAATAATTGGGGTTAACTCTGTTAAGAAAGGGACGTGGGTGGCGATGTGGGTTAAACCACTGAGCCTAGGGCTTGCCGATCAGAAGGTCGGCGGTTCGAATCCCCATGGCAGGGTGAGCTCCTGTTGCTCGGTCCCAGCTCCTGCCAACCTAGCAGTTCGAAAGCACGTCAAAGTGCAAGTAGATAAATAAGTACCGATACAACGGGAAGATAAACGGCATTTCCGTACAGTGTTTCCGTGTGCTCCGGTCGCCAGAAGCGGCTTTGTCATGCTGGCCACATGACCTGGAAGCTGTATGCCAGCTCCCTAGGCCAATAATGTGAGATGAGCGCCGCAACCCCAGAGTTGGTCATGACTGGACCTAATGGTCAGGGGTCCCTTTACCTTTTACTCTCTTAAGAACCTTGCCTGTTATTCACAGAAGGAGATTCACCTAAGCAACCCAATCAGTAGAAGACCTGTGCAAAGACTTTGGCTTGCCAAAAGGGGCTTTACCCTTTCCTCTCCACCTCTCCAATACAACCCCTATACCCACAAAATTGGGTTGTGTGTGTCAGGAGATACCCCAGAGCAGCATGCAGGGGGAGGACATACCCTCCAACATTTCTCCAATGAAAATAAAGGTAAAGGGACCCCTGACCATTAGGTCCAGTCGTGACCGACTCTGGGGTTGCGGCGCTCATCTCGCTTTATTGGCCGAGGGAACTTTGTCTTCTAAAAGTAAAACTTCAGTTGTCTTCTAAAAGTTTTTAATGTTTGATGCTGTACTGTTTTTAATATTCGGTTGGAAGCCGCCCAGAGTGGCTGGGGAAACCCAGCCAGATGGGCGGGGTATAAATAAATTATTATTATTATTATTATTTCAATGTGAAAGTTCGCTTCAGGTTAAGTATGCTTCAGGTTGAGTACGGACTTCCGGAACCAATTACACTCATACCTCGGGTTAAGTACGCTTCAGGTTGAATACTCCGTGGACCCGTCTGGAACAGATTAATCCACTTTCCATTACTTTCAATGGGAAAGTTTGCTTCAGGTTAAGTACGCTTCAGGTTAAGTACTCCACGGACCGTCTGGAACCGATTAATCCACTTTCCATTACTTTCAATGGGAAAGTTTGCTTCAGGTTAAGTACGCTTCAGGTTAAGTACAGACTTCTGGAATCAATTGTGTTTGTAAACCGAGGTATCACTGTACTTTTGAATTATGGTGCTGGAGGAGACTCTTGAGAGTCCCATGGACTGCAAGAAGATCAAACCTATCCATTCTGAAGGAAATCAGCCCTGAGTGCTCACTGGATGGACAGATCCTGAAGCTGAGGCTTCAATACTTTGGCCACCTCATGAGAAGAGAAGACTCCCTGGAAAAGACCCTGATGTTGGGAAAGATTGAGGGCACAAGGAGAAGGGGACGGCAGAGGACGAGATGGTTGGACAGTGTTCTCGAAGCTACCGACATGAGTTTGACCAAACTGCAGGAGGCAGTGAAAGACAGGAGTGCCTGGCATGCTCTGGTCTATGGAGTCACAAATAGTCGGACATGACTAAACGACTAAACAACAACAATAATACAATAATACAATAATAATAATAATAATAATAATAATAATAATAATAATAATAATAATAATAATAATTTCATTGTTTATACCCCACCCATCTGACTGGGTTGCCCCGGCCACTCTGGGCAGCTGGTAACAGCATAAAGGGACATAAATTCCTTAGTATGGTGCCTGAATCTGGGCTTGTTGAGATCTTATTCAAAGCACTGAAACAGTCCTCATAGCAATGGGTCAAACAGATGTGAAAATACCAAAGATAAGTTGATATTGCCTCCTCTTCAGACTCATTAGCTGAACTAGGCATGTCTTCAGTGAAGCTATCCACAAAAATACAGCAGAATAGCTAAACATGCTATTTTATTTCTTGAGAAAATGTATCCCCCCAAAAACCATCGGAATACTTTTTAAATAATCATAAGCAAAACTAAAACAAGTATTTTTTTTTAAATACATATATTCATTTTTGTGTTCATTTCATTTCAGCTCGGAAGGCTAACAGTGACCTTAGCCGTGGGGGGAAAGTGAGGAGGATAATTCACCAAATGTAATTTTGCACCCACAAGATATGTATTTGTATAATTATATGCACAATGTTTTATTCATATAAATACCTTCTGCAAAAGCACTGAGCATATACGTAGAATTTAGAGACACAGCCTAAGTGGCCATATTTGCAGACTTGTCCCCGAAGGACTGCAAAGACAATAATGTGACAGAGAATACTCTCCACACACACACACACACACGGCCTGATTGGAGGAGCAGAAGGATTTCCACAATGCACCATGCATTCAACACAAATAACTCTGGATGGGGCCATGGCTTGACTTTTGTGTATGAACTATGGCATGGCAGTAAAAAAATCTTATCTCTGGGTAAACAGAAAGCAATTTCAATTACTCAATTAAAAATAATAATCCCTGCTGCCTGGCAGTAAAAATATATGTGGTGCAGTGGTTCTGCTCTAATGATATAAATAACTATGCATCGTTCTTGGTAGGACAAGTCCTGGATTTAATAAGATGACATCAAACTGAAGGTTAATATGAAATACTCTGCAAAGCATTGCAGGAGGTTGACACTGATGCTCGCTGCTCAGTCCTCTGAACTGGAGGGGAAGTATGTTAATTCTCTGAGATGAGCAAGTGCCTGATATATCAGCAATTGTTGATTAAACTGGTGTAGCCGAGAGACTTCACGTGCATTTTAAAGGGTGACAAAAGGGCTCATATTTGTTGTTAAAGTTCAGTTAAAGAACACTGAGGTAAAAGGTAGGCATTGGAGGGAAAATCCAATTAAATTCAAGAGTGTCAACATGTTGCCCTCACAAGAGTATAAAAATATCTGTATTGTGCTATGTGTTGAGCAAGACCTTCGCCAACATCCCTTTTGTCCTTTTTTCACATGTTTTGGTGATGCTTTACTGTTGAATAAAGGGTAGCAAAATCGCACCCTAGAAGCTCAAATAATATATATGACTGACACCCTGGAAATTAAACCAATGTCCAGACTTTAACATTCAAAAACTTTACTAGCAGAAACTTATAGATGAATCAAAACATAACATTTACAGCCACATGCTTCTCGAAGCATGGGCCTACAGTCTCTTCTTCAAACTGCGTTTTCCTCTCTTTCCAGAGCTCAGCACTCAGCATTCTGTATCTCAATTAAGCCATGCCCTGCAGCTTTTACGAGAGATTTCCACTTTTACCTTTTCTACCTTCTCCTGCTGCTTTCTTTCAAGCAGAGAACAAGCAGCCCAACACTCTATTCAACTTAGCAGTGTTCACAGTGGATTATAAAAACACAGTCATCTATCTTGCTTCACATAAAATGGAGTCTCTCCTTCACTAGATAGATACCTCACATGCGATCAACATAAATAATAATAATAATAATAATAATAATAATAATAATAATAATAATATTTATTTATACCCCGCCCTTCCCAGTCAAGACCGGGCTCAGGGAGGCTAACAACAAATAATATCAACACAAGTATAAAAGAAACAATTCAGTTAAAACGCAGATTAATACAATGTTAAAATTCAATTTTAAAATTAAAAATCTACGAATAAGATAAGACCATTATGAAATAAAACCTTAGGGGAGGGTAACCGTGGGGTCAGACTGCGTCAGTCCGAAGGCCAAACGGAACAGCTCTGTCTTGCAGACCCCACGAAAAGATGACAAATCCCGCAGGGCCCTAGTCTCCTGGGACAGAGCATTCCACAAGGTCGGGGACAGTACTGAGAAGGCCCTGGCCCTGGTCGAGGCCAGCCTAACCACCTTGTGATTCGGGATCTCCAATATGTTATTATTTGTGGACCTTAATGTCCTCTGTGGGTCATGTAGGTTAGATTAGCCAATCATATGAGAACTCTCTAAAATTCAGTTACCAACCAATCAAATTTAAGTGCATATTAATGCACACAGGCAGTTACCTTTTCAGTGAATTCAATTGCTGTACTTAACAGTTACTGGCTTTCCAGCATTGCATGGATGAAAAAAGATAATGTGCTAATTGCTGCAGATAAAACGGCTGCTAAGGAAACCACTAGAGGAGCTACCTCAGAAGCTGTCAGCTCTGCACATATGTCCTCATAATGAAGGACACACCTCACATAACTTTTAGGGATATGATAGAAAACAGGAGAATGTGCCTGTTAACCACACAAATGAACGGACCAGATGGTTAAGTATCTGAACTGGAGCATTGATGCCACAGCTACAAACAAAATGTTACTAATCTTCATAAAACAAATCATGATTATTTGATTAATTTGCTGAAGTAGGAGATCTGGGGATAAGAGAGGGAATATTTACTGTTTCTGAACGGAATGGAAACTATCCCCCAAATTGACTCATATGTAAACCACTAAGTTGCTTGGCAGAAAATGCACAATATCAGCAAAACAGAAAAGAACATACAGTACTGTAGTTCCATTTGGGGATTTTCAAAAAAAATCTTGCTTATCCAGCATCATCAGTTCAGCTGCCTCGAGGCTAGTTTAATTAGGCTACAATTCACATGCCAGCAAGTAGTTTTGTAATTACCTTCAAATGACCAAATCTTGTAAAACCTAGGGGGGATGAAGTATTCCCCATAATGATCCATGCTGAAAATGAGATTGGCTAGCAGTCTTTCCCATGATATTTTTAAAGGAGGAAAATTATGGAAACACAGAGAAAATGGTAGAAATATTTGCATCATCAATATCTTTTAGCCACAGTGCTATCTGCATACAGATAACAGGGACTACAATCTCAGTTTCAAATTCTCAAACCGCATTGCCACATTTTAATGAATGCAATAATTCAGCTGTCAAACAATATTATGTAATCATATGGCCTGCTGTGTTAGCCAATAAAGTCATATTTGATTATCGAAAAATCTGTTGTTCTTGTTATTCTTATTATTTCTTTATGACCTCACATAATGCCACTTGAAAACATTTTGAGTAGATTTCAGGGAACCACTTCATGATTGCTGGATTTTAATATCAATGATACTTAACAACGTTGTAAAAATTGGGCCTGCTTTATAAAAATAAGCCTCCCTTTAAAATCAAGAACGTGAAAAGTTAATTAACCAACTTAGAAGATTGTGCTAAGTGCCATGGATCACAACTTGGTCTATTTGTTGAGATCTAATGTTCTGAAGTCTCCACTGTGGTGTGGTTTGAAGTAAGCCTTGAACCTGAGAGACCATGGTTCAAATCCCGTCTCACCTGGTGACATTGAAGCTCACTGGGTGACCTTGGGTCAGTTGCCGTCTCTCAGCCTAAGCTACCTCATAGGATTGTGGGGGGGATGAAATAAAGAGGGAGAGAACCATGAACCCTTCTTGGAGAAAAAGGTGGTATATAAACGCAATAAAGAAACTGTTTACCAGTTGCAATCACAACAGTCAACTGGCTCACACACGGACATTCATCACAGCAACCAGTGTCAAATCACAGGCCTGATGGAGCCAACATAAATCCAGCAACACAGTCTCACCCAGTCTCAATGTGCTTACATTTTCAGTGAAATCACTTGACACATTCAGTTGCCAATAAGCAAGTACTACATAATTGAATGAAGAGAAATCAATGGAGAAATATGGCACATGCAACGTGGGTGAACCAGTGCTTGGCTAAATCCCTTTAGGTGGTAACACAGTGAACATTACAATCACTACCATCTATCAGGTAGATCTTATGGACGTGTCTATGTTATGGTAACCATACGGGGTCTATTTATCATTGGACCTCTTCAGACACACTAATTCAGGCCTGCACCACTTACACTGTGTCAAATAACAGCTTCCCAGGTCCTTGAGAAACCTCCTAGCTTTGGTGCCTGCCTGGGACAGAAGAGAGTTCATGCATTTGGAGGGCCACAATACATGGTTTTCTGGGGTGTGCTCATTTCAATGCTCCACAGATTGGACAGGCATTGTCTCTAGATCTACAGCAGCCTTTCTTAACCTGATGCTTCCAGACGTTTCAGATTATAGTTCACTACATCCACAAACCATTGACTGGGGATTATGGGAGTTGTAGATCTACATTGTCTGAGGTGCACCATATTGGGAAAAGCTGATAAAGGGATCTTACCACGCAATGGGAAGGAAAGACTGGTCTGAACCCATTTTCATATGGCACAGTGTGTGACATGGGATCATTGCAATGAGAATATGCTGGCATTGAAAGCAGATGTAAATGAAACGGAATGAGGGTGGAGGAATATAATGCAGTATGATGGCATATCATGCATTTTGGCTCAATGAAAGAGGAAAATGCTACATTTCTATGGTAATGTGTAGTTCCAGCCTAATATAAAAAATTGGCTGACACTAAGGAGATTCCTTCCAAGCTATTCAACCATAATGCTAGAATTGCTTCCCCCCCCTCTCTCTCTCTCTCTCTCTCTCTCTCTCTCTCTCTCTCTCTCTCTCACCATTTTGGATGGAACAACGTACCTATATACCAAATAGGAACTGTGGTAGTACAATTACTCCCCATGACCAAACCGCTCTTGCAAGAAGCTGATGTTAGCACTAATCAGATAATTTTACACACCATTCAACTGAAGAATCGAAATTTCTAAACAATGAAGTTAAGGGTGCAGTTTGTTGTGTACTGAAGCAAAATTGCTTTTCTATTAGCGGCCTAACCTTCGCATCGTTTGAACAGTACAATTTAAGGAAAGACTCACTCGCAGACTGACTTATTCTTGTTTCATTATAAAACTTCATAATCCCTGCATACCCCAGGAGAATCAGAATTAAACCAAAGTCCATAGATTAATGATATATGAGGAGGAGGAGGAGGAGGAGGAGGAGGAGGAGGAGGAGGAGGAGAAGAAGAAGAAGAAGAAGAAGAAGAAGAAGAAGAAGAAGAAGAAGAAGAAGAAGAAGAAGAAGAAAGAATAATTTATATGCCTCCCTTCCTCCCAAAGGAGCCCAGAGTAGCCTGGGCTGTACAATGTTGATCACCTGCGGCCATTGACCACAAGCCACAAGTGGCAGTGGAGAGAGAGAGAGAGAGAGAGAGAGAGAGAGAGAGAGAGAGCAGGGTGCAAATGGCAGTGGGGGCAGGTGGCGGCAACATGGTGTGTGTGTGTCCCAATTTGCCCTCCTGAACTGTTGTAAGGTATGTGAGCATATTCTCTTTCCCAGCTGAAATTAAATCTAAGTGCAAGTGGTTGCACTAGTTCACATTTCTTGCTAATTGCCTTTGTTTGTAAGGGTCATTTGTAACCCTTGTAGTACGAAAACCACTCTAAGTGGTCCCCCATTGCTTGGATGCATGGTTCACAACCCCAAAGAGCTGTGTGTTCAGCACTGCAAGTCTAATTTTATGGAACTCCCTTCCAGTTTGGGTCAGATGGACCCTCTCCCAGTTGAACATCTAGCCCCTACTGAAGTCTATTTTATTATTCCAGCAGGCATTTTAATTGAATTCAGATTTTATTGTGTCCATATGTGTATTTTTTATTGTGGTACCTGTACTGCTTGGAGATAATTGTAATTAAGTGGTATAAAAATTGTCTAAATAAACAGGTAGATTGTATGCTCTTGGAGTAAGGACCTGCCATTTAGATGAATTATTTCCGAAACACAAAATGTAGACGCTAGAAATAACAGTGCATTTTTAAAAAGTCAGGTTTGTAGATCATCTGTAGTCTCCTCTCATCACATACTGCCTCAAACAGTTGGATCCTAAGTATTTTACATCCCCCTGGCTACAAAAAAGCATCTGAAAACCTGAGCATGGCTTCGTGACATTGTTAATTCCACGGCACTGGAACATTCCACGTTAGGCAGATAAATATATAATCTGTTCTCACAAAGTGCTAACAGAAAACAGAGAAACCTTCCAGTTCCCATATAAATAAATTAACACAAGATCAGAAACAAACTAATTTATTTATTAACAGAATGACCTTTTCGCCCCCCCCCTTCCCGCTCTTTAAAGAAGAGAAACTCCAAGAGATCGGAACAAAGTCATGCATTTCCTACTTTTTCCCTTCATCCCATTGTGGCGTTTTTTAAAATCGCAACTCTCATATTATTTCTCTCTCTTCCTTTTATTCTTTGATCATTTTTTTCACTCATTTTGCAATATGTGTGTGCTCATGTGTATGTGACGGATGCTTTCAGATTTAATGCAAACACTGTCGCCCCAGGTTAAGTGTCAGAACAAACCTTGTAGGAACAATGAAAGGAGTTGCTAAGCATTAGAATACCAAGTAAATATGCCATGAATCCACTCAGTGTCAGCTTATTGTCTATTTTGGACTGGTCATGTTGTGCGGTCGCCAGATTATCGTCTTCCAGGGCAATTACTTTATTCTGAACTTAAAAATTGAAAGTGTAATGCTGGTGGTCAACAAAAGAGGTTTAAAGACTCTCTCAAGGCAAATCTTTATTTTAAAAAATCTAGTATAAACACCAACAACTGGGAAACACTGGCCTGCGAGAGCTCCAGTTGGAGAACAGCCTTTACCAAAGGTGTCGTGGGCTTTGACGACGCTCAAACTCAGGACGAAAGGGAGAAACTTGCTAAGAGGAAGGCACACTTGGCAAACCCTCTCTGTGATCAACTCCCGCCCGTAAACCTATGTCCCCACTGTGGAAGGATGTGTGGATCCAGAACTGGCCACCACAGTCACCTTCTGTTGAAACGTGTTTATGGAAGACAATCTTATTCGGCTACAAGTGATCACCAAAGAAGAAGAAAGAAGACCCCCTGTAGTTATTTGGGGGGAGGGATCTTTTAATCCTCTCTTTAAGTTAGGCAAGCCTTACTTTAGTAAGGCAAGCTGCAATTCATCCGGCCACTCCCATCTTCAGATGTGCTAGCTTTTCACCCCCCAATTGGCCCCCCTCACAAAAATGGCAAAAAATATTGGTTGAGCGCTACTTGTTTGAGAAGGATTTGGTTTAAGCACAGCTTAGATCCTGCTTTCCCCAATGGAACCTTACTATAGTTACTAATAGTTACATAGAAAGGACAAAGCCTTGCGTACTCCTACAGTGTATCACAATCTTCTCCTGCTGAGTGGGCCAGGTGGACATTATATCTCTCCTCTGGTGCAATGAGTCAGTGTTTCTGGATGTTCACCAGAAGGTTGGTGGTTCAAGCCCACCTAGGGATGTCTGTGGGCTGAATTCCATTGCTGGGGGTAGGACTTGATGACCCTCAGAGTCCATTCCAACACTACGGTTTTATAATTCTATGATGTAGCTTGCATAGGACTTGGATTTCAAATCCGGAAGTAAGAGTAGGGTAAGTCCCTTATTATGTCGATATAAAAGATCCAATGCTGAACATCTGAGAACAGACAAGCTCTTAAAATACTGTCAGTGCACAAAGCAGAAACTATTTCTATGCTGACTTGGAATGGCACTTGAAGATTTCAGACAGGGGACTCTTTTCCAGCACTACCTATGCATGTTGGTCTCTTCTGCATGCAAAATATTGGCTATATCAATGAGCTTGCCAATGTGTTAACCACAATTCTTTAAGGCACGAGTGAGGAACCATTTGCACTTCCATAGTACCATAATATAAGGATGAGTCAATCTTTTAATCTCTCTACACAGAGAGAGACATTTGTACAAAATACTTATTACAATGTAAAGGGAAAAAAAATCACACAACTAAATTTCTACCTTTCATGAACCAGCAATTGTTTTAATTGAGGACACTTCCTATTTCCATTTACCAACCTATAATTCAGCTCTCAGCATAATATTCTGTCTAGATCTACTTAAAAAATGCCAGCACTAGGATTTGTGTGTGTTAAGGTTTCATTTATAGCATGATTTAGCACCAGAGAGGTGATGGTGCAATTGTGAGATGACACATTCTTTACTGAGTCTGGCTTTCTTCAGGTTTGAAGTCTCCCATTAAAAAAAAGCGCCTTTGCCTCAAATATGCTGTCTCTGAAACAGAGAACTTAGTTAATTCAGCATTGAGCGGTAATGTGAAAATATTGATCAGTAATCAGCTGCTGACACCCTTATTTTGCTTAAGTTGTATATTTGCAGAACTGCAAACACAGCATTGCAGTCTGGCCTACATGTTCTCTGCCACACAAAAAAAATTATTCTAAACATTTCATCTAAATGTCATTTTCTATTTGGTTGTGTGTCTTTGAGTTCTCTATGTAGGACTTCTGGCTCAGTAGTTACTGATGTTTAAAAAGAGAACAGCCACAAGGCATTTTTCATCTACTAAACTCATTTAAATTTGCCTATAAGCAAGCTAAGAAGATTAATAAATCTGAATTTCTCTGAAGAGTAATTCGCATTGTCTCTGAGCAATCCCTCATTGTGATTCTCTTTATGGGAGAATCCCAATTTGCAGAACAACTCCTTAAAAGCTTTCCAATAATTGGGGTTAGAGGGAGCAGTCAAATCCCTTGTCATCAACAAGTTCTGCTCAGTTACATTTCGGATACCATAGCATTAAAAGCCCCGCACCACTCTGATACAAATGGACGCCATTCCAGTTAAAAGGAATACAGTCGCATGGAAAAATCTGATTCTCTACCCAAAGCAGGAGAAATCCCCACAGGATCTGAGAGGGATTAAATGAGTTGCGTGGCAGAATTGCCTGCTATAAAACACAAATTATTTAATTGCTCTCATTTTTTTTTTTGCATTTTTAATGCTGAAGACAAAGACATTGCAAATTGTGTCTGACATTCACTATTATTTTCTTAGATAAATTATGCCCGCTGTTTCTGTCCCCCACCCCCACCCACCCACTGATCCTTTCCAGACTATTTTGGGCTAAAAGATAATAAAATTTCATTCCTGTTAATTCTTGAAATAGCAATTCAGAAAGCAGCATGAGGGCAAGAAAGGTAGAGTTGCGGAGTCAGGCGGAGTCCCCCCAAAACCCCGGGCAGCCCCTGAGCGGAATAATGACACATGACCACGTTTGATGAGATTAAAATTGGCTACAACTTTATTAAGAGTTCAGATGTAGGGAGACCTTGGCTCAGGCATTGGGCGTATATCCCTCCCAGGAAATAACCTGTAATGCAAGCATTAATTTAGGGAGTGGAGGGTGGGAAAGCTCTGAATTCAACAGCTGCTTCTCAAGAATGGCTCCACTTCACCTTGTGCAAGGTAAGGCTACCTGTTCCTACCTGGCCAATCCCCCCAGCACGCCTACCTGAGCTGGATTGGATGGCTAACTGAGTGGGTGGAGAACGGCAGTATCCAGTCCCAGGTAGGCAGTGCCGGCTTCCAAACTTCCAGGGCCGCCTCAGGGATTCCAGGGGGCTGCGCACGACTGCGCAAAATGCGCTTCCCCTTTATGTGGGGACGGTCATTATCACAAGTTATGCTTTCTAAGCAAACAACACTGCTGCTTCAATCACATACCAAAGCTGGCTGCAACAATAACATATAGGAGCCCATGAACCAAAGGAATCTTGCGGGTTGTAAGCAGCGGAACCAATAGCTACCGACACCCAAGGAGAACTCTGTATCCATCTCTCAGTACCACTCACTTGCTAACTCCAATAGTTTCTGGTTTCTTCGTGCAGCAGAGAGGAACAAGGAAGTCACAACAAACGTTGCAATGGAAGAAACCAAATGTCAATGAGGGGTGATGGGCAACATGATGAGAGGGCTGAGAGGGGTTTATCCCCATGGAGGTCTGTACTTATCTGTTCTTCCAGCTACAGTCAGCCAGATGCTCCACAGTGCCTGCGAGAGCACAGACTGTCACTGTTGTGTTATACATTTACCGGTAAATATGTTGGAATGTTTTGTGATGTACTTTGCTTCATAATCATGTTTTTGTAAGAGACCTTTAGCATATCCGCCATCATTACTTCAATGGAAAATAGGGATGTCCTATTCTCTCTCTCTATATATATGCACATACACACACACACACACACACACACACACACACACACACACACACACTTTATTACGGCCATAGGCCCATATTTAAATACCAACACACGATAATGTACATCATACAGCAAAGTAAAATAGGACAAAATAAAATAAAATAGATTGAATTAATTCCATTCATATAAATCCTATCCATATAAAAATTATAAATTTCATTAACAAAATAGGAACAACATAACACTTGGTTCATCAGGTCACCACTATAAATCTGACACTTGGACGGAATATCAATAATCATAAAGTAACCCATTTTTCCTTGTAGGATAAAACTGCAATCAAATATCTGGCTACAAGGAGTGATCTGCTCGGATCGTTGTCCTGTAGCAGATATATTAACTGAGACTCTGGGGTCTCAACCAAAGTTTCTGATATTAAGGGGGATAAAAATCTGGTCCGAGGGACCATGTGCAAGGGGCAACAGAATAATATATGGTGAAGGGATGTCCTATTCAATAATAATAATAATAATAATAATAATAATAATAATAATAATAATAATACCCCACCCATCTGACTGGGTTGCCCCAGCCATGCCGGGTGGTTTCCAACATACTGTATGTTGTAAAATACCCCATACAAGGATGCCTTCAGATGTCTCCTAAAGGTTGTGTAGTTACTTATTTCCTTGCCTTGGGGGGTCGCACAACTCCATACCCTCCAACATTTCTCCAATGAAAATAGGGACGTCCTAAGGAGAAGCGGGACATTCTGGGATCAAATCAGAAACTGGGACAGCTTCTGTAAAGCCAGGACTATCCCTGGAAAATAGGGACACTTGGGAGGTCTTGGTTTTCCTATGAAGGAACATTCATAAGAGTTCTTATTCAGGAACTTAGGCTGAAGATGCAGTGTTGCACCAGGCAGTTCTAGTCACGTCTTCACATCCCATTATGAGCCCCGTTTAGCAATTTAAATAGCATATGTAAATCTCAGGGCAACAGATTCTGGTTCAGCAACGGAGTCACAGATTCAGGGCCACTAGAGAAACACTTCTGGTTCCAGCTGAATGTGTCCAAATGCAGAGCTACCCCATTTCGTATAATATTCCTGTCCTATACATTATCACATACATGTCTGGACTATCTTGTACAGTGATGACCAATTTTAAAGAGTACCCAGCAGTGCCTGCTATCAAGAGTACAATAGAAGTGAATCTTATATCCTGCTGTTCTGCAGCTGACTCTCTACCTCTCTCTGTTCCTTATGCCTGCATGAGGTCGCTGGGAATATTTTGTGCAAAGCGGGAGATGCAGCAAAGCCAAGGCCAATTCTCACTTTGCCGTTTTGTTTTTGGAACATGTATCTGAGTGCAAAATAATAGGGCCGTGAATTGATTGCTTCATGCTTAACTAATTAATCTGTTAAATAATTAAACAGACTAAATGCCTGAAAACTTGGGTGTGTTTTCTGTACTGCAATATAGAAGGGAGTGTATGGAACCATTCAGTTTTCAAATTGATAAAAGGTTTTTGACCAATTAAATATCAACAACCTCAGATATGCAGATGACACAACCTTGATGGCAGAAAGTGAGGAGGAATTAAAGAACCTTTTAATGAGGGTGAAAGAGGAGAGCGCAAAATATGGTCTGAAGCTCAACATAAAAAAACCCAAGATCATGGCTCCTGGTCCCATCACCTCCTGGCAAATAGAAGGGGAAGAAATGGAGGCAGTGAGAGATTTTACTTTCTTGGGCTCCTTGATCACTGCAGATGGTGACAGCAGTCACGAAATTATAAGACACCTGCTTCTTGGGCGAAAAGCAATGACAAACCTAGATAGCATCTTAAAGCATCTTTGCCGACAAAGGTCCGTATGGTTAAAGCTATGGTTTTCCCAGTAGTGATGTATGGAAGTGAGAGCTGGACCATAAAGAAGGCTGATCGCCAAAGAATTGATGCTTTTGAATTATGGTGCTGGAGGAGACTCTTGAGAGTCCCATGGACTGCTAGAAGATCAAACCTATCCATTCTTAAGGAAATCAGCCCTGAGTGCTCCCTGGAAGGACAGATCGTGAAGCTGAGGCTCCAATACTTGGCCACCACATGAGAAGAGAAGACTCCCTGGAAAAGACCCTGATGTTGGGAAAGATTGAGGGAACTAGGAGAAGGGGACGACAGAGGATGAGATGGTTGGACAGTGTTCTCGAAGCTACGAACATGAGTTTGACCAAACTGCCGGAGGCAGTGGAAGACAGAGTGCCTGGCGTGCTCTGGTCCATGGGGTCATGAAGAGTCGGACACAACTAAACGACTAAACAACAACAACAACAATTGTTGTTATTATAGCCCATCAAGAGTGATTCATTTTTTGCTATATTCGCTGTGGGTTAAACCACAGAGCCTAGGGCTTGCCGATAAGAAGGTCGGCGGTTTGAATCCCCGCGACGGGGTGAGCTCCTGTTGCTCGGTCCCAGCTCCTGCCAACCTAGCAGTTCGAAAGCACATCTAAGTTCAAGTAGATAAATAGGTACAGCTCCGGCGGGAAGGTAAACGGCATTTCCATGTGCTGCTCTGGTTCGCCAGAAGCGGCTTTGTCATGCTGGCCACATGACCTGGAAGCTGTACGCCGGCTGCCTCGGCCAATAAAGTGAGATGGGCACCGCAACCTCAGAGTCAGTCACGACAGGACCTATTGGTCAGGGGTCCTTTTACCTTTACTTGAAACTATACATGAGTTGAAATCAGGACACCGCTCTGAAGGGTGCTATAAAATGTTATTTTGACTGTGTATTACTGTAAAGTGAACTTAAATTACACCATAAACACTGCCTTAAATTTTAGTAATGTGTAGTAGCCATAGTTTATCAGGCAGTAAGTTCCCCTGTAAAAGTCCAAAATCAATATAATACAAATACAAATAATGACAGAAAAAAACCCTAGAGGGAGGTACCAACCGCTTTACTGATTGAATCTTCATAAATTCATATAAACTTTGGCCTAGAATAGACTTGCCACCTGTGGGTGAAGAAACAGAAGAATGTTTCATTCTCTCTCTCCCCCCCAAATTTTTTCCTAACACAGAGAAGAAAATAATCAATATTACAAGCTGGTGATTATGCAGATTTATGCAGATTCGATGAATTCATTGGAGAAAATTATTTTGTCCTTATCGCATAGGCATTTCTGGTCACGAAGAGTAAATAAAGGCCATACCATACTCAATTGATGATGGTACACAATCAGCTTGCTGAACTTTAGTTCCAGGATCTGAGTTACTGTCAGGGAGAATTCGGAGGAGCAAGTGACAGAAGAGGAGGAGCAAGGCTAGTGGATGCCGAGAGGAGGCGGAAGAGCGTGTGGAGATTAGCCATGAGGAGTAAGGGCTCAGAGATGCTGCAGAGCCCTTCAACCGCCCAGAGGTCCAGGAAGGGAGCTCAGACTCTGGAAGGAGGGGGCTTTCAAATCAGCACAGACAAGGAGGGAAATGAAACGTAAGGGTAAAAGACGTCTTGTGCAATTCCCGCGCCTACTTTGTTGGCGCGGGAATCGAAGGAAGCCACTCCCCGAATATGACTCAACGGGTTTTTCCCATGGTTCATCATGAAGATGCTGATCTTCAGCCAACCTGGCATAGCTGCCAAGTTTTCCCTTTTCTCGCGAGGAAGCCTATTCAGCATAAGGGAAAATCCCTTAAAAAAAGGGATAACTTGGCAGCTATGGCCAACCTATGCAATCTTCAAAGTATTAGACAGAGTACAAAGACTTTGGAGAAGTTTACATTTTATCTACAAGTATAAACAAGTCTACATTTGGGTTGTTGTTGTTTTTTGCTAAATCTCTACTTGTTGAAGTCCACTTAACTGACAAAACCAAAGGCTTGATCTAATTATAATCTGAAACCTAATTTAAAATGTGGTAAAAGCTAGCAGCTTTAATGTAGGAATCTCACTGTAAAACAATGAATAATATATTACACAATTATGATATATTTATGCAAGTACACAAGGAAATAGATTTTTTTTAAAACACCCAGCACGTTATGCATGCATGCTCAGTCTACAACCCTGTTTGGTCACTCTGTAAATTATTCTCAGATGTATGTTTGAGATCACCTAATTATTCATTTCACTGTTCTTTATTGTATTAAAATGTCATAAGTCAATACACAGATCACAGGAAATGGAAGTTGAGACATTTAATCAATCAAGTGTATGAGTTGTCTGTTTCCCCCCTGACCTTGAAGTAAGTATTCTAAGAACAAAGCATGGTGGCTAACTCTTCACTGAAGTAATTCAAAGATTGGCAAAACAATTGGACTGAGTGGGGAAACAATGTATTTCAGATACTGTACTATCATATGCTGCAGTATGGAGCAGGGAGGCGTAATGGTGGGGAAATGCTTCAAGGATGGTGTTTTTATGTATGTGTGTGTGTTTTGGCTTTAATAATTTGACCTGTTTATAGGGATGTTTGAGATTTCTGACCATAGCTGCCAAGTACCTTGTATTTCCTGGAAAACCCCCATTTTTCCTTACCGTTTCCAGGCGGTCTCCCATTTCAGCTCCTCTCCCATTAATCTCCCTTATTTTGGCTCCTGTCAGCGACCATTTTTCTGGTGCCGCTTTGCCCATCTATGGGCACCAGAAAATGGCCAGTGCCAGAAGTCGCGTCTACGCACTTCTGGACATGCGTAGATGCGACTTCCGGTGCCGGCCCCGGCCATTTTTGGTGCCCATTGATGGGCAAAGCAACACCGGAAGTTGCATTTACGCACTTTCCGGACATGCGTAGATGTGACTTCCAGTGCTAGCGCTGGCCAATTTTGGTGCCCATAGATGGGCAAAACGACACCAGAAGTTGCGTCAATGCAACCTCCGGTGTCGCGCGGCTGCCGATCCCAGATTTCTCCGCGAGAGACTTGGCAGCTTTGATTCTGACAAAAGCAGAAAATTTTCAGGAATGGAAATCAGTCAACTAAATATGATCAGTATTAATTCACATCATTATTACTGTTTCTAAGTCCTCAGATGATACACAGTTAATGACTCTTTTTAACATTGTTCTGATGTTTCCTTCACATTAAAATGAATATAAGTTGAATGTGTTACATCATAGTCACATAACTTATGTTAAATAGCAGACATTGAGATGCACAACATAGTATTTGGCAGAAACCAAGCTTTGGTGGAATGGAAACAGGGTTGCTTGTGATAACTACAGGTCAAAACAGAAATCTCTGCTTTCTTACACCCTCAGTTGTCTATGCCATACCTTGAAGTCAAGATCATCGCTAATAACTGATGTGCAGGAAAATAAATTTATTCTCAGCTACATTTGTGTGAATCTGGATAGCAATAAAAATCCGACTTAAAGTAAGGCTTTTGGCAAATATTCTCTGAAGTCAGTGATGCTATCAGGATAAGACTTTTGTGGAGAAGTCCAGGTGTTCATCAGAATGAGTAGGAAGGCCCTCAAATATAAGAGCTTTAGCTTACACATTGCCATCTAAATATGGATGCCTGGAAAACAAAAACAGAAACAGAAAATTAAACCAGAGTCTAAAATTGTCTAACTGCACCATTGCCAGAGGGAGCAAAATTCAACATCATTTCTGCAAATGGAGCAAAGTTGACCAATTCTGTCAGTTTATCACTTCTAGTCTTCACTGAGAATTAGGCTGGCATCTTCACTACACTCTTTTCAATGCCTGCTAAAAAAAACTTTTGCTGTTTAGGCAAGTCTATCCAGGCCTGGGCTTTTTCCCCCCAACTGGAACTCACCAGAACTCAGTTCCGGCACCTCTTTGGTGGGTGCCATTGCCCATGATAAGAGATCAAGGGAGGTGTTCATGGTGAGTTCTGGCACCTCTTTTTCTAGAAAAATAGCACTGATCCAGACACATAGAAAGTTGACATGTGTTTAATCTGATGATGATGATTATATTCTAAAGTAGTTGGTTTTAACTGTATTTCACTAATAGTGCCATTTAATTTATTCTTTTTAAAACAACTTTTAGGTTGTTGTTGTTTACAATCAGGTGGCATATGAATTTGGTGACATAAATATAAATAAATGAATCCATAAAATTGACACATGTGCACTCATTCAGTCAAAAGGTCTGTACATGTGAACACAGTCTCCTGTACAGATGTGGAACGTTATGTGTGAACAGCCAAGCATTCCACTCAAATGATGGGTGGGTAGTGCAAATGTATAGTGTGATCCTACGCTTGCCTACTCAGAAGACATTCTCACTGGTTTTAATGCCTCTTACTTCCAGGTAAGTGGGTACAAAATGGTAGCCGCAGAGCATAGCTGCCAAGTCTCCCGTTTTCCCCGGGAAACCCCCGTTTTTACTTACCTTTTCCCGGTGGTCTCCCATTTTTCTCCGTTATTTTCTCCTGCCGGTGGCCTTTTCTTCTGATGTGCCCTTCTATGGGCACAAAAAATGGCCGCCGCTGGCTTAAAAAGTCGCATCTACGCATGACCGGAAGTGCGTAGATGCGACTTCCGGTGTTGGCGGCGGCCATTTTGGTGCCCATAGATGGGCGGGGCGACACCGGAAGTTGTGTCGATGCACTTCCGGTCATGCGTAGAAGCTACTTTTGAAGCCGGCGGTGGCCATTTTTGGTGCCCATAGAAGGGCAAAGCGACACCGGAAGTTACGTCGACGCAACTTCCGGTGTCACACGGCTGCCGGTCCCGGATTCTGCAGTCCGGGACTTGGAAGGTAAGCCGCAGAGACACGATCAGATATGTTCTGAGACCAGATTTTGAAAATCTATGAGGAATGTTCCTTAATTGCACACTTTGCTGTGGAAATAGGGCACTGGAGTGGCTGCAGCATGATTAAATACACTTTGAATCTGACAATGATGGGATTTCAGCTACCAGAAGAAAACAAAAGCAGGTCATTACAAAAGGAAGGCATGGCTGGGGAAAAGCAGGCTGCGCTATGAGCATCATCTTAAAAAGAGAACAGAATAAATGACATAAAAGAAAGAAGGAAATTAGACTTGAAACATCAAACAGCCTCAATTAGCCCCAAAGAACTGGGCTAAAATTCAAAAGCACTTAATGAGGAGGGCTGGGGAGGAAGGAAAATGACAAACAATATCCACAGACTAAAAACGAATGTTGTTATTGAGATGAAGCTTATCATTAATGTGATAAGAAAGAACTATGCCACCATTCCTGCCACAGAGTAATTATGGAAGGAAAGTGACTTCACTGTATTTACAGCTCGGCAAACCTCAGGGATTTCTCTCTTTCAAAAACGCTAATGTTGGCACAGATCGTGATAGTGTGCGTTTGAAAAGTTGATGCTTCTGAAAGAACCAAAACTGGAATGCGTATAATTTTCTCTCAAAGGAATGTGGAGGGTCTTGCTCTTGCAAAAGAGCTAAGAGACCATGGCTTGTATTCAATGCTTCAAAAACAGAATCCCACCTGTGTGATAGGATTTTCTCCTCCTCTCCTTCCCTTGCCAAAAAAAAAAGTTCCATGAATCCTCTAACCCAGGCATCCCCAAACGTCAGCCCTCCAGATGTTCTGGGATACAATTCCCATCATCCCTGACCACTGGTCCTCTTAGCTAGGGATCATGGGAGTTGTAGGCCAAAACATCTGGAGGGCCGCAGTTTGGGGATGCCTGCTCTAACCCTTCAGAGCTCACTTTGAGGGAGCGGGGCTGCAGGGGATGGGAGGGGAAGATCAATTACACAAGTGGAAGTCTCTTGCCCTAGCAGAACAGGTAAGTTGAATCCTATGTCTTTTTGCTATGAGTCCCATTTGTTTCCCATTCTTCCTCCAAGAAGCTCAAAAGTGGCATCCTTTCTGTTTAATAATACAACAACCCTGTGAGGTATGATAGGTTGAAGGAGGGCATTAAGTATCAAACCTAAATGGGGACTAGAAGCCATCTTGAATCCAAGAACTCTAATCCATCTACTGCAGCTCTTCGTTATGTGTGTTCCAATGTATTTTGTCTCAGTGGTATGGGAGTGTTCACTTGAATGCTTTGCAAAAAAATGGGGGGGTGCATTTTTTTTCTAGTCAATCAAACCACACTGTTTCTTTTAATTCCAGGTCCTTTTCTAGCCACACTTCTTCTGGAATGCCGCTGTCTGTTAATCTGAAGAGTCACCTTGGAGATAAATGAGTTATAGATGTAACGGGGCTCTATGTTTTAGCAGTTTATCTGCAAACATTCAAGTTTGAGTTTGGCAGCAGGCCGGACCCCCCCCCCCCCAAAAAAAGGCAGCACCAGCCTTTCAAACAGCATCAGCTGCCCCCAGAACATCTTTACATCTCTCCAAGGCTGTATCTGCAAAGATTATTCTGTCCCTCAAAAAAGCAAGATACTTTCCAACGACTCTCACAGGCTGCTAGGGTACAGTGTTAAAAGCCAGAAAGAAAATTAACAAATGAAACAAATAAATAAAATGAGGGTGTGGGTGGGACACCCCAAATAAACAACAATTCCACAATATTGTGTGTGTTTAATTTATATATTGATGGAACAGATTGATATTCCATTTAATCAAAAGAAATTACCTAAGCCTTAAATTAATATATTTTTTTTACATGCAACCATATAAAATTCATTCCTCTCCTCCTCTCCGTGCACAGTCAAACCATCAGCAGACACAAAAAATAAGTAGTCATAATTCAGGGAAAACTTGACTTATCTGTTGCAGGTAACATGCCAAGCAACCTTTACAGGCATCATGATTGACTGCAGCTACTCCCTGGGTACAGTCTCTAAGTACTGATCATTATTTAGAGTAATAATAAATACTATTACTCTAATAATAAATTAGAGTAATAACAAATGTTATTACTAATTTCCCAAACATAGGACAGTTTTATCCATTCTGGCATTCTTTGTATTTAATCATTGAGAGTAACTTTGATTGGTGGGCCAGCTTAAGAACATTCTTAAATTCAGCCTGAATCCTAAAGTTTCACATGAACGAGAAGAGGACTTGTCCCACAAAGTTTCGAAACGTTTCATAATACGAATTCATTTGGGCTTGATGAAGATCAACACACTTCGCTTTATCTCCAGATAAGCAGCATGTGGAGCAAATAAGCTAGAAGTCATTTCAGAATTATAGCTTTGGCTTCTGAACAACTTATAGACAGAAGAACTGAAGCAATCATTAAGACAGAATCCAATTCTTTGATCTTCATGCTGAAATCTGTGGCATACATTTTGAATGGCATGCTCAAAAGGTTAGTTACAGCTGAAATGGAATATAGTTACCTAGAATTCAGTGTTTTGTTTATTCTCCCCCTCAGAATTTTTATAGCAGATGTCATCAAGCTTTTGAGCCAGAGTGCTTTATGAAAAGGCTTATCTTTCTGTAGAAAAACTATCATATTTCCCAACAGACTTAGAAGACAGAAAGAAATTATTAAAACTCTGGAGATACTCAATTAAGACATGCTCACTAAGTCTCTTCCATTCTCCATTTCGTCAAGAACAAGACTCCATTTCCTACTGATGAGGTTCAGTAGGAATAAATCTTTCCATTGCATGCTCAAAACATATTTGTTCAAATAGGCATTACCTGAGCAGTAATGTTGACTGGACATACCACAGTCAGATTGGATTGTATATACATTATTAATTGTACGCAGAATTTTGGAGCACTCTTATTGCATGATCTACTGGGATGCTTAATTTCCTTCAGCCTGCTTAATTTCCTTCATCCTCGGCTCAAATGTTAAACTGGTGTAAATTCTGAAAAAGGGGTGTTGCAGGTATGTGGTAGAGGCAGGACCAGAGAGGGGGACTTAGGAAGGTTCCAAATTCCATTCAGATCAGTCACATGACCTGACAACCCAGAATAGATTAATACAGCATACATACATATTTTGGCTTTCCTAATGGTTCATTAGCTTCCTTTTGTCTCCCTAATGGCTCATCACCCCGGGTGATTTGCTGGTCAGGAAAGTGGCCTGGTTTATATTTTAACATTTGCCTTGATTAACTTCTAACACCTAGTGGACCCAGGAATTTAGGGTGTCTAACACCTACAACAGTATTGTAGTAGAACGCACAACTCCAGCTTTTATATATTTATTCATTTATTGTGTTGCATAGCTTAGAGAGTAACAGCAGAAGGCCATTTCTCATATTATCGAGAACATAATTACTGTAACAATCTGTTCTGTCCTGAAAAGAATGAGTGGGAAGTCTCGTCTGGAACAAAAGGAAGAAAACACATGCTAGCTTTTTTCTTTCTTTCTTTCTTTCTTTCTTTCTTTCTTTCTTTCTTTCTTTCTTTCTTTCTTTCAACAGATGGATCCCCTTTCACATCTACTATGTTTTTGGCAAGAGAACAAACTCTGCACAAATCTTGTAATCAGATTTGCCAAATAAATTAGAATTAACACTATTTATTCCGGGGCGGGGGGGGGGGGGCTTTAATAATACAGATGATAGAAGTAAATTAGTAATTAGCACTATAGGACATATAGACTGAAAATTTCAATCTGTTGGGTATGATTAACCAAATAGTAAGTTTTTAAAATGCTCAAAGAGAGCTAATCAGTCACAGACTTGCATGTCATGACTGAGCAACTTATGTTTATCCATGTTTATTCTTAATTGAGTCAGTTAATATATGAGACAGACATGGGTGAGATGGGAAGCCAATGGACTGTGTACTTTTGTAAATTAATTAATCAAAATAAAACTTATCTTCTGAATGAGATATTCTTTACATCATTCATGAAAATAAAGGGAATTATGTGTGTGTTTAGTTCTTGCATGAAGCCCACAGATTCCTTCCTCAAATTGTTGCTTTATCTTATTATAGCAACCTTAACTTTTTTTTTCATTTTTCATTTTTCTTAATTTTATTAAGGTTTATAGAAAGGTTTATTAAAGCTTAATATATTTATTCCCCCTCTTTTTAACCAAACCAAAACTTTTATCTAGATACAGTATAACCAAAAAAACCCCAAAAACAGACAGAGGGCCTTCTCAGTAGTGGCACCCGCCCTGTGGAACGCCCTCCCAGCAGATGTCAAGGCAATAAGTAACTATTTTACTTTTAGAAGACAACTAACCCTAACCCTGTTTAGGGAAGTTTCTAATATTTGATGCTGTACTGTTTTTAATATTCGGTTGGAAGCCGCCCAGAGTGGCTGGGTTTCCCCAGCCGGATGGGCGGGGTATAAATACTATATTATTATTATTATTATTATTATTATTATTATTATTATTATTATTATTATTACAAAATGTGGGATTGGGCAGAAAGCAATAGAGAAAGAAAGAAAGAAAAAGAAAGAAGAAAGAAAGAAAGAAAGAAAGAAAGAAAGAAAGAAAGAAAGAAGAAGAATAGAACAGAGGTTAAAAGGGGAAGATAGAAAAATAAGATTCAGAAAATAAAGAACTTCTGATTCTTCATCTGTCCACTATAGTCATAGTCACTTCTTCCAAGCTGACATAACACCCATGGCATAGGGCACATGAGCACCGAAACTGATATTTCTGAAAGAGGGACTGATAATATCGGCTTCCATCTTGAACTTGCTGCTGCTCTGTGTGGGACAACTGAGCAATGACTTTACTTAGGATATGATGCAAAGAACACCAACTGTTCTCAGAAAATATTACTGGAAACAAGTTTTGATATATATGTGAGTGTGAGATATATGTGTGTGTTGATATATATGAAAAGAGATTCAGACAGACCATCAGAATTTGTGTCATCTCTTCCATATTAAATAATATATTTCCATTCATTAACACTTATGAATTTCTATCATCGTAGTTCTGGTCTCTTACAGTCACGTAGCTATATTAGAACCACGTCTTCTTCCCATAAGCATGCATTGAAAGTATAGTAAAGTCACCTTTTTAAATCTTTCCTGATTGTCCATATACAACTGGGGAAGATACAATGTATGTAATTTTTTTCTCTTTTAAGGAAAAGATAGCTATCAGTTATTGGCTGGAAAGGTATCTATCATCCATAATTATCTGTCACCAGAATATATTCTGAAAGAGATATTTATTTCAGCTGCTCAGCAACACATGACACCGTCCAACATTTCAGGAGCTATATAAACCTCCATTATTAGTCATAAACTCTCTGCCTTGTATCCCAGTGTACATCTAAATTACAATATCCTACAATTCTCCCTTTCTTACATTCCTGTAATACACTTATTAAGATTCAGTCTTAAATATTTGATGCTGTACTGTTTGATGCTGTACTGTGTT
This sequence comes from Zootoca vivipara, assembly GCF_963506605.1. Taxonomy (NCBI): domain Eukaryota; kingdom Metazoa; phylum Chordata; class Lepidosauria; order Squamata; family Lacertidae; genus Zootoca; species Zootoca vivipara. Next base: position 17,436,931 of record NC_083279.1, read on the forward strand.
AAGAGAACAGCATTATTACTCTTCAAATTATTATTTATTACATTTCTAAGAATCTGGGGGGAAAACATGAATCTTAAAAAGTATTAGAACTCTAAAACTACAGAGAAGAAAACCCTTTCAGGGAGCCAGCGTTTGTCCACAGACAGCTTCTGGGTCATGTGGCCAGCATGACTAAGCCGCTTCTGGCGAACCAGAGCAGCTCACGGAAACGCAGTTTACCTTCCCGCTGGAGCGGTACCTATCTATCTACTTGCACTTTGATGTGCTTCCGAACTGCTAGGTGGGCAGGAACTGGAACCGAACAATGGGAGCTCACCCCGTTGCGGGGTTTTGAACCACCGACCTTCTGATCAGCAAGCTCTAGGCTCTGTGATTTAGACCACAGTGCTTCAATCCTTTGCACATATGCCTGGAAGTAAAACCAATTCCCTAGTAACAGTCTGAGGACAGTGCTGATAATGTAGCAGAAGCAGACTTTATGGATATGTCTGAACAGGAGTTTGCTGTGATCAGTAAGGAACAGCAAATGTGCTAGTGAGAAACTTAGTTCCCTGGTCTATGAAAAATGCATCTGGGAGTCCATGTAAGTGCTCTAGAAACTGAGTTTGTATGCTCCAAGCTGAGCAACTTTTGCAGGAGCAAATGTTTGTTGCTAAACATTGCACTGCTAAACACAGTTATAACACAGACCTGGCCAATGCAGTCCACTGACCAGCTACATACTCCTGATTTCATGATTTCCTGCCAGACATTCAAGCACCCATGAAGCCACAATATGTGTTAGGTTGTGTTTGGCTTGGTGAAGCTGAGAATAATTGAGGAATTTGAACTTTGTAAATTCCTGCACTAAAGAGCAAATTATAATTTGGTTATCCATCAGATTTGCACTTCTCCAAATGATGTGATGCAGCTCAAAATTATTATACATTAAATGCATATTTATAATATTACACTACTTGATTTTGTGATTATATATGTGTGTGTGTGTGTGTGTGTGTGTGTGTGCATATTTTGCACATTTAATGCATGTTTAAATACATATATATATTTTTTAAAAAATATCTCAAAATCAATGAGTGAAAATAGAGGCAAGGAGTGAAAACAAACAAAATTGTTCCAGGAAGTGCAAATTGGGTAGGTTTGCCTTGGAATGAGAACTAAATCAAATTTATCCCCATACCTAATCACAAATCACTTTTTAAATTTCCCCTTGGTTCAAAGGAGAAACCACCTAGACCAGTGGTTTTCAACCAGAGTGCTGTGGCACCCTGGGGTGCCTTGAATGATGGTCAGGGGTGCCAAAGGAAACATTGGCCTCTGTCCCTCTTCCCTTCCCTTCCTCCTCTGATGCCCTTTTGCATCTCTGCCTCCCAAAGGCTTGTGTGGCTGTTTGTTACAGCAGCCCTGGCTACAACCTCCCCAGGCAAAAATGGTGCCTCTGGGGCTGGCCAGGAGGTGCTTCCCTAGCCCCTGTGGGGACAGTGGGAGAAGGCACCTCTCTTTGGGGTGGAAGCGGGCAACCCAGAAACCAGGGTGGGGGGGTGGCAGCAGTGGCTTCCTGGAGAACTCCCAAGGAGAGGGGAGGGGAGAGGAGGCTGAGGGAACACTCCACAAGGGAGGGTGTTCAAAAAAGGGCGAGAGACTGCCAGCTCTGCAGACAAAGGGTGATATAACTGGGCTCCTGAGCCCCACAGGGGAGCCACAGAAAGAATGTAGTTGGTCAAAAGAACCTAGAGATATGAAGAGTAGGTAGGTAGGTAGGTAGGTAGATGGTGATAGATAGATAGATAGATAGACAGATGATGATTGATTGATAGATAGATGATAGATGACAGATGACAGATGACAGATGACAGATGATAGATAGATAGATAGATAGATGATAGATAGATAGATAGATAGATAGATAGATAGATGATAGATAGATATAAAAAAGCCAAAAGCCCCATTGAGTGCAGGAACTAGTTGTGCTGCTCTTTCAATTTCTGTCATTATTTGAATTTTAATAGTTGTAAATTGCCATAAGAGCTGGCAGGTAAGTGCGAAGTGGGAATATTAACTTCAAGGAGGCAGGGTTAGGGTCCTTGGTAAGTAACAGAACTATTTTTATGCACAAACTACAATGACAATTATCAGAATTCCTCTAGCCAGCACTAATTTTCTAGAAATAGAGGTTCTGGAACTCACCGTGAACATCCTCCTTGTTCTCTTCGAATGGCAATGGCACCCATTTAAGAGGTGCTAGAATTGAGTTCTGGTGAGTTCCAGCTGAAAAAAAAGCCCCGCTTCTAACTGATACAAACTATGTGAAGATCACATCCTCTTGAATTCATGAGACATTAGGAAAAGGGTAAGTAATCTACCAAAGAAAGAAAGAAAGAAAAGTTCATTGAGGTATTATTTACCATGGTAACAAATAAACCTACTTCTTCCTAGTGTTTCACCAGTTTTAAGACAGAAACATACTTAAGAAAAGATCTGAGTATCTGTGTCGTATTTCTGTACTGAATGTATTGATCCCAGTCAGATTTGAGTCCATTTTGATGTGAAATAAAATCCCCATATCTCATTGCCAAATTCCTGCTTGGTCCATTCAATTAAGACATAAAAAGAGTCCTGCTGATGCTGTTTCTCATCACTTTAGGAATCTCATGTTGGTTCAGACCAGTGGTATCAAAGGTTCTTCTCAAAAGTGAAATTTGAGGTTGAATCAGCATTTCTGAACTTCATACTTAAAGTGGAAATTAAATGCAGCCTCTTCTGAAATCTCAGCAAGGTATTGAACATCATTGGGAATTTTGTTTAATATAATCTTCATCAGTGATTGTGAAATGCGTTAATTTGAATGGGACTAACAAACAAAGTATGGGTGGTGCTGTGGGTTAAACCATAGAGTCTAGGGCTTGCTGATCAGAAGGTCGGCGGTTCGAATCCCTGCAATGGGGTGAGCTCCCGTTGCTCGGTCCCAGCTCCTGCCCACCTAGCAGTTCGAAAGCACATCAAAGTGCAAGTAGATAAATAGGGACCGCTCCGGTGGGAAGGTAAACGGCGTTTCCGTGCGCTGCTCTGGTTTGCCAGAAGCAGCTTTGTCATGGTGGCCACATGACCTGGAAGCTGTCTGCGGACAAACGCTGGCTCCCTCGGCCTATAGAGCGAGATGAGCGCCGCATCCCCAGAGTCGGACACGACTGGACCTGATGGTCAGGGGCCCCTTTACCTTTTAACAAACAAAGATTGATCCCAGCATTCTAAAAACTCACAAACTAAGATATAACCCTGACAGTAAAAACCTATTGATTCATTTTCCCGCATTTCCATCTTCCTGATAGCAGCCACTTATTGTTTCACATAGAAACGTGACAAAGTGAAGGTTGAGGGTTTTTGTTTCCTTTTGAATCTTTTGTTATTCAGAGACAGATTTTTTTAAATGATATTTCTGTTTCATCTGGTCTTGTACAGCACCCCACAGAGCAGTTATGTGACAGATATGGTATAAATGAGATGTTGTTGCACTAAAGAACAATGATTCATGCCTATTAACAGTCTCAAAAAAATATTCTATTGATGTGTAATTTATTTCTCTTACAAGAAGCCTGTTGAAATCTTGTCTGAAATGGGACTCATGAACAAGAAAAAAAAACTGCAGACAAAAGAAATGAGGCCTGAACAAACTGATTTATAGATAACATACTATGCTGTACAGCAGAAGCACAGCTTAGAATATGTGCTGCTTTTTCTGCAAAAAAGTATTTCTTAATAGTTAATGATAACAAGTAGAATGCTAAGTGACTATAAAATCCACAAACCTAATTTTATCTGTGCATAAACATGCAAGTATAATACTCAAATTAAATAAAGTACTGCACACCAAACGTATTTCTTTTTCAAGGTATATGGATGAAAAGGCTTGCATCTAAGTGATAAATGGGGAAAAACATATAAACACTATTTTGCAGTGCAAATAGCTGGGAAAAATGGATTCTTAAAGCATAGTAGGCTCATAAAATAATCATGAATCTTTTCTTCATATGCCTGAGTACCCAATAAGCTGAAGTGTGTAAAAATAAATAAATAGAAAAATCAATTTCACTTAAGAATGTACGACAAACCTTCACCCGGGCATTTTTTAAATTAAAAAAACACATATTGAGATTCTTCTTTTGATTCTTAAAAAAAAAAGAGAGCGAGAGCGAGAGAGAAACTTGTTGTAAAGGACATTCCTTAAATTCCCTAGAGTTAGGAATGACTACTAGCCTGGATGGGCTATGTTCCATGCGGGCGGCATTGTAGTCTTAATCACTGAGCCTCTTGGGCTTGGTGATCAGAAGGTCGACAGTTCGAATCCCCGTGATGGAGTGAGCTCCCGTTGCTCTGTCCCAGCTCCTGCCAACCTAGCAGTTCGAAAGCACACCAGTGCAAGTAAATAAACAGGTACTGCTGTGGCAGGAAGGTAAACAGAGTTTCCTGCGCTCTGGATTCTCTCACAGTGTCCCGTTGCACTAGAAGCAGTTTAGTCATGCTGGCCACATGACCTGGAAAGCTGTCCGTGGACAAATGCCAGTTCCCTTGGCCTGAAAGAGAGATGAGCGCTGCAACCCCATAATCTCCTTTGACTAGACTTTATCCAGGGGTCCTTTACCTTTACCTTTACCACCCCACTACTGGAGAAGTGAATGTCAGTTGCTGGGATTCACAAATGGGGAGAGTGCTGTTGCGCTCAGATCCTGATTGAAGGCTTCCCATAGGCATCTGACTGGCTGAGAACAGGATGATTGAATGGCCTGATCCAGCATGATTCTTCTTATGCTCTAGTCTTATGCCTTGAATTGCTTCTAAGTTGCAGATGCCAGGGACACATGCTGAGCTTTTATGCACGCAGAGCAAATACAATGGAGCGATTTTTGTTTGTTTGTTTAGTCGTTTAGTCGTGTCCGACTCTTCGTGACCCCATGGACCATAGCACACCAGGCACTCCTGTCTTCCACTGCCTCCCGCAGTTTGCTCAAACTCATGTTGGTAGCTTCGAGAACACTGTCCAACCATCTCGTCCTCTTCTCCTAGTGCCCTCCATCTTTCCCAACATCAAAGTCTTTTCCAAGGATTTTTCTCTTCTCATGAGGTGGCCTAAGTATTTTGAGCCTCAGCTTCAGGATCTTTCCTTCCAGTGAGCACTCAGGGCTGATTTCCTTCAGAATGGATAGGTTTGATCTTCTTGCAGTCCATGGGACTCTCAAGAGTCTCCTCCAGCACCATAATTCAAAAGCATCAATTCTTCGGCGATCAGCCTTCTTTATGGTCCAGCTCTCACTTCCATACATCACTACTGGGAAAACCATAGCTTTAACTATACGGACCTTTGTAGGCAAGGTGATGTCTCTGCTTTTTAATATGCTGTCTAGGTTTGTCATTGCTTTTCTCCCAAGAAGCAGGAATCTTTTGATTTCATGACTGCTGTCACCATCTGCAGTGATCAAGGAGCCCAAGAAAGTAAAATCTCTCACTGGAGCGATAGTTGTTTTAAATTAGTGCATTAAGCTCAAGGATGAAAAAAAGTTGCACATGAGCCTTTATAAGGGGTTTTTAAAACAAAATGAACAGGCAATATGTTAAGTGGGAGAGTTGGAAATTAGTTTAAAAGCCTATCAGCAAATGAAAGGTTCCCAGGACCCAGTTCCTTTGGACGGAGTGGTAAGCACTGTGATGCCAAATGATATACAGCCAGTTATTTATTGCAAAGTCTAGCAGGTGCCAATAGGCCACTTGCCTGTGTATTTCATAAATCAGACCAATGTAATTCACACCTGCAGTCAGTTCTCCATAATTGTGGTGTGTCCAATACCTTCCAATCGTGTACATAAATTAGAGGACTCCAATCAGGTTATCTCTTGATCTTTTGACCTCACATAGCTTCCACTAGGTACTCGGTCAACAACTGTGTCTCATTATGTCCTTATTTGGACAAGAGGTTTCATTCAACAATCACATCTTTCTCCCCTGTGTAAACCTTTAATCTTGAAAACCAAATCCGCTAGGTGCTTAATCTTTGCTTTTGCTGAGCTGGCGAACTTGCCACAGTGCACAAGAGGCAGTTCAGAAATGATTTTGCTACAGGGATAGTTTCAATGGTTTGTTGTTGTTGTTGTTGTTGTTGTTCTTTTTTAAAAAAAAACACCTTGGTGAACAGAGAAGCATTATGTTTTCATGCCTGCTCAAAGAAGAACTATGAGTCCATATTTCAAAATAATAGCTTATAAGCAACGGGAGATGGTTCCTCAAATGCTTATTGACAAAATGAATGAGAAAAATATTAAAATATTGTCCAGTAGCACCGTAGAGACCAACTAAGTTTGTTCTTGGTATAAGATTTTGTGTGCATGCACACTTCTTCAGATAATGGACATTTTTATATTTATATATATATATATTGACTGTGTCAGACCAACTCGGCTACCTACCTGAATGAGAAAAAGTGAGACATAAGAATGTCAAAATAATCAGCAAATAGTAAGCAAAATGTAAATGGTTATTTTAAATGATCAGCTTTGTTCATATTTATTTCCTAATTTTCTTCTTATATGGAAGTCAAGATGGCACAGTTAGTTTCCCAGGTAGCTTCCCTAGAACTACTTATATATAGCAAGATTCCAGCATCATGAATTTTCAGACTATGCCCTGGCATGTAAGCTGACCAGCACACACCGGTCTAATAATCACTCTGTATCCCAAATGAACCCCGAAAATGGTAGCTTGGTGAAGATCAGGATTTCTGGTGGTCCAGTCGTTTAATTCAAAAGGTGATGCCAACCAATTAGCAGGGATTCAGGGTTTCATGCTGGTTTTATAGATGAAAGAGACAAAGGTTAGATAAAAACTGGGCATTTACAGCTGCAGGTAGTTAAGACTGGAATGAATGCTTGGGACTGGAAAAACTTCATCTCTGGGAATTTGATACAGGATCATTGTATCGTCTGCCTGCCTTAATGAGAGCCTGCTTGCTTCCAATAAGCTCTGCTTGTATACTTTCAGATAAAATAAACATTACAAAAACATGAAGAATCTCTACTTCTCTCTTGTCCAAAGGAGAGAAAAAACACCTTCACTGTTTGGGGAAGTGGGAAGTATAATATGATGCTGAACAAAAGGTTTATTTTTAAAAGAAGGTTAAACCATTATATGTATTGTAGAAAAGCACCGTTTCTGCTTTTATTCATTTTTTAACAGTGCAATACAAGTGGGAAGTAATAACAGCTGATTCCCCCCACTGCTTCCTTATACTACAAAACAACACGAGATTACTGCAGCTCTGTTTCCTATCCAGAATTTTAAATGCTTATTGAAGAGAATTGTGAGAGGGTGGAAATAAAGTACTTATAAATGAGCTTAAGATTAAACATTTAAGTCTCAAAGCTCAAATGCAATCCACAGAGTTTCTCCTCCCCCTGAGTAGGAAAGCAGGAGGAACTGCAGCAAACAGTTTCTTTCTTCTTCTTTTTACAATATTTTTATTGAACAGATTTAACAGAGCACATTATCATTCAATATAACCAATTACATTCCCCCCTTTTTATGTCCCCTTCCCTCTTTCACCCTCCAGAGACTTCCCTCAGCTCCCCCCTCTGATTTGTTTACACATGTTATTCTCTGCATGTTATAAAGTTATACATATCATTGCCTTATCTATCCTATGTTCTACTAATAAATTGTGGATGGTTATTCAAAACCTGCCAAGGAGTCCAAGTCCTTTTGTTGTCTTTTTAAATAGTTTGTAAAAAGTTCCCATTCTTCCTTGAAGTCACAGTTGTCCTTCTCTCGTAGTTTGTATGCTAACTTTGCCAGTTCTGCATAGCTCATCAGTTTTTCTTGCCATTGTTCTTTCGTTGGGACTTCCTCATTCTTCCATCCTTGTGCTAACAAGACTCTTGCCGCTATTGTAGCACACATGAATAAGTTCTTTGTTTTCCTTGGCAGGTCTTGTCCTAAGATCCCTAACAAAAATGTTTCTGGTTTTTTATTTCTTTACAAATGCCCTTTTCAGTTCATTATATATCATCTCCCAAAATTGTTTGACTTCTCTGCATTCCCACCCCATAAGATAATTTAAAGTACCTTCTTTTTCTTAACATTTGCAACATTTATTTGACCCAGTTTTATACATTTTTGCCATTTTTTACTGGTGTAATGTACCATCTATACATCATTTTCATGTAGTTTTCCCTCAAAAGAGAACAGTCTGTAAATTTTAAATCTACTTTCCACAATTCTCCCCAATCCTCAAATGGTATATTATGTCCTATATCTTGCGCCCATTTGATCATAACCAATTTAACCTCCTAGCAGCTGGGGGCAGGAATCAAAGAGGCAGAGCCCCGGCCGCACACTCACTTAAGTCTGTGAGCCACACACACACACACACACCCCGGGCATGGTGCTGGCCAATGGCTGGGAGGGATAGCAGCCATCCCCCCAGCGTGTGAAGGGCTCGTGGGTGCCCGCAACCTCCCCTCCTGCTATGCCGGAAGGGACTTTATATCTTTCACATACTGTCATTAATGATCTCCTAATTAAATGATTATAGAATCCTTTATGTACTTTCCCTTTCCGATACCATAAGTATGCATGCCATCCATATCTGTTGTCATGGCCTTCCAAATCTAATGCTTCTTCCTTTTCCAGTTTTATCCAGTCCCTAATCCAAACCAAACATGCAACCTCATAGTACAGTTTAAGGTCTGGGAGGGTGATACCTCCTCTTTCTTTTGTATCTGTAAGTATCTTATGTTTAATCCTTGGCCTTTTGTCCCCCCCCCCCCAGACAAACCTAGAAATATCATTTTGCCATCTTTTGAAGCAGTCATCTTTAACCATTACTGGAACTGTCTGAAAGAGAAAGAGCATTTTCAGCAGCACATTCATTTTTATTGCCACAATTCTTCCTAGTAGGGAAAGGTTTATTCTACAGTGGTACCTCGGTTTACAAACACAATTGGTTCCGGAAGTACTTAACCTGAAGCGAACTTTCCCATTGAAAGTAATAGAAAGTGGATTAATCAGTTTCAGACGGTCCGTGGAGTACTTAAACTGAAGCGTCCTTAACCTGAAGCGAACTTTCCCATTGAAAGTAATGGAAAGTGGATTAATCTGTTCCAGACGGGTCTGCGGAGTACTCAACCTGAAGCATACTTAACCCAAGGTATGAGTGTAATTGGTTCCAGAAGTCCGTACTTAACCTGAAGCATACTTAACCTGAAGCGAACTTTCCCATTGAAAGTAATGGAAAGTGGATTAATCCATTCCAGACAGGTCCGTGGAGTACTTAAACTGAAAATACTCAAACCGAGGCATACTTAAACCGAACTGGCCTGATTCAGCACTGGACAGCTCCTGCTGTTTTCTATAGGCCTCAGGTGTTGCAAACTTTCCTCAGATCTAGATGTGAACTCCTTCAATGGATTCATCTCCCTTTTAAAAAGTTGCGAACAAGATATGCATGCAACGTGGCAGGAGCGCTTTGTAGGAGCAGGGAAGGACTCACTATTTCTTTCTAATTTACTCTAACTACATGCCGAAAACATTTGCTTAAAGTTTATTTCTTCAAAGGCACGGGACCTGAGCAAACCGGAAACTTCAAAAGAAGAGCGGGAAAATGCTGCCTCCACAGAAGGCAGGCCTCTGCCTTTGATCTCGCAAATTCACAGCACGCTTAAAGGCACTTATCAAAAAACTACCACTGTAAAAACAAATAGAGGGGGGAGAGAGAGAGAAAGAAAGAGAGAGGGAGACATACACAAGCACGCACTGTTGAAGCCTCATTAAAAAGCACCAGAACTGTCTCTTGCCGCAGACGGGAATTGCCTTTGTCTCTTGAAAAGGAAACAACTTCTATATCTCTAATTTTCTGGCTTTGGTTAGCTTCGACACCCCACCCACCCAAACTCCTTTGCTGTCCACTTCTGAGGGGACTTTGGAAATGAGATAAAAGTGGAGGTGTTTGAGGAAAGAAACCACCTGGGCCAATTGTTGAAAAGGGTAGCAAGGTTGGTCACAAAATGAAAACTGACCTATAAGTGTTCTTTAAAGTCAAAATTAGGATGTAGGCAGAGAGGGGAAGAGCAGGAGGAGGGAAGAGATGATTAGCAAACAACTAGGATAGCTGGTGGGTTGAAAACAACCAAAGTCTACTCCATTCTTTGAAGAACTGATGCTTTTTAAAAAACAAAAACAAAACACGTTTGCATTGTTAAAGAGAAACATGTAAAGCCACAGAGGGTTTAAAAAGAAGCTTTGGAATGTTTCAAGAAATGTGAAGAAAACTTTGCTACTCCCCATTCCCACCCCCGGTTTAAGCAGCAGCAATCCTGTGTTGTCCTTTATACAATTAACCTGGGATAGATTAGTCTTTTTTTGGAGTCACCCATGTGGTGTCCATAGGTGAACAAGGGACCTGAGAGGTGTTCCCTGGAGCCCACAGGGTGTCCTCTGCACCCTGTGTTAAGATCAATACATCTAGCCTTCAACAATGATAGCTGAGGATCCCTTGTGTGCCTTTCCCTCCTCCTGCTCTCCATTATTTCTGTATGATGTAGAGTGACTATTTATACTAATGACCTATATGTGATGTATGTTTTGTCTTTGTTTTTATATTATATATATATGCCAATAAAGGTGTTGAAATTGAAATTGTTAAGATAAGACAGTACGTGTTTGGTTCCAGTGCGGTGATATCCACACAGTTTCTCCATTTTGCAAAAGTGCCCACAAGACCAGAAAAGTTGGTGACCCTTGCTCTGTTCATTTAGGCATTTTCAAGGACAACCTTCAAGAAGGGATGATGGGAGTTGCAGTCCGACTACATCTGGGGCATTTTATAACCCCAGGGTTATGGGCATGATACCAATCAGCATAACAACTAGCATGTGCAGTTTTACTTATTAAAAGCTGAATTCATCGGGTTATCCATCAATTTGTTTTTCCTTTATTGCCATAATTAATTCAGAGCAAATTCATTTGGTTTCATGATTCCCATTTTTTTCTCACTGATTACAACGATGCCTGTAACTTTGATTTCTATCCATTGCATTTTCTGGCTTTCTACTACTCAAACAGGGCATCAGACCTTCCAAATTACCGAGAGATTGAAAAACAGGCCACCATTATAATTAAATAAGTTAACATTCTATAAGCTTTCAACTGGAGACTCTGCTAATCTTCTCCCCATTGTAACTTCAGTGCTTTACTTGATACGAATTTTTCAGGCATTTCTTTTCAATCCTTCAAGTCTGGGCACTATTTCAAATGGTGAAGGAATGTAATTATTCAGTGATTTTTGTGTTCTGTTTTTAGATGCACTATGTTTGTTTTCTGTTTTAGTCGTTGTTTGGAGCTGGAATGTCAGAAGTTTACAAGGGAGTGAAAAGTTCGGCCAAAGAAATGGAAAGTCAAGTAAAAAATGAAATCAAAAGACATGAGGAAGGAAGGAAGGAAGGAAGGAAGGAAGGAAGGAAGGAAGGAAGGAAGGAAGGAAGGAAGGAAGGATCTTACAGAAAAGGGAAATTGAAATAGAGATATAATGCCCTTCTGGTTGGCCAAGAGGTTGGGATGGTGTGCGTCAAAATATTAAGCATATCAAACTAACTTATTTAATCAGTGCAAGGATTTCCATTTGTACAATGGAACTTTTCCTTCCTCTGTGCTAAACACAGTCAGCACTTCCCAAATCTGCTCTGATGGGTTGGGGGGAAACCCAAGACATATCTAGGGGGCACAACTTCACGGCTTCTCATTGTTCTGCCTAACTTTTTTATTAAAAAAAAAAACAAAACCCACATCAAACCACACATTCCTGGTGTCTATTTGTGGATCGAGAGGTTTTTTTTACTTCCTTATCACCAAAGTCTAGTCTCAAGTACTTTGATCAAGACTAAGCATTCGTACTGTCATGTGAATTATTTCTTTTTGGCCAGGTAATATAGAAACTTTTTGAAGCTGAAATTACAAGCAGAAGCCAAGGACCTGCTTCAGATGCATCATAACTGAGATTTGTGACTTTTTTGCTCACTGCATGCCATGTCAGTACAGTAATTTTGCATTTCCCCTTCAAATTTGAAAGGGGGATTATGAGAGGGTCAACATTGACAAAAAGCTCCCAGGACATGCAGAAATAGTTGTACAGTCCCTTAGAACCAGAACTGTGCATAACCTTTTGCTACTGCCATGTGGAATGCCCATACATTTAAATACACACGAATCTGCATTTCCTTGTTTTGCAGCTTAAATCTGAATTCTGCCACAAGCCTATGCATGCTTACTCAAAAGTAAATCCAATTGTGCCCAATTCCTAGAAACTGTGTGACTGCATAATTACAGTGCAATCCTATATGTGTCTACTCAAAGTAAAGCTCAGTTGAGTTCAATGAACTTTACTCCCAGGTAAGGGCTTATAGGACTGCAGCACTAAAGGGATTTTATTCTTCCCCTTTGTGAGTGTCAGCCATTTATGTAGATATCATTAAGGCCTCACTTGAACTAAGTGGGACTTACTGCTAAACGGACATGTGAAGTATTTCACCGTAGGTTTTGCAATTTATGCTAACCCAAGAGTTATGGTGTTTGGATGTTCAGAATATTAATTTTGAAAGCAATGCATTTTTTTAAGAAAAGGCATTATTTCAGTCGTTTATGAATAATTGAATTTATTACATTTTTCTAAAAACAATCAATGATTTATCAAAAGAGTGAACAGTTTTTTAGAGGAGAGGCACTGTTATTTCAGACCAGCTACAGCATCTTTAATAATTTAGATGCCTCTAAATGTGGATAAAAGAACCATGTAGCTGATCTGAAATGCAAACTCTTTAACAGTTCCCTTCCTTTAAAATGAAGAGGAAAGGTGACTGTTACGATGTCCTCAGAGGTTTCATTTTTTAAATACAGCTTTCTATTTTAATTTAAGGGACCCAGGTGGCGCTGTGGTTAAACCACTGAGCCTAGGGCTTGCCGATCAGAAGGTCAGCGGTTCGAATCCCTGTGACGGGGTGAGCTCCCGTTGCTTGGTCCCAGCTCCTGCCAACCTAGCAGTTCGAAAGCATGTCAAAATGCAAGTAGATAAATAGGAACTGCTACAGCGGGAAGGTAAACGGCGTTTCCATGTGCTGCTCTGGTTTGCCAGAAGCGGCTTTGTCATGCTGGCCACATGACCTGGAAGCTATACGCCGACTCCCTCGGCCAATAATGCGAGATGAGCGCGCAACCCCAGAGTCGGTCACGACTGGACCTAATGGTCAGGGGTCCCTTTTACCTTCTATTTTAATATCAGTAAATATAGCACTAACTCATACATATCTCAATCTATTTAGTACAATTTAGTAGCAATTGTCAGATAGCAATACTTTGTCCTAGCTTTGCTAAGAAAGAAACTACCGTAGGTATTGACTGACAACCAGGAAAGTCCACTAGAGGTGATAAGCTGGGTTCGTGAATAAGGTGGGTTAGCATCAGGATGTAATACTCACATTTTAAACAGCTGCACTGTCTATCTGTCTGCTACTACTGTAGTTTGGGTTGATGGTTTTGCTGTTAGTATATAAAGCCCTAAGCAGCTTGGGAATGGGTTGTTTTAGAGACAACATTCTCCTGTACAGACCAGACCAGTCATTGAGGTTATCTAAAGAAGTCATTCTGGTAACGCCACACATTCCTGATGTCTACTCTGTGGGTGTTCATGGGATACAGGTGGCACTGTGGTCTAAACCACTGAGCTTCTTGGGCTTGTCAATCGGTAGGTCTGTGGTTCGAATCCACTCGACAGTGGTGAGCTCCTGCTGCTTTGTCCCATCTCCTGCCAACCTAGCAGTTCAAAAGCACACTGATGCAAATAGATAAATAGGTACCGCTGTGGCGGGAAGGTAACCAGTGTCCCCTTGCACTCTGGCTTCCATTATGATGTTCTGTTGCACCAGAAGCAGTTTAGTCATGCTGGCCATATGACCCGGAAAGCTGTCTGTGGACAAACGCCGGCTCCCTCAGCCTGAAAAGCAAGATGAGTGCTGCACCCCATAGTCGCCTTTGACTTGACTTAACGGTCCAGGGGTCCTTTACCTTTTTACCTTTACCTGTTCATGGTAAGGCATATAGCATGATGGTGGGACCATTCTTCCTCTTGATATAAGGCATGCATTATTTTCAGTTTCCACTGCATATTGAAGACTTTGTTGTTGCTGTTGTTCAGACAAGCCTTCCAAAGTCTAGGGATGTCTGCCATGAACTTTACTTTCTTGGTCAAGGCAGATGGTGAAATTGCATTTTATGTTGGTTATGCATGGTGTGTTTTATAGATTTAATGTACCACTTTAGATTTCCCCCTCTAAATAGTCTGGGGTTCATAAATATTATTTAATCTACAGTATCAGTTTAGTCAGGGCTGAACTGAATATCCTTCTCATCCATAGTATGATTCTCTTATCCATCTCCCAACATCTGAAACTTCAGAAGAGATAGAGATACTTGAACAATTTGATGGAGAAGATTTATTTAATAGGACAAAGTCATAACTGAATCATGCACCCCTTTACACAAGCTGGCATGTAGCTTAGCAGATACATGGATAGCTAAGTCCACACTGAGAGAGCATTCAGAAATGGGCTAGGTTTTGTTGGTATTTTAATGCCTGCAATGCAGTTTCTAATGTTCCCTTTACACTTTTATGACCATTTTGTATTGTTTAAGATATTTTATCTTGTGTGATGCCTTGATATTTCATATGATTGGATAGTGGGGGTTTGGGGGGGAGAGAAGTGATGGGACATGACAATCTCGATTTCCTGCCACCCTGCCAAATCCATCCCATTGCCAACCCTCTTGCAAAGACCTGGTTTTTTGTCGTATGATGTAGAGAGGTATACGTATATCCTTTAGAACAGGCACGTCCAACTCCCAAGAGTCTGCGATCTACTCCCAGTAAAAAAAACCTGGCAGTGCTCTACCCATAGTCATTGGAGGGATGAGGAGTGGGGTGGGGGTGGGGGGAGAGAGAGCCAAGAGTTGTTGAGCTTTTTGGGGAAAAATGGCAAAAACCGCCAACCTATCAGCCCACTGCTAAAAATCGCATCCAGTGATAATGGAAAATATTGGATCCCCAATCGCCAGCAGCAAATGCAACACAAACGCCCACATCACACGACGGAGCAACAGAGAGAGGGGGGCAGGGGGAAGAGACATTAGTTCCATGGCTTTTTTTTTTCATCCATCAGTCGGTAACGATCCCGGGGATCTACCTGTCGTTCGCGGTTGACTGGTTGGACATCTCTGCTTTAGAACATCACCCACGTTTCTTGCCAAGGCTTTGCAACTTCGTGTAATGAAACTGAAAGGGGGAATGGGAAATGATTTATTCTGTAAATGTCGGAGAGTAGAAATGTAAACCACTCTTATCAGCAGTTTTCTTCTTGTTATTATTTTTATGTGTGTAATGGCTGCTTTCTAACCACAATAAATCGAACGAACTGAACTGAGCCAGACACCCTATGCCCCCTTATGGTTCATGCCACCTTCCTCTGCTTACAACTTGCTCCCACCTCCTCCTTTCACAGCTTCCCTGTTCCCACACCTCCCCATCCCTCCCGCATTCCATCACAGCTCCTGCAACCTAACCTCCTCAAGCTTGCCCCAACTCCCAACCCCTCACAGCCTGCCTGAAATAGCACTGTAAAACTTCAGTTGTCTCACTGGTGGCATCTTTTTAATTCATGTTAATTTGAGGCTAATTTGTGTTGCTGCAAATGGATATATATATATATATATATATATATATATATATATATATATATATAAAATTTTCATTTTTATACATTTCAATCATTTAAACATTTCAGAATTTGACTTCCTTCCCCCTCTTTCTGCGGTTCCTTAAATTTATTTTTAATATTTTCTGCATATCCAAATTAACTTAATTTGCTCATTTATTCATCTACTTTAAATATATACTCCTATAAAGTTGCAGGTTGTTACAGTAATCCTGCCAATGTTCTTATCTGTTTACAGTTTGTTTGTAAATGTAAATATTCAATAGACCATTTTCATTCTTTTATATAAAGTTTGTTATCTTGATTTCTTATTTTTCCAGTAAGTTTTGCCATTTCTGCATGTTCCGTAAGTTTTTGTATCCGTTCTTCTTTTTCTGGGACTTCCATTTCCATTTGGGGGCAAGTAACATTCTAACATACATGAATAAATTTCTACACAGTTGGGTAGTTCTGTACCTATAATTCCCAAATGTAAATTATAAAATACCTTTCACTCTAACAATCAGTACTAACTTTTTTTAAAAAAGGGATGCCAATATTTTGAATGCCAGTCAAATTTTATTGCATGATGTATAGAAATAACAAAAACCGTGAAAGCACTAAATCATATATATATATATATATATATATATATATATATATATATATGCAAACAGAGGGGATGGAATACATAACACATATGCAAATGTCTCTGAAGAGGCAGACGGATAAGGCTCAAAAAGTGCAACGTTCAATGTGCAAAAAGTCCAATGTAATAAGGTGCTAAAGTCTCTCAGGCGTCCTCGTCTGTCCTCCGACGGGCGGCTAGCTTGTTTTATCCCTGTTTCACTGGTACAGTTTCTTCAAGGAACAGACTTCATCTTAAGTAATAATTACAATGCACTCTGTAAGCATTTACATATCCCTTTTTAAAACAATAAGCAAAATAATGTCTAAAAGTTACTTACCAACATGTTCATACACTAAAACTTAACAAGGCTGAAATGCTCACAAACCTCAATGGTTCCTGGTTGGCAAAGCTAAGTCCAGCAGTAAATTACAAGGTTAAATACAATTTTTCTAAAAACCATCAATCACGACAGGGCAATACATTAACACACACCAATATGGGCTTTTAAAGGTACAAACATCCAAACATATAATCGGTCTTACAGGTATCCTGAAGATATCTACCACCAAGCCTTTGAAATGAATGGTATATATTAGGCATCCCCAAACTTCGGCCCTCCAGATGTTTTGGACTACAATTCCCATCATCCCTGACCACTGGTCCTGTTAGCTAGGGATCATGGGAGTTGTAGGCCAAAACATCTGGAGGGCCGCAGTTTGGGGATGCCTGGTATATATATCTCAATCAATTATAAAAAAGAGCTATACTCCACTTGAAGATTTAAACCTGTAGGGGCTAGGGATCCAAATCTGTGTATCCAATATGATTCCTTTTGGTGCAGCTTCTTTTTTTTTAATATATCACCATTCATCTCCGGATACTTATGTTTATAGATTATAAACCATTTAAAATCTGTGGCTTTGTGGTTTCCCGTAGCCTTAATGAATTTCTCAATCAAATGCAGAGAAACAGGCTGATGAATGGAGGAAAATGTAAGGACAGTTCCTGTGCATGTCTTTAACCCCCACCCCCCAAAAAATAACCACACACAGGTAAACCAGTGTTTTGACCTCTGTGTTTCCCCACCTATATCAACATTCATTTCTACCATCTGAGGACCTGGCTCAAACCATAAGGAGCTCGATAGCAAGCTGTATGGGAGCACGTTTTCCTGCAGGCTTGCTTCCTTTGAGCACCAGCCAACTCTTCCTTTGGTGATTATAGGTCACACACCGCACTGCCCTCATGACTCTACCTGGATAGCAACACATTTTTTGTGTCTGTTCTGACAACACAGCTGTTCCCTGCACACCATCTGAAGAGCTATATTGCTACACTCAGGTCTGCCGTGCACACCTTTAATCTGTTCCCGCAGTGACTGCGAAGAGCCAGCGTGCTGCCGTTTGGCTGCCTTAACGTACTGTTCTCGAAAGAAAGAAAGCTGAAGCATATGAGCCCCCCAGCTTGGATGCATTTCCTCCCTGCAAAAGGGCAGAAAGGAATCTGGCAGCAATTATCCTGGATATGTTTACTATGCGCTATGCCCAGGAGCTGTTATCCACGCTGGCAGAAAAAACAGACTGATACGATCACAGTGAAAGCAAAGCTCCTCTTTATGAAATTTTCATAAAGGCAGGACAACGGACTTTCTCCTCATTCATCTGTTGTCAAGATCTTAGCACTCAAAGAAAAGGAGGGAAATACCAAAGAGGCAAAATGTACTTCCAAATCATGGCTCAGAACAATAATAATAATAATTAAAAAAACAATAAAAATCCAGAAGTAGTGAAGATGGATTGAGGCCATGTCAGCTCCTGGGAAGCTCAGGGTACCATTCCCACCCCCACCCCCCAGCCTATTATAAAGACACCTTGAATGTTGGCCAATATGGCATTGTTCCAAGAAATTAATATTGATTGTTAATCGTCACAATATGACCTAACAAAGCAGAATGCGTAATGTGTCCAGTTTTCCTATCTATGTCCCTGGACACAAAACTCCAAGTGATCTACAAAACTGAACAGAAACTGGTTGAATATTTTGCTGCATAGAGTCACTTTATTTATTTACTTTTAAATAATAACACTCCTTACTATAGAGAGAACCTGCTCAAGGGGGTTTATAGAAATGATCAAAAGCTCAAGTGTTACTAAAATACAGCAATGTAAAAACTGGCATTGATCAGACCTGTTGGGAGTCATATGTTGTTGTTGTTGTTGTTGTTGTTGTTGTTGTTGTTGTTGTTGTTGCTGCTGCTGCTGCCCTATATGAACTCTAAATATACCCAACAGTTGTGTGTTGTAGGGATTGCCCACAACTAGTGAGCTTCTCACTGAGGAATCATTAAATTCATGCATTCATAAAAGCTAAGTTTCTGAGGATGTACAAATTACAGTCTAGACGAGCACCATTGTAGAGTTAAATGTATTACATACCATGCTAAATCCAGTTATCAAGGGCTCTCATTTCATTTTCAGTCAAACTTAATCACTTTCCCTGCAAATCACACATAACCCAAAATGGAGATTATTTTATATACATTAAAAATAGTAAAAAAATATGTGCTAATGCAATTTGGCACCTAGGCGTGAACACCTTGATAGCCAATACTTAATGGATTGCCAAATGCTGGACATGTTTCTGACACTGATAAAGTATATGGTGGATGTTGAGGTAAATTACTGTCATATAATATACGGGGGTTCTCAATTCCCTTTACTCGTTAGTTTATATGTATTTTCCCACTAGAAATCATTTCAGAAAACATGCCAATTGGAGCGACTGCCATCATTTTTGGTTCTGAAGAAGACTGAGGGGTGACTAAAAACAAGACTCTACATCACAGGTTTTGAATATAGAGGAGGGTGAAAGGTTGTTTTCTGCTGCTCCAGAGAAGCGGACACGGAGCAATGGATTCAAACTACAAGAAAGAAGATTCCACCTAAACATTAGGAAGAACTTCCTGACAGTAAGAGCTGTTCGACAGTGGAATTTGCTGACAAGAAGTGTGGTGGAGTCTCCTTCTTTGGAGGTCTTTAAGCAGAGGCTTGACAGCCATCTGTAAAGAATGCTTTGATGGTGTTTCCTGCTTGGCAGGGGGTTGGACTGGATGGCCCTTGTGGTCTCTTCCAACTCTATGATTCTATGACCCCACATGAACAAACAAAGCCATACCCATTGTTTCTGATCATAGAAGCTTATGGCTTCTTGGAGAGAGAGAAAATCATTCACCTTCCTCTGTCTCTTTCTTGAAAGTGCAATTCCCCTGTAGTTTCATCAAAGATTGCCTCATTATTTCAGCAGTTGAACCTATCAGCAAAACAGCCTTCTCCCAACAACATAGCAACAAACTTGTCACACCGTGCACCCGATTCTTACTCAGGTTACCTCATTATCACCACTGCATCCATAATTTGAATGCTAATATCAGAACAAAGACTTGAGAAAGCTTTTCTGAAAGTTTGGGACATCTGTCTACTGTTAGCCTGTTAATTTTCAGTGTGACAGCACAGCTGATCTAATAACAAAAAAGGAAGGAAAAAGAAAATGAGATTTACATGTGGATGGACACTTCTGCATCCTAACTATCTGAATGTTTTATCCCAGATCTACACAGTATTGACGCTAAATATCTCGTACTATTATGTACATGGAGTTTAAAACACATGCACAAGCAATTAGAAAGGTCACATTTGAAAAGCTGTATGTAATGGGAGAAAATATATTTGGGTTGTAGAATTGTGCAGTGCTTATTGTGTATCTATGCCTTCTTTTTCATTTTTTTTTCTTTCTGACTGTATTTATATACAATCTTTCTACTGACACTTGACGTGGTTTACAGTTTCAAAGAATGGCTCGCAATCTCCAAGTTATGATACCATGGAGGGGAGTGAGGAGGAAGCACAAAATAAAGAAAGACAGATAACATTTGATAAGGTAAGGAGAAGATAGATGTGGGGAGGTATTTTAAGAGGCAAATGACAGTCAGTCCCAGCTGTGCAGATAGAGAGAGCCTTACTGCCTCACCTATTCCTTAAAGGTAAAGGTAAAGGGACCCCCTGACCATTAGGTCCAGTCGTGACTGACTCTGGGGTTGCGCGCTCATCTCACATTATTGGCCGAGGGAGCCGGCGTACAGCTTCCAGGTCATGTGGCCAGCATGACAAAGCCGCTTCTGGCAAACCAGAGCAGCACATGGAAACGCTGTTTACCTTCCTGCTGTAGCGGTTCCTATTTATCTACTTGCATTTTGACGTGCTTTCGAACTGCTAGGTTGGCAGGAGCTGGGACCAAGCAATGGGAGCTCACCCCGTCACAGGGATTCGAACTGCCGACCTTCTGATCAGCAAGCCCTACGCTCAGTGGTTTAACCCACAGCGCCACCTGGGTCCCTCCACCTATTCCTTAGATGCAGCTAAAGATAGCAGAGGAATTCAATTGAGCTTGCATTTAAAGGTGAACGCACCTAACTTGCTCTTTCCAAAACAAGGTGACAACTGAAATATGCCCATCCTTCAAAATTCACTTTGCAGCCAAGTAATGCATACCAAAAGGCATTTATTATGTAAAGTATGCATGTAAATGCATATATTAATGAAAATGATATGTAAAAATGAATTATGTTAGAGAAAAGTGCTTTCCAAAAGGGTAAATGATTCCAAACCACTTTTTTTTTTTTAAGTGCACTAAAAAGCTGGTGAATTTCCCAGAGCCAAAAGTGCTGTGCAATTGTGGGGAAAGGAATTTATGACTGGGAGAATGATAAATCTAACGATGGACAGATTGGTCCATGCATGAATGCAGTCAAGTGGGATGGCTGCAAGTTCAGGTAGTTCTGGAAGGGGGAAGAATCAAATGGCAGTTGGCCTCCACTGAGCCAAAGGAAAGGGCCTTGCTGTGTCATCTTCCCCTCACATAAAACCAAGTGGGAAATGCATGCAATGCAAGCTGGTGTTTTGCTTTGTTTTTTTAAGGTTGAAAAGCAGACAATACAAAGCAATTGGAAAGGGCAAAAATAATAATGAACCCAATGGCAACCCAACATTAGCGTGAAAATTAAATTATGATACGTATGTGCCAAAGGGTGAGCGCAATATTAGAAAAAAGCTCTTATGCACCCAAAAGTTTATCAGTCTCATTTTGCCAAGTGCAGTATGCATGTGGAAGCTAATATTTTGTTGTGTATCTCCCCAGTTGGATGGGAAGCTATACATGGCAATAGGTTCTCTAAATGCAGTTCTCCTCATGACTACTAGTGTGTAGACTCTAAAATCAACATTATCATCATCTGCTGGTCAGCTGTTTCAGCAGAGAAGTGAGGGTTGAATTTAGCTATATATGCTTCCCCGTTTCACCAATCAATTGACTTGTGCCAGTTTTGAAAGGACTTTCCATGCACAGTCCAGCAGTCCCACATGCTTATTTAAGTTACAGGTAGGTAGCTGTGTTGGTCTGAGTCGAAGCAAAATAAAAAAATTCCTTCAGTAGCACCTTAAAGACCAACTTTAAGACCAACAAGTTTTTATTTTGGTATGAGCTTTCGTGTGCATGCACACATCTTCAGATACAGTAATTTGAGTAGCAAGATGACTTACGTACACACACACACACACACACACACACACACAGGAACTTTGGAATACAAAAATCCTACCTCACTTTCAACCTGTCCCAACGTTTTGTGACTACCTGATACACAGAACATCTGGAAATATTCAGCAGCATAGATTCAATGGGAGCAAGCATTTGACAGCATTTGACTAGTGCCTTGCAATAAAATTTAATCAATAGTATATTAACTTCATCCATCCATTTAACTAACACACACTGGCTACTTTCTCATTTTTATTCCAAAGTTTTATTCTGAAATATGACTCCCAAATTTGGACATCAAAATCCAACTTACATAATTTGATTTGGCAGCTGGGTTGATGAAGTTAATAAAAGCTTGGTTTTGATTTCTTTCTCTCATTCTACTTCTTCATGTAAAATGCAAACCTTCCCATACTTTATGAATTGGACAACATTGACCCAAGAGGTTAATTCTCATCCTATCCAACCACATTAATCTTCCAGGAATGGATGAAGAGGAAATGGCATATTTTTTAAGGAAAGAATAGTTTAACACAGGGATGAGGACCCCGAAGTTCTCCAGATGTTGCTCAATGAGAACTCCCATCATCCCTTGATAATGTTTTGATAACACACCTATAAGCATGTGACCAGCAGAGTAGTCCAGAAAAGTTCCAGAGCCTTCTCCCTTTCCAGTTGCCAGCCTTTCTAGAGTTGACAATGAAGGACACTCCTTGCCCACACAGTTCGGTGTAAAGTGTTTTATTGCCTCAAGACACAAGACAATTCAAACATACTATATACATAAGTTAAGAAATGTTGGTACATCATAAATTAAGCACAGTAACCTGGTCTTAGAGGTTAAACTGAAGGGAGAGAGCTCCACCCATTGCTGCTGAATACAGCCTTGGTTTTATACCCATCAATGCAAGTACACAAGTTCTTTGGAGAAATGGAGAGTAGATTAGTCATACTAGAGGTCTGTAGCCTTGAGCTGTTTCAAAAGGCCCACCACGTCCTAACCCTGAACAGAAATCAGATGTGGGGGAAAGGCACAGACCAAGGTGTTAATGCAATTTCACATGAATCTCCAAATCACACCAACATGCCTGATAGCTGGTCATGCTGGCTGGGTCTGATGAGATTTCAACAACACCTGGAAGGCCACTGGATTAATTCAATTGAGAGGGTATAGTAAAGCTAACACTGATGAAGTCTACAGTTGACATGAATACTATGGCAGTGATAGCCAACATGGTACACCCCAGACATTGCTGGACTGAAACTTCTATTGCTGTTGGTAATTGACCATGCTGCCTGGGGCTGGTTGGCGTTGGAGTCCAACAACTTCTGGAGGGCAATGTGTTGGGTATTCCTGGGTCACACTGTTTTGTATTGAAAACAGGGAAGTGTTTGAAAGAGGGAACAGCGTGCATGTGACGTCTGCTAACCTTGATATTGCAAAGTAAATAATATTTTTATGTTTATCATACATGCAGCATAACATCGATTATGTGCATGAGTAAGCAAGTTATAAATAAACCTAATCATTGTTGACAACAGGCGTCTGGTACATTTACAAAGTGAAAACAACACTGAATAAGCCAGCCATATGCGAAAAACAGGAGAGAAGCATCCTAGTACATATGCAATCATCATTTTCTAGCTGTAACTGATGTGTGTGTGGAAGTAGGAGAGGTAACCAGAATTAGCAATCATATAGTAGGCTGGGGTTGAATAAACATAATTTGATGACACACACACACCCCTCAACAACAATGCCTTGACTCCTGTTGTTTGCTTTTCAACATCAAGAATAGGGTGACATGAAAGCAACTGTGCAGTGATCAGAGTATCAGACTAGGAAGTCAAGGTTTAAATCCCCACTGCTATTGGGAGACATTGGGTCACTAATAATCTCTCAGGCTATCATTTCCCAGAGGGCTGTTGTGATAGCTAAAATGGGAGAGGGGCAGACAATGGCATACATCAGTGGTTCCCAATTAGCTAAGTCCTGCAGACCCCGTTTTCCAAAAGCCAAGCCACGGACGGTGGCTGGTGCACATTCTGGGGGCATGGCACTCCACCCGCAGGGGCGTGGTTCACCACCCGCAGGGGCATGGCACGCGTCCTGGGGGCGTGGCGCTCCACCTGTGGGGGTGTGGTGCCCAGCCGCAATGGCACCCCACCAGGATCGCGCTGCCGGGGGGTGCACTTCCCCGCACCCCTCTTCCTCTGCCAGTGGCCACGGACCCCTATTTTTGAAAATTCAGATATCTCTATGGTATTTTTTGTTATATGAATGGTGCCACAGACCCCCTGGGTGGGTTACACGGACCACGGACCACCAGTTGGGAACCACTGGCATGCATCATGTTTAAGCTTTCTTGAGGAAGATGGAGTTTAAACACACTGGATGAATAAGGAGGCCCATCTTTCCTCTATATCCACTGCTACCCATAAAAACGGCAACCCTGTTATTGGCCTTGTTCTTCCTGAATCAGCCTGCCCTTGCTAATTAATTATTATGGCAACGGTTAAACAGGAGGAAACATATTGAGCTGATCTATTTAGATTGAATCTGTGTAGATTTACAGGCTTACGTTCCTTTGATTCTTTCTGATATCTCTCTGATTTCAGCAAACATGCTGGAAAGTATGACATCTTGCACTTTAGACAGACCTGCATACATAGCAGGTGACTCACATCGCTTGAATCACACCAACTGTGCATGATAGTTCATAAAGGAAGGTTTCCTCCAGCAAAGAGAACAAACCAACTGGTTAAGCCTTTCCAAATCTACTCAACAACTTAAATTTACAGCTGCAAATAGATGCTTTCCCCCCCTGCATAGTCATAAATGTTGTCACTTGCTTGTGTGAAAGGCAAAGGGACAGGAGCCAGTGCGGGAGGGGGATGCCAGAAGCATGATATTTATTATGAGGTGGGAATGGTTCAAGCACCTTGTAGAACACAATATATGCCTTGTGGCTGAGCTTGGCTGGTTACAAATCACACACGACCCTTTTATTAAAATATATTCTATAATTGCTGTATTTATTCAAATGTAACACACACCTTTCACGGGCCAAATTAACATTGTAAAAATTCAGGTGCACATTAGATTTGATGGCGCATTTACAAATACTTTTTTTTGTTTCAAGGTTTGGAAAACTGGGGTGCGCTTTAATGGTGCATTAAGTTCAAGTAAATACAGCAATCCAGTTTGCATCAAATTTATTGCCTGTTGTATTATTGCCCTTGCATTTTGTTTTTATAAGCACTGATCCAGATATTTACACTTGGTACATAAAGAAGGCTGATCACCGAAGAATTGATGCTTTTGAATTATGGTGCTGCAGGAGACTCTTGAGAGTCCCATGGACTGCAAGAAGATCAAACCTATCCATTCTGAAGGAAATCAGCCCTGAGTGCTCACTGGAAGGACAGATCCTGAAGCTGAGGCTCCAATACTTTGGCCACCTCATGAGAAGAGAAGACTCCCTGGAAAAGACCCTGATGTTGGGAAAGATGGAGGGCACAAGGAGAAGGGGATGACAGAGGACGAGGTGGTTGGACAGTGTTCTCGAAGCTACCAACATGAGTTTGACCAAACTGCAGGAGGCAGTGCAAGACAGGAGTGCCTGGCGTGCTATGGTCCATGGGGTCACGAAACTTCGGACACAACTAAATTACTAAACACCACCACCAACAACAACAACAACAACACATTGGATGCATCACAACCAACTCTCCTGAACAACAGATCTTTGGTTTGTCCATGTTGTCACCCCTTATCTCCAGCTAGCTCCAAGGAGGGAACGGCTTCTCAAGTCAATCTCCTGAATGATGGTGTGATACAGTATGCAGGATCAGTATCCATCCCTGGGGTCTTGTCCAGAAGCAGAATCCCTGCACAACACTTCCCACCGCCCTCAAAGGCTGAATTGCACCCAGAAGGGTCATCCAAACATATAAGGTTTGATAGGAGTGTAGATTGCCCTAACAGAAGCAGGGCAATATTGTGTGATCAAATATGCCCCATTCTCTTCATTTCCTGTAAATGTGATTGCTCAAATTCATTAATCTAAAGCCGTCGTGTGATACCATTTATATGATTGAATGGTATATTACATTCTTGTGCTGGTTAATGATTACAATCATTCTTATATTCGGTCTAATGAAAGTTTTAAAATCTCATTACTACTTCCACATTGGATGCAAACCATATTCCCCTGAAGCCAGTGGAGGGAATGATAATGCTATCTGTATTGTATCCATAACCGCTATATCAAAAATTACTACTCTAGAAATTCAATTGCACCAGCAATGGCGAAGTAATCAACCCACATTGGTACACTGAGCCTATCAAACAGTTCCTCAGAAAGGCAGGTGGTTCATTGACTGGAAAAGAGCCCCCCAAATAGAGTTTCTAGAGAATTTAACAATGTGATCCTATGCATGTCCACTCAAGAGGGTTCAATAAGGATTATTTCCAGATATGCGGGTATAGGATTGCAGATGCACCAAATGTACTTGTTCTCCAGGGACAGCCCCAGATTTACACAAGCTGTCCCAGTTTCTGATTTGATCTTGGAATGTCCCACTTTTCCTTAGGACGTTCCAATTTTCATCAAAGAAATGTTGGAGGGTATGGAGTAATGCAACCGCAAGCCAGGGAGGTAAGCAACTATAGAAAACATCTGAAGGCAGCCCTGTATAGGGGAGTTTTTTTAATAATAATAATAATAATAATGTTTTATATATGTTGGAAGCTGCCCAGAGTGGCTGCAGCAACCCAGTCAGATGGGCAGGGTATAAATAAAAAAATTGTTGTTGCTGTTGCTGTTGTGTTGTTGTTGCTGCTGCTGCTGCTGTTGTGGAATAGGACATCCCTATTTTCATCAGAGAAATGTTGGAGAGTATGGGACTGCAGGCACAGATGCATACTCTTCATGCTCATCTCAGATCAATCAAAGGTCACACTATGCACAGCAGAGAACTGTGTGCTACATTTCAACAGTAAGTACTAAATGATTTCAGTGAAACATAACATATGGAAGGAAAATACTATATACCAGACCCAAAACACTACTATTAAATGCAGACTAGCTGACCCTTAGACAAAAGAGAGAGATCAGGACACATGTTTAAATTACCTTTAAAAAACAACAACAACTGGAATCTTTATTTTGTCTCAACAATTTCCTTATTCAAAATCCAGTCCTATAGATGTCCAGACCCATTTCGTTTATTAACGGATCCTCTCAAATTATCCTATCAAAGACCTGATATTTACTCAGAGCTCCTGGATATTTAAACCACTTATGTAAACTCCTGCAGCCTTAAGGCTGCGTTTAGATCACCTGCAATTACCTGCAAATATTTGGATACACAAGTGTAGCTGTCCCCTTACAAGCCTTTTAAGATCAAAAGGTTGTCATTCAGCCCTGGAGGTTTAGAACTTCCAAGCTTACATTAATCATTAAAACATGGCTTTATCATTTTGGCTGACACTAAATCAGCACACATATACCCGTAAAACAAGGCTATAAGGAAGAACTTTGCACTAGTGTATTTGCAGATGAGACCAAATTTTCAAACTTGTAAATGGCATCAAGCTGGGAGGGGTAACTAATGCTGCAGTAGACAGAACTGGGATTCAAGATGGTGTTAATAGACTGGAAAACTGAACCCAAACTATCATAATGAGTTTCAATAAGGACAAATGTAAGGTTTTGAATGTCAGGCTCATGTTAAATCTAAACAGTAGAGCTGTTCAGAAGGTGATGGACTCTCCTTCGCTGGGGGTTTTCAAGCAGAGGCTTGGATGGCCATCTGTCAGGGATGCTTTAGTTGAGATTCCCCAGGTTCCCTTCCAACTCAACAAGTTTATGATTCTATAAATATTGCGTGGACAGGCAGAGTGCCCCCAGCCCCAGGCGACCCCTGAGTGGAATAATAACTCAAGACAACGTGCTATGGGATTCTGCGGTGGAGCATTCATGCTCCACCACCAGGGGAGGAGAGCAGGCGCGCTGCCCCCAGTAACGTGGCACGCGTTCTGGAGGCGGGGCACGATGAGCGTTTTGGGGGCGGGGTGCGCCATGTGCAGTGACGTAGTGGCATGTTTTGGGACGGGGCACACCATGCGCAGGGGCGGGGCACGCCATGCACAGGGGTGGGGCGCGCCATGCACAGGGGGCGTGCATTTTGGGGCGGGCAACTGTGATGGCGCCCCTGGGATCGCATCACTCGGGGGCGCCGCCCCCACCGCCCCTAGCTTCCTACGCCCCTGATGGGATTAAAATTGGCCACAACTTTATTAAGATTCAAATGTAGGGAGACCTTGGCTCAGGCATTGGGTGTTTATCCTTCCCAGTCGCCAGCTGGGGATCTGGGAGACATCAGGGTTATCCAGAATGTGTGGGGATTGGGCTAACTCTGGAGAACAGAGAGCCTGCCCCCCGTTTCGCCGCTGTTGGAGGGGAGAGCATTGACAACCTCTCGGCGTATGGTCAATGCCTCCCCCAAGACCCCTTTAACGGGGAACCCTGGTATCACTGCCACAAAGGGGGCATGGGTCACCGCTTCACCCCCCCCCCCAATTTAGGAAGATAGACTAAAGGATTCCGCCCAAGGCCTGTAACAGCCAAAGTTGTGGTGTATTTCTACGGGAAAGTTGAAAGCTGCCAATGCAGGAAAATTCCTTTCCGGCCCTTCAACAGCGGCCCTGATGTAGCAACACCTGCGTACCTGTGGAAAAGAGGTTAACCTGTAAAAAAAGGACTTAACTGAGTGAGGGGAGGGTGCCGCTTCAGTTGTGTGGGCTGGACAATCCCTCCCCTTACCGGGTCAATCCCCTGGCAACGCCCCCCCCCAGCAGGATTGGGCAGATGACTGAGGTAGGCAGAGACCCCAGGTATCCAGCCTGGGGAGGATGAAGCCAGTCCTGAACTACCGGGAGCCACACTGGTGTCCAGGGGGCTGCACACAACCACACAAAATCCCCCCCCCCATTTGATGTGGGGAGCGGTCATTCTCACCTACATAATCTACCTTGCTTTTTTTAAAAAATGCCTTTAACAGGAAAAACATCAGAAGAAGAGATAATTGGGAATTAATGAAGACTTTGTTCACATTTGTTGATAAAGTGTAGGTGGGGGAATATTTGGGGGGAAAAACAATTGACAATTGGCAGATCAGCAGGTCAGCATATATGATTCCTGCGGTCTTGGGGGAATTAGCTAATGAGCCTGCTGAAGCACAGGCAATTATGTTGCAAGCATCACTGAGATACCAAAGGACTTTGGAGGGGGGTGGGAGGGAGAAACAGCAAGGGCAGTAATAGAGAGATCTCTAATTAGCCACTGGTTCAGTGCCTTGGGAGAAAGTGTTGAAGCCCATTGTTTGAAGTTCAGATTTAGAATGCTCAGGAGGAACACTCACCAGTAAACCCTGAACCCACTGGCGTTAATAGGAGCAGCAACAGATTTGACTTCCATGGGTCTTTAATGGGGCACAGGGCGTGCAAGAATCTGCTTTGTATGTTCATGGTGAGATTTCTGGTGTGACATTAACACAGTCCAATGCACCTATGAGTGCTGGCCTTGGAGTTTGAAACAGCGGAGAGAATAGATTGACAGGTCTGCTAGAGGCCTGTCATTTTCCTTTGGAGCTGGAGCGGATTTGTAAAAGCCACAAATACACACAGCCCCGAGCGTGGAAATGTGCTCACACTGATTTTTCGGGACCGTGCCTTTGGAGCATCAAAGAATTCTATGATTCTTTGCAAATCAAGCTTTTCTTCAGTGCACAAGGGCAGTTTGAGACAGGAAAACCTTGCATTCAGCAATGGGCACATAGGAAACTGCCTTATTCAAAGTCAGACCAGTGGTAAGTACACAAGAAATAGGGAATACGTAGCAATGAATAAAACCAAGTTAATGAAATGAAAATTAATCAGCATTTTAGTGTGGGTTTCTCCCAATGTTTACCTACTTTTTACTCCCGTTTCCCCAATACACACATTTTTACAAAGCATTTCCCCCTAATATAATGCATGATTATATATTACTTCCACTAATATAGGCATCTGAGTGCTCCCTATACACTATCTGTGCCCCTTGACTGGAAGTGTCCCCCTGAAAATTTTAGAGATGTGCAAATTTTGGAGGATAGCTGTATTTCAGCTAGCAAATTGTTTTGGAAGGTCAATATTAGGCTGGTTCACCTTTAAATGTAAACTGAATCAAATTTCCTATCCCTCCATATTTACAACTTAGAAATGTACATGGGTTTTGATTATGCGGAAACTCCGTGGAATTTGTTTCAGAATTAATTTTTACAGAGGATTTATTCTACTCATGTGACTATTTTCAAAGTTCCTGCCAGGCTACTACTTTGAAAGACTTCCTTCTTACACGACCTAGCAGGAATCCTCTGTTCTCCCAATGGTACTATTATATTCTTCATATTGCTTGAAACAGTACATTTCATTTAAGGAGAGAGACGGGGGGGGTGTCAATATTGCTATTGAGGGGGATATTAACAAAGGAAGAAAATATATTGTTTTTTCTGTTTCCTCAAAGAAATCATTTTTGATATACATGAAAAGCATCGCTCCAATATCTTAGTGTAAAAGTCGGTGTGGTACTTTTAATCACTGCTATTGCGTAGTTATAAGAACAAATAGCACTTCAGATCGAGAACCAATAGTTTATTTTACAGCAAAATGTTTCTTGAAAACATAAAAATTGCGAAAGCACTTTTGGTTTCCTGCACAAAAGTGTGGGTCTGTGCGAGTGTATTAATTCATTATATCATTCTTCTTGGGTCAAAGCAGACATCCTTCTGCAGAGTTTTTTTTTTTTCCAAGCAGAGGAAGAAAGTACTCCACTTCACAGCTGAGAAAATGTTCCAAAGACAAAATCTTATCTTCACCGATACACAATCAGGAATGTCCCTACTCAAAATGAAGAGGGCATAGGCAAAGAGAATGGAGACTGATGTAATAAATGCTCAGCTTTTCCAGTTTTACCACCTTTTTTCTATAGATGGGTGGCAGTGACAAGAGAGGAAGTTTGAGTACAATGCCCAACATCCCTGAGCAGCAGGATGGTTCGCTTAAATGTGGCAAGCCACACACCCCAGCCAGCCGGATTGGCCGGCTGCGGTCCTGACATGCTCCGGGACTCCCTGTGACGCGGGAGCCTAAACACGCCCCCCGCTGAAGTCAAGAAGCGAGACCCACGCGCAACCCCACCTCTGTCTGAAGAGAAGCAGCTTTTATTTATTAGATCTCTTACCCATCCTTCTTTTATTTATTAGATCTCTTACCCATCCTTCACCACAAGGTCCCAGAACAGGTGACTAAAGTATTAAGACTATGGCATCTCCTAAACCAGGCATGTCCAAAGTCTGTTTCAGAGGCCTAATCCGGCCCACCGGTCGGTGTAATCGGGCCCATGTGGCAGTTTATTTCCTGGGGGTAAAATCCTTTAAAAAAACAAAACAAAAAAAAACCTCAGCAGCTTCAATCCTAAAAAAAGGATCAACAACTTCAACCCTAAAAAAAAGCTCAAAAACTTCAATCCTAAATAAAGTTCAACAATTTTGGACGGCCCTTTGGTTGGCCCTCACAGCCCTTCACTTCATCAAATCTGGCCCTTTGGACACCACTGTCCAAAACGAGTATGAAGTCACCAGACACACTTCTGTGAGGAGGAAAAAATCCACAGCTCGGGGATGACACAGAGAATGTCCTCTGCTGCCACCACCACCCAAAGTCTGAGAGAGATTCCTATGCCAGTCTTAGGACCTGAGAGAGTCTGTCAGGAAGAAAGCAAGAGAGGAGAAGGTGGTTATGTAACTCTTATTCAACAGCAGTGATAACAGGGGGTATACGTCCAATGTAATTCAGTGGGTTTACTCTGTGTATAACTTAGCTGGCTATTGCCCATACTTGGGGGGTGGGGGCAAAGAGTGTTTCAGGAGGTTTCTAAAAAAATAATAATTAAATTGTGAGATAAAGGGAGAAGAACGAGTAGAGAAACATGGCTTTCTTCCTCCCCCCCTCCCTATTTTTTAATGCTGTATTCTCTTCTGATTCTGTGAGAGGCATATCAGAAAGCAGCAGTGTGAACTCAGAAGGCAATTGAGTGGGATATCTGGTAGCCAAAGCAACAACAACAACAACATTCATTGGAAGCAGATACTCCAGCAGTCCTTGTAAACTTCAAGGGCATGCTTCTGTGATATCTCGCTCCCACAAAACAGGCTGATTATGCCATCACGTATACTGTGCTAATTTTTCCCCCTGCTGAATTTTGAGAGGTAAAGGGTGTTTCTAGTGCTTTGCTGAAATCTGACCTCTAATTTATTGAAAGTTTTCTCCCCCTGAGAAAGTGGCTTCCATTTTTATACCTCCTTCTCAATGTACTTGAGAATTTCAGGTTCTTTAGCTTGCTGATAGTTGCAAGGTGGCTGAGGATGGCGTGAGCATCTCTGCTTGTTTGTTTTTCTTAATAGACATGTACTTCAGCACTCTGCAGCCTCCCTGGCTGCCCATGTTTCTTGATCTGGAAAAAAGTTAAATGGGGGAGGATACCACAGGCATCCAGGAAGGCTGCAGGGTGTCTTTTCCTCTGCCAGGCTCAGGCAGAGCAACAAGAGCAACCACACTGCTGAACGGCATTTGAATCTGGAGTAACTTCACCTTGGCTTAGTTTCACTGCCTTGCTTGGGGCGATCCTCACAGAGTCCATAGGCCTGCACCCTTGCACCAGTCTCACTGATGTAATAAATGCTCAGCTTTGCAAGTTTTTCCTATATAGATGGGTGGCAGTGACAAGAGAGAACGGTTGAGTACAATAGCTTACATAGATTTATCCACTGAGTTCATAACTGAGTGGAGATTTGAAGTAGGTGCTCTATACTTTGATATGTACCCAGGGAACAGTAAAGGTAAAGGACCCCTGGATGGTTAAGTCCAGTCTAATTCGACTATGCGGTGTGGGGCTCATCTCTGCTTTCAGGCTGTGGGAGCCAGTATTTGTCCACAGACAGCTTTCCAGGTCATGTGGCCAAAAATGACTAAACCGTTTTTGGTGAAATGGGACACCATGACGGAAGCCAGAGCACACAGAAACTCTGTTTACCTTCCCAACACAGCGGTAACCAATTGATCTACTCACGCTGGTATGCTTCCGAACTGCTAGGTTGGCAGGAGCTGGGACAGAGCAATGGGAGCTCACCCTGTCATGGGGATTCGAACCACCGACCTTGCGATCAGCAAGCCCAAGAAGCTCAGTGGTTGCACCCAGTAGTGACGTGAGCAGTAAGCACTTCAGTAGGTGGAGTTAAGCTAGCCAGCCTGACCCAGCACACACATGAAAGGATTGCGTGTGAAACCCACCCACCCCTCAGGTCACATGGTAATATGGGTTGCTGTCCACTTCCATTAAACCACTGCAACAATTGCCTACAAAGAAAGATGGCTTGTCTCTCTGGCCATTTAAAATACCCATCACATATCCATGATGGGCGATTTTTGTTACTTGCTAAGGAAACAGTCAGGGACGTGGGTAGCACTGTGGTCTAAACCACTGAGCCTCTTGGGCTTGCCAATCAGAAGGTCGGCGGTTCGAATCCCCACAACGGGGTGAGCTCCCGTTGCTCGGTCCCAGCTCCTGCCAACCTAGCAGTTTGAAAGCATGCCAAAAAGTAAAAGGTAAAGGGGCCCCTGACCATCAGGTCCAGTCGTGTCCGACTCTGGGGTTGCGGCGCTCATCTCGCTCTATAGGCCGAGGGAGCCGGCGTTTGTCCGCAGACAGCTTCCGGGTCATGTGGCCAGCATGACAAAGCTGCTTCTGGCGAACCAGAGCAGCACACAGAAACGCCGTTTACCTTCCCGCCGGAGCGGTCCCTATTTATCTACTTGCACTTTGATGTGCTTTCGAACTGCTAGGTGGGCAGGAGCTGGGACCAAGCAACGGGAGCTCACCCCATTGCAGGGATTCGAACCGCCGACCTTCTGATCAGCAAGCCCTAGACTCTGTGGATTAACCCACAGCGCCACCTGGGTCCCTATGCCAAAAAGTACAAGTAGATAAATAGGTACCACTCTGGTGGGAAGGTAAACAGCGTTTCTGTGTGCTGTTCTGGTTTTGGTGTTCCGTTGCGCCAGAAGCGGCATAGTCATGCTGACCACATGACCCGGGAAAACCATCTGTGGACAAATGCTGGCTCCCTTGGCCTTTAAAGGGAGATGAGCGCCGCAACTCCAGAGTCGTCTGCGGCTGGACTTAACTGTCAGGGGTCCTTTACCTTTTAATGAAGCAGTCAGCCAGAAAAGGGATGCTGGTGGCCTGTTAAGTTTATCACACGAAAATCACCACCTGAATTCTTCATGTGAAAACATCAAAAGGATCTAATAAGCAATAGCCCATGGCAGAGAACTTCAAGTAATTGGAGGCATTTGTTTACTTGTTTGCTCAGCACAAAAACAGTGGTGTGTGCTCCCTCTTCTGGCTATGTAATGGAATTTAATGGTAATATTCTGAGAGTCCCACTGCACTAAAATGTGCGATTTATTTCTAAGTAAGCATGCACAATCGCAGAAGCCAGCTTCTCTATGTCTTCTATATCTAGCAGTTTTATCCAAGGTAAGGCTGCCACAGACCACCCAAAACTTTGTCTATAGATCTGTCAGTCAATGAACAAAAACAGCAACTTCATGATGAATTTTTCAAACACTTATGAATAAACGTGCCTATTGCCCAATGTTACTTGCTACTGAAGGTGCTTTTTGCAGGTATTCACAGAAGTGTGAGCTTACTACTGCTTCCTGTTGGGTTTTTTTAAGCTACCACTTTAAAGGGTTAGAAGAAAATGATATAATTAATAGGTTTGATTTTGTGTTATGCTAACTAGAGATGGGCAAGTTCACCTCAGATTAACCTGGAAATTACCAGAGTACTTCTCCACCCACTTAAAAAATCAGAATATATTGTGTATCTTCCCCCACAAAGAAAATTCAATCTGAAAAAGCTCAGGAAAATTACCTGTTTATCATCCTGCAGGATCTTCCCCAATAAGCTAAATTGTTCTATTACTTGCATGGGTTGGAGGCAGTGTTTTGGCTACTTTAGTTTGCATCAGAAGGGGAAAACACTGTGCAGGAACTTAATCCAGTGCTTTTGGAAGGGGGATTAGCACCCACTGAACCTAAGAAGAATAAAATACACAATAAGAACAAGTAAATAAGTAAAACATAACAGCAAAAGAATACCCCTTCCTTCCCACAGACAAATTTAAAAGGCTGTAGAATATTAATTAGCCAAAGGCCTGGTTGAAGAAAAATGTTTTCACCTGGCACCTAAAATAAATATAATGAAGTGATTGCATAGGGAAGCCAGCAATCACTCTCCAGTTCTGATATAACCACTTCTGCGCATGTGTCGGAGGTGGAGTTGTGGGCGTCACGACCCGACCACGTGTGCAGGGGCTGAGAGCTCAGCCCCTGAGTGATTGGGGGTTCCCACCAGCATCATTCGAGGGCCGACCAATCCTGTCGGCTGGGGGGCGTGCCCTGCTTCCTTTAAGCAGCTGAAGGGTCAGAACCCGCCCTCTTTCATCCCGCTCACCAGCCTAGGGAGGTTAGGGCCATAAGGCACACCCCTAACGGTGATCACAGGAGGAGTTCCGGTTGATGTACATCACTTGGCTCCTTACTGGTGGTTAACTCTTCCCGGACGTCCAACACACGGTTGGAGTTGGATATAGATGGTTAGGGTCCAATACCTAAGCCAATCCCGCTCAACATCCATAACCAATAAAGTTGTGGCCTTTTCGCCCATTTAAATCTATCTGATGTGTCGTGTGTCTTTATTCTCACGGGGAGGGAGGGACATTGCCATACAACAATCTGAACTGGAGTTTTATTTGTGGGGCTTGTAAAACTCACCTCTCCTTTGAGCATGGCAAGTTCTTCTTTGAGAAATTTAGTTGACCAACCCAACAGATTAGCACTTAATATATTTTAGTCATCGTTAGGACAGAAAGTCAATAATATGGCAGAGGTTGCATATGCAAGAACCTGACACATGCAACTGTTCAACATGAGGTTGTTATTCAGAGCTTGCCAACTCAGAGGCTTAGCTTTCAAAGCACACTTCCAAGGTAAACTCTGGAGAAGCTCCTTTGTACTGCTTGTCTCACCGTGGCTGTATATAAATCTGGTCTAAGTGATGAATTGCTTTAATCTCTCTAGAAAAGACAGAAAGTGTGGGGAGGTTTGGAAAGGTGGAACTATATGTCAGAAGGTTTTACAACCACAGCTAGGCTCACCCTGGTTTATTTGGTGGGGGAGAAAAAAAAATGCTGCCTGAGATGAGGAAGATCTTTCTGACAGTTAAGAGCTGTTTGACAGTGGAACGGACTCCCTCTGAAGATGGTGGACTTTCCTTCATCAGAAGTTTTTAAGCAGACATTGGATGGCCATCTGTCATGGGTGCTTTGGTTAAAATTCCTACACTGAAGGGGGTTGGACTAGATTAACTCTTGGATTACCTTCCATCTCTATAATTCTATGATTGCAATGAATTAGTGGCAGTGCTTTTTTTCCTTTAAAAAAATGTTTAGGGGTACTCTCATTTTGGCTCAAGAAAAACACCATTTTATAGTTGACATCAAGGAAAATAAATACAGCAAATGGACAAAAGCACAAAGATTCACAAAATGTTTAGGAGTATGCATCCCCACAGACAAAAAGCACTGATTAGAGGCAACACAAAAATAATGGCTTGCAAACCAAAAGAATGGGAAAGGAATAAAGTATGATCATATTGTGGGGAGTGCAGGTTGAGGGTAGCCATACTATATGTCAGACCTGGGTGCGGCGCATTGGGATGGCAAGCCTGGATAGCCCAGTTGGTTAGAGTGTGGTGCTGATAACACCAAGGTTGCTGGTTTGATTCCCATATGGGACAACTGCATATTCCTGCATTGCAGGGGGTTGGACTAGATGATCCTCAGGTTCCTTTCTGACTCTACAATTCTATGTTTCTATGATTTGTGGCAAGGCACTCTGTACTTAGCAAACTTGATTGAGAAGCTTTTACAGGAATCCTTTGGAATGGAGTCATTACTTAACTCCCTCTAGCCTACCAGTGCACAAGAAAGCTTCCTTGGCTAGTGTGCTGGTGGTATATAGACTAGCTGCACATTAAGACACAAGGTATTATTCTCATGGAGCAATATTGTCTTCCCCCCTAATACTGAACTCAGCAGGTGTGTGCTGACAGAAATTGAGTCAAAATTAGAGGCGGGCAACTCTGAGCATTTTGCTTTCCCTCTGTTTCTCATTTCCCCAACCTTTACTTCAGTTCTCCACTGCTCTGCCGCATTTTGTGAATTTTTAAAAGTCCTCATGTCGATTCATCAGCATTTTAATGTGGATCCCCTCCCCCAAAAGATATACAGATTTTTGTTCTTGTGCATGCAGAATGCCTTTCAACCTACATCTCACCTATATCCAGGCAATGTCACAGGAAACTTATCAGCATTTTCCCTAACAGGATGGTGAAACATAAGTGTCCATGTAAAAGTTAAAACAATAATGTAAGCAGTTGTTGAAATAGAGATCTCTCCAGGCAGTTATACTTGCCCAACTAGATTAAGCAGCTGCTTTCCATAAAGTTGTAGTTTTGTGATCAGTGTACTGTTTAATAAAGACCGTTTCGATCAAATCTGACAATATGTTTGTTTTGATGGATGAGAGACCAGTGTGTCCTAAACTGAGTTTGAAAAGTGCCCAAACCAGCTTAGTCAGAACAAAGCTTGATGAACAACAGTGCAGTGTGCCAGGTTCCTGAGAAAGTTTACTTGTCTTTGGCTAGAATCCACGAGCCACTTTCTTGGGATGTGGCTCACTCAAGTCTGATTGAACTTTATGCAATGATAGCAGAAGTAAAACAAATAAAAAATAGGGAAAGATGACAGAAGGAAGAGAGAAGAGAGAAGAATGGAAGTCCAACACATAAAGTTGAATAGAAATTGGACCTAATAATATTTTTGTTTTTGTTTCTAGCTTTATGTTTTTCCCTCCCTTTCTTTTCTTTTCTCCTTTTCTTTTCTTTCTATTTGATTGGAAATTTAAGAATTTAAAGCCATGATAAATGTAATGAATATAATGCAATGAACATAGAAATGGAAAACTTAATAAAACATTATTGCAAAAAAAAGATAGCAGAAGTAAAAAATAATAATTTTATAGTGCACAAGGTACTTGGCATGAAAGGCAACACTAGATTTTGCATATTTATTTGATGATGGTAATGACGGCGATGATGATCATTTTGTTATTTGTATGTCATTCATCCGATTCGGTTGCCCCAGCCACTCTGGGCAGCTCCCAACAGAGTATTAAAAAGGTGAGGAAACATCAAGCATTAAAACTTCCCTAAACAAGACTGCCTTCAGATGTTTTCTAAAAGACAAATAGTTGTTTATTTCCTTGACATCTGGTGGGAGGGCGTTCCACAGGGTGGGCTCCACCACTGAGAAGGCCCTCTGCCTGGTTCCCTGTAACCTCACTTCTCACAGTGAGGTTCATTGAATAATGGGAGATGTCAATGTTCTAAAGTCACATTGCAGAGCATCTTCCCTAGTCTCATTAAAAGAGTTGGGGGGGGGGGAGGCTGTAGAGAGAGATGGTTTATAATAAAATGTAAAATTGTGTCCAGAACAAGCACACTTTTGTTCTGATATCTCACTCTTCAGTGTAGATATTGCATTGCATTTTTTACCTAGTCATTGTCTCTATCCATAAAATGTATCTTTTTAAATGTCTATTTTCTAGGTTCAGACTATGGATGTATATGTTTAGGTCAGAGCAGTAGAATCCTAGAGAGCTGAGAAGAGGGACTAATCTCTTCAATTCCCTACCATTAGCCATATTGGCTGGAGCTGATGGGAAATGTAGTCCAAGAAACCTCACACCATTTTTAAAGGGACTCAAATGTCATCCAAAGCAAAATGTCCCTTGAGGTGTTTAAATTGAATGGCAAAATTGGAATAGGGATGTAAAGTGTGTAGTTTTTCAGAGTTAGAAAAAGAAAAAGAAAAGAGGGAGAGAACACATACTTCACGGGGAATAGAGACAGCTTTGATTCCGTCAGATATATCATCAGAACAAGGATTACATTGGTGATACACATAAATGCCCTTGACCTTCGTGCTTGATATGGTAATATATTCTATCACACCTCTAAAATTGCCAAAGACTTTGAAAGAGACTGGAATCCAGGGACTAAGGCTAAACACAACTGAAAGAGAAAAGAGGTCATGCTACATATATGCTGGCTTGACAAGGGACTCATTGGGTCACAAGGAGCAGTCAGCTATGAAATCCCAAATCTTTCTTCTTCTTTATTTAATCATTTCTATTCCTGGCAACTGAGGCTAATGAGAACAGATCTTGACCCTGAAACTCTAGGACTGCTTCTCTATCCAGCCACTTCTGTCTCCTCCAGCATATGTCTCAGCTCTTTCTGCTTTCATGCCTGAGGGCATAGACGTCAAGTCCATCTTTGAGTATCATTTCTTCTTCTTCCTCTGGATCACTCCTCACAACCTCCACTGAAGCCAACCTAGTATTTATTCATTGTTGTTGTTGTTGTTGTTGTTGTTGTTGTTGTTGTTGTTGTTGTTGCAGACCCACTCGCAGCGACACCCCTGCCCTGCCCGAACCCTGGGAGCAAGCCCTGAGCCAAGTAGGTGAACAAACTGGACAGGACAATGTTCTGGGATTTTAAAAAACCTGGCCACAATTTTACTGATTCAAGATGTAGGTTGGATTTGGCTTAGGCTTTGGGTATAAATCCCTCACAGTCCTCTGGTGGAGGGCTGTCTCATGACAGCGTCAAGCCCAGGATTAATGTGTCCTGATAGTATTTTCATTCTCTCCCGTTGCTGAGTGTGTGACTATCAGATCACATGCTTTGGAAGCGTGAGAATGGACGACACTGTGTACCACTTCTGCTCTCTTTGTTCTTTGTTCTGACTCTTGTTCTCTCTCGGTGGAGAAGAGAGACATGCCATGATTGCTCTGTTCTTTATTTTGATCCTGTAAATAAATAACTAAACTCAGGTGCCACTTGTCTGCAGTCTCAGCTTCTGCTAGGACTCTGCTGTTTACTATGTGCATGCATTTTCGGACGCATGTTATGCTTGGACGTCTGCAGGGGTGAATGCTGTGCTATGCTCTCTGGACCGGTGCCGGGAGAGGGGGTGTCTCCCACCGAGAAACACCAACAGGTGCAAGCATACCTGCCAAGTTCCTCTCTGAAAAATAAGGGACCGGACTGAAATTAGCATACCGGAAGTAATGCGGCGGCCATTTTGGAACTGGGCGGAGCATGCTCAGAAGTGACTTTTGATGCTGCTGTGCCCAGTTCCAAAATGGCTGCTGCACCAGAAGTCATGCTGCAGCCATTTTGGAACTGGGCAGAGCAGCATCAAAAGTCGCTTCTGAGCATGCTCCACCCAGTTCCAAAATGGCCTCCACGCCAGAATAAACCGGGGGAAAACAAAAAAATCTGTTTTTTCGGCTGGGGACAGCTGAAAAAAATGGGGGTTTCCCGGAGAAAACGGGAGACTTGGCAGCTATGGGTGCAAGTCACAGTATGTATGACCCACCCAAGCTGCTGAAGGAAACTTTGTGACCCATATGCCACATCAGTGTTTTGGCTCTCCACCAGCTCTTAAAAAAAAGTCCTGTGGACACTCAGGAAGCCACAATTTCTACATAAACCTGCTACTTTAAAAATTTATTTAAATGTTCAGGTTGACCCTTTTTTTTTTTTGACCACTTCTCCCCACCCCCCTCTATCCCTTGTAAGTATATTGAAGATTGCTGATCTTTCATGAGATTTCTCAACTCTGATGCTTTTGGACCTATATGGAGAAAATTTCACACAGCTGGCGCCATATAATCTCCTCTGCCCTTTAATCTCCTCTTTTTTTGCCCCCTCCCTCTCATTCCTTTTGTTTGGATTTTTTTTAAAAAAAAATTCAAAGTTTGAATGACTCTAAACCGTTTTTGCCTTTTGTGTGCTTATCAGAGCCCTTTTAAGAATGCAAATCCAAAAGTGGATTTGCGCAAAGCAGAACAAATTACTGCTATTCTAAAAGCAGTATCTTTTTTCAAAGATACTCAAGGCTGGAAATTATCAGAGCATTGAGCTTTCAGTAGAAAGCAGTAGAAAATTATTGGAACAATTTAATTTCTAGAAGAACTCTACTGTTCCAAATTGAAGCGTTTAGCGGGGAGGGGAACGTGCACCAGCAATTTAAAATCTTTTTTTTTTGTATTGTGCACATCCAAATGAAGCATTTGTAATGACACTAATACAGTAACCGTTACAATTGCAAGTTTCAGTTATGCATAGGACTTGCCATGGATGTGCAGGAGATGCGTAAGCTCACTGCTGAGCTTTGAGGAGGGGTGATGGTCAGAGCTAAGGCTTCTCACCTTGTTTTGTTCCTGTTCAAAAATTCTAGAAGCCTTCATGACAATCATAGAACTGTAGAGTTGGGATGCTCACCTTGTCCAAACCCTGCAATTAAGGAATCATAGCTAAAGAATCCCATGCAGTTGGCCACCCAACCTTCTAAGATAGTCTTTTCCCACTGTTAAACAGCTCTTATCACCAGAAGGTTCCTCCTATTGCCATAGCTGCCAAGTTTCCCTCTGAAAAATGCGGGATCAGCAGTGGCGCGGCACCGGAAGTTGCTTCTACGCATGTCTGGACATGCAGGCACCGCCCGATTTCTGGTGCCCAGACATGGGCAGAGTGGCACCCGAAATGGAACCTCCCAGGCCATGTACCACACCAGGGACCAGGCCACCCGTGGGCACTCCACCACCGCCAGCGCCAGCAGCAGAGGCAGCACCACACGGCGCAACAGTTCCATGGCAAACCTGACACACACGTGTGCTTGGCGAATGGAGCGCCCAGCCCGCCTGCACTGAAAGGCGGCAGCGCAAGCGGCAACCTCCGGGTTCCTGCCCCTTCCTTCCTTCCATAGCTGCCAAGTCCGGGTCGTAAAGATCCGGGATCGGCAGTGTGCGCATGACCGGAAGTTGCGTGACGCAACTTCCGGTGGCGCTTCGCCCTTCTATGGGCATCAGAAAATGGCGGCGCCGGCGCCGGAAGTCGCTTCCGCGCATGACCGGAAACACGTAAAAGCGACTTCCGGCGCTGGCACCGCCATTTTCTGATGCCCATAGAAGGGCGAAGCGCCACCGGAAGTCGCGTCACGCAACTTCCGGTCACGCGCAGAAGTGACTTCCGGCGCCGGCGCCGCCATTTTCTGGTGCCCATAGAAGGGCAAGCGGCACCAGAAAAATGGCCGGGTAATTCTCCTCCATTCATAGCTGCCAAGTGTCCCGATTTAAGGGACAATACCGGGATTTTCCGCTAAACGGGAGACCGCCGGGAAACGGTAAGAAAAAAAGGGGTTTTCCCGGCGGATACGGGATACTTGGCAGCTATGCTTCCTTCCTGGCCAGGAGAAAGGCAGAGAGGGACTCTGCGACCAGGCCTCCTTCCTGCACTCAAGCAAAGCCGTCCTCTTTCCTTCCCTCATAGATGCAGCCTGGGACTGGCACGCACGCTCTTTTAGGAACTGCCCCCTGCCCCTTTCTTTTCTTCCCCAGGGGAGAAAGCAAAGGGCTTCATGCGGGCGCGCCCAGGCAACCGCAGCCCTGTCTACTCAGGACTCGTCCATGAATTCAGTCCCTGGCAGGTAGGAAATCTGGGGGGGGGGTTTCCGGGATTTTTTTTCTATTCGGGATAACAGTGGGTTTCCCACGAAAAACGGAAGACTTGGCAGCTATGCCCATTGTTCAGTCAGAAACGCATTTCTTGTAATGGAGCAACAGAAAACAAACTTGCTCCATGTTTCATGGACAGCCTTTAGATCAGTGGTTCCCAATCTTTTTTGGGCCATGCCCCACCTAAGCATCTCTAAAATCCCGCTGCCTCCCTCCAATGACATATAATTCTTATTATTCAAAAAGTGAACTCCTGTTTGCATGGAGATAGCCGAAAAGGCCATTAACTTGGTCTAAACAAGCTTCCATGAACATGGCATACATGAAAGAGAAAAAACAAAAGGACAGTTGAAGTACTGAGGAAGAAATCACTAAGAAATTGTTATAATAATGATGATGATGATAATGATGATGATGATGATGATATGAAGTGATATGAGGAATTTGGTATTCCCGAATTCCTCTACAAAACAACCTTATCTTCACCTCTCTGATTAATGCAGGTTGAAATTTAGGTATCCACTGGATTTTGTACTTCCCCAAATGCTGTGATATGGTTCTCAGCCATTTAAATAGACTAAAATGCACTTGAGTGGTTATTTTGAGTGAAAATACTTGATTAAATATGCATTTTAATAGATATTTTGCAAGGATTTTTTAAATAAAAAAAACAGCAACGCACAAATTAATGCAGAAATACATTGAAT
The DNA here is from genome assembly GCF_963506605.1 of Zootoca vivipara. NCBI lineage: Eukaryota > Metazoa > Chordata > Lepidosauria > Squamata > Lacertidae > Zootoca > Zootoca vivipara. The sequence continues at coordinate 17,480,455 of NC_083279.1, forward strand.
TACAGGTAAAAATACATGAACATGTATTTTGGCTCCTAGCCAAACATAACTTACCTTTGATGTATAGTATTCCCATTTAAAAAGAAACTTATTCTTGCAGCACTAAGTGGACAAGAAAATTGGAAGGCTTATTTGCCTGTATCTTGTATTTTGGAGAGAAAATACAATCCCACCCCTGCTCGAAGACAGAAAGTTCTCTCATTAGTGGGAAGGCCTGTATTGGCCGGGCTCCTGAAGGAACAGCTCCAAAATTGATCTGATAACTTCAGGGAGGGCAACAGAAGCGTGAGGAAGCATATAATTAGATGCATTTAAAAGTGGAAAGATGAAGAGATAGGTCAAAATCCATTGACCCAGGGACAGAATTGTTAAATCCTTTGCCATATGAAGAGCAGAAACCAATTGGATTGCTGCCCAGGGCAAGGCAGAGGATAGCAGCATAGGCTAAATAGCAATTATACAAAAACCATGTTAATGGGGCTATTCCACAGAATGTCCCCACTAACGTGATGTATATCTGTACATTATCACAAGGCTTTGGAAAACGCAGACCTTTTCTCAAATGCCATTGGAATAATTTAGGGGTTCAATTCTGAGCCATCATTTTGGATTAGGTAATGGAAACGGGCAAGATAAATAAATTTAAGAAGTCTTTGGAGGATACGAAAGTGAAATTAGAACCTGGGGGGGGGGGGACACAGGAGGAAGAAAATGACGTGGTCTAGTGATTCCAGTTTCTTTAGTTGTCTATTCTGCAGCATCGCATAATAGCTTTGTTGATAATGCATAATTTGTTGCGTGTTCCTGAAGCAATTATATTGCTTAAAAGGGAGAGACACACAGCAAGAAATGATCACTTATAAAAAATTAGAGAGTTTCATTTAAAGATGAACTGCAAGTTGAAGAGAGTCAATATGTGTAAATTCCATTACCTTCTTATTTATTGGTGTGTGTGTATGTGTGTGTGCTCTATTGCCTTTTCAGCACATTTTAGCTTGTACGATGATTATCATTTAAATCCCTCTTTTGTTATATGACACAAATAATATTCTAAAATGACATATGCAGCATAAATACTGTTTAACCATAATGAGTACAGCCATGTATAGCAATGCATGATAACATAAAATCCCAGGTGCAGGCAAAGAGAAGGAATGCTAATTATATTTTTTGTGTTTCTTTGACATTTAGGTCATCGTGAAGATTGCCCTTAAAAGTAGCATCTTCCAACTCTGGACTGTTACAGATTGAAATAAACCTTCTATAAATGCTCTCCAACAAGCCTTTTAACTGCAGATTCTCCCCCCCCCCCCAACAGTTCTGTATCTCTATATATCTTCCTTGTTGATGCTTCTATTGTCAAATCACTTCCAGATGTGTGGGGGTTTTGTGGGCGGGGGGGGGGGGAAACAATTCAATAATGAAATTAAGTTGCCAATTAATTTATTATAACCCAGATATGCAAACGGGGTCCAACACCCAAGAATTTGCATATACAGTGGTACCTCTGGTTAAGAACTTAATTCGTTCCCGAGGTCCGTTTTTAACCTGAAACTGTTCTTAACCTGAGGTACCACTTTAGCTAATAGGGCCTCCCGCTGCCGCCACGCTACTGTTGCGCCGCCACCACGTGATTTCTGTTCTCATCCTGAAGTAATGTTCTTAACCCAAGGTACTACTTCCGGGTTAGCGGAGTCTGTAACCCGAAGCGTTTGTAACCCGAAGCGTTTGTAACCCGAGGTATACAGTGGTATACCACATCTACTTTGACTTTCATCAACATTTCCTAGGAACTGAGCCCAAGGAGAAGACAGGAGTGCCTGGTGTGCTTTGGTCCATGGGGTCACGAAGAGTCGGAAACGACTAAACGACTAAACAACAACAAAAGCAGTGCAAATACACACAAAGCAGGCAGAGGATGTGGGTGGGTTAAAATGTCAAGAGAGTGACACATTGAGGAGAACCTGTTGGGACTTGCCATGCTATCCTCCTCTTCCCCAATGGTGGAGAAGGCAGAGTGAGCTGGCCATGAAGTGATGAAGGCAACTTATGATGGCAGATGCAAAACCATCTCAAGCACCAGTTGAGGCTGCAGCTATGATTGGTTGGGCACAGCGGTGAATACCCTGGGGTTCAGAGTTGCAATAATAGGCAGAAAGCTGCACATTCCAAAAACACACTAACAATACAGTATCTGAAGTCACCAAAAATATGCAGGGCAAACTCAGGAGAGACCCGCTGACTGCAGAGGCTCCAGGACAATTACAGCTTTGGTTGCAAACAGTAGGACAATTTCTCGCTTAAAAATAAAATAGGGTAGTTGTCTTAGATGTGCTTAAGAAAAGGAGGCCTAGGCTTTAGATGAATGATATGCAGAAACGCAAGACTCTTTATAGCCAATTGATAGGTGATAGACATTTAGGGCATATATTCAAGTAAAAATCAGAGCAGGATCATTCCTGATTTCAGACTTTCTTTTTTGAACAACTGTGCACCAAGTGTGGCTGTCTGTAGACGAAGGCAACACACAATCCCCTGCTCATGTGTAAGTGCTCTACACAATTGGGACACTGCACAAGCAGCTGTCATGATTGCATAGAGCCCCCACATGTGTGGAGGCACAAACACATTGCCTTCCTATACAGACAAGCACACTCACTTCCTGGTTGTTAAAAACCTCAAGACCCAATGCTGGAAGTAGAACTAAAATCACAGTTTCACTCCTGTGTGTACTCAGGTAAGTCCTAGGCATCAGCTGCAGTGGCAGACCTTGGGGGTCTCATAGTTCTGGGGCACCTGTGCGACACTAAAGTTTAGTGCCCCTCACCTCTCACCTTCTAGTCTATGTCATAGTTGTGGCGCCCCCTGCAGTTCTCTCAAGGCTCTGCACCCAGCGCAACTGGACCAATCACACTCCCCTAAATCCGCCTCTGTCAGCAGCTGGGGCACAGAGCTACAGCATTGTTTTGATTAAACTAAAACCTGCAACAAGTTGACCATGTAATGATTTCAGAGGGTGTACAGAGGGTGTGGACACCCCCTTTTCCATTTCAATAGGGGGTCTTGGTGTGAAGCTTTGATGGGCTTCTTGTCCTAGTCCTTTGTCATAGATCCTTACTGGTGCTGTGCATTTGCGAAAACTGATTCCAAGTTATTGTTATCATCATCATCATCAATAAGTCATGTTACTCCTAGAATGACAAAGAGCCTTACAAACACAATAGAAACACTAAAACCAATTTCAACAAACACAAAATGTGTATATTTAATAGCATAGTTTTTGTGTGTGTGTGTATTAAGAGAAATTCACACTGGAATGCTGATGAATTTCCATGAACATTCCCCTCTTTAAAATGCGAATTGTTGTGGAAATGTGGAGGACTGAACTTAAGATAGAAAAGAAAGAGAGAAGCTGAGAGAATCAGCCAGAAATCTTTCGGCTTACTTACACTTTCCCTTCTGATCTTTTCCTCAATTAAACAAATGAGTGGGGCCAGTAATAGGCACATTGCCCATCATTCCTCATACAAATTCCTTTCCCTTCGTCTCGCCCGCTAAATGACATTTGGCCTAGCTGTTCTATTTTTGTCCAACAAGCAGCTGTGGCTTTGCTGATATATTGTCAATCTACTGGCAAGCAAAGGTTGTAGCCCTTTATGGGATTATAAGAAGCAATCCCCAGAATGTAGTTTTGCCTTTAATTACCGGACTACATTTTAGGGAAACAAGGCTGTAATGAAGCAATAAGCACAAACACATTGTCCAGACCCCACTCCTGGCTGCACCACGACCAAGCTGTCTCCCTGATGCTTGAGTACTACACAGACCTTCCAAACTGATTGCTATTTTATCATGAATATTTTCTGTTCCTCTGTTTATTTGGCAGTTGCCATGTAGGTTCTCAGTTGTTGTTTTCCACCTAGAAATGGTGTCAGCTCCACAACAAAATGAGCTGAGCTCCAGCTGCTTAAGGTGCACATAGATATAATAATGATAGCAACAACAGTGACTGCCCACCCTACACCTGATGTCATACAAGGAAGGGTGGGGCTTGCCCAATTCTGTTCCGTGCAGCTCCCAAAGCACCTGGCAATAAGTGTGTTGTTGGGAGGCTTTATAGCATTGTGTAAAATGAGGATGCAACACTTAACAGGGTTGCTCCCTCTTCACATCAGCTGATGCAAAGGGAGAGTGATATTGCTGAGGTTGTACATGCCTGAAGGGAGCTCTCTGGCATGCCCAAACTCTACTCTGAACAGGATCATCCCTTCCCCCATCAACAGAGCTGGCAAACTGCTTTCTGAAGCACCTGTTAAACCTCTTGGGAACAATGATTGATAAAGTGGGTGTTTCAGAAAGCCTCAGAGCCAGGGGAGTGGTGGTGGGATGACAATGAGTGGTAAGAGGGAGCAGACTGGGAGAAGGAGACGTGGGAAGCTGAAGAGGTAACAGGGTTTAGTGAGCAGGAAGAGGCTGTGGCAGAGAGCAGTCCAGAATCAGAGGCAGAAGAGGAGGCTGGAGAGGAGGGGTCCAAGAGGAAGAGATCAGGCAGGTTGCTGAAGCAGCCAGGGGGTCTCCCCCTCCTGCTGTGACCAGCTGCCCTCCTCTCTAGTCTCCCAGGATCAAAAGAGGCATGAAGAGGATGGAGCAGAGAAAGATGTATCAGCTGAGTCTTGGGAGGTATCTGTGGAAGGAGGAGGCTTAGGCAACTGTGGGAAGGCAGGGAACCTCAGTCCTCATAACTGCCTTATTGGGGCAAGATCTACCAGGATGAGTTGCTGTGCTCACTAGGGCTGGCCTCCTGAGCTGTTTGTTTCTTTGAATAAAGATTTAACTTCACGGATGGTGTGTGAGTTATTACTGACCTGCTCCTGGCAACTGTCCCTGGCAGTGGATGGCCCTGCCTGCCGGCCTACCAGTCAAATTCAAACTGTAAGTGGATCCTGCTAAGGATCTGGTCTATGGGACTAAAAAAAGGGGGGGCTCATCCCTGATCTAGTGCCTATAGGAAGGTCAGCCCAAGCGAGGTCAGAAAGGACAGCCTAGGAGACTTGGAGGTTCTTCTGTCTATCCACTGCTTCACATGCAGATACATGAGCCTCCATTGTAAGTTGAGTTGCATCCCAACACTTCCAACAAATAGATCATCTTGCTTGTCTGGATGGATGGATGGATGGATAGGTGTGTAGATAAAACTCTGGCTTCTGTTTAGCTAAAATGTAGTCCACTTAACAAAGGAAGTATTACAACTGTTGTTCTTCCTATTTTGGTCTCTGGTATGCGGCCCTAAAGCTGAAAAGGTCTCTGTAGATCAAACACTGGGGAATGGTTTATTTTCGCCCTGTTCCCTTCCCATTCATTTCAATGGACTTTTTTGCCCAGGTCTTTTTTGCCCAGTATGGTGCATCTATTGTCCAGAGATAGTTTAAAGCCCTGGAAGAGCTGACATAAATACTTAAATAACTGCAGCTCTTTTAGCTAGTAAACAACTGTGCAGAAACACAAAAGAAGAAATAGTAGCCCTGTTTTTCCTCCATGCTGACCAAATAAATGCAGCTAGCATTTATTTAATACACAGTTTAGGTCTCTATAGTATAAGAACTCTGCCAGTTGCCAGCAATTACATTGCAAAAGCAAATGGCAGTACAAAATATTGTGGGCATAAAACCTTCCCATTGCCCTTTAAAGTCACGGCAAACCAAAGTCATTAAAAAGTTTCTAGCTCCTCCACTTTAAAGTTCTCTCTCCCTTTTAGTCTCGTGTTCTCCTTTTAAAAAATAGATTTTGATTAGCTAGGAAAGTAGAATGACCATTTTATTATAAGAATGCTGTGTTATGAAGAACACGTGTAAGAGAACAGCTTTGAGGTCTGGTAAGGACAGATCCTGAAGCTGAGGCTCCAATACTTTGCCCCCCTCATGAGAAGAGAAGACTCCCTGGAAAAGACCCTGATGTTGGGAAAGATGGAGGGCACAAGGAGAAGGGGACGACAGAGGACGAGATGGTTGGACAGTGTTCTTGAAGCTACCAACATGAGTCTGACCAAACTGTGGGAGGCAGTGGAAGACAGGAGTGCCTGGCGTGCTCTGGTCCATCGGATCACGAAGAGTCTGACACAACTAAACGACTAAACAATAACAACAAAAGCATAATCTAAAATTTTAACTAAAACTGATGCTGAACTGGCAACACTTAATGCTATGCAGTTTCTTTAGTTTACTCCAGGTCAATGGAAATAGATTTTGAGTATACTGATCCAAAACCTTCTGCTGTCCCCTTTCAGAAGTTGATGTCAACACTTTTGAACCTCGCAGCCTGGATTGTTTCTCATTTTACATGCCCCCTAGCAGCATCTGTTCTATCAGGCTGCAGGTCAGAGGGGGAGAGACAAGGATCAGGCCTATTCCATCACTTCAGTTGAGAGACCAGATGCCTAAACGGTCGCCTGGCAACAGGCACTGCATCAGCTAGCCATTGTAAGAACTGTAACTCTTAACAATTGGATTTTAATCAAGTACAACTCGTAAAATTAATCAACCAAGATTATGCAATTTGATGTTGATGTTGATGTTGGGACTATGGTGGTTACTGAAAGAGGGAAGTATCCAAATGACATAAAACCTAGTATTTCCCCACAGCATTTTCCAAACCCATTTCTGTTGCTGTCCTTAGCAGTGTGTTCCTCAAATAAGATCTAGGATATGTCTGTATCTTCTCAGACAGCTGCACAGGCATTCAAGATAACAGTGTAAATACTGCACAGTCTCTGGGGGAACAGGTTGAATGCCCCCCCCCATGTTTCCACTCTCTGTGGGCATCCCTGCTGTTACCGCTGTTGAAAGTAGATTTTCACACAAAGAAAAGCTGCTTGAGCACAGCATCCCTAGACAATGGGTGCCTAGGGAGGATTCAAATTGCTCCCCAGAGAGCCCACACTATTGATGCTGCCATCTTGGATGCCTGTGACTCTAATGTGGTTTGGAGCTCCATGCATTCATGGAATAATAATAATAATAATAATAATAATAATAATAATAATAATAATAATAATTTGTTATTTATACTCCGCCCATCTGGCTGGGTTTAACCAACCAATTTGGGTGGCTTCCAACAAAGATTAAAAAATACATTAAATACATTACAAATAGGATGGTCCCTAAAGATAGGGTCACTGATAATACTGATGAAGTATTTGAGAAACCTGCCAATTTGGGGTGGGGAATAAATAAAGGTAAGCAAAGAAGAAGAAGAAGAAGAAGAAGAAGAAGAAGAAGAAGAAGAAGAAGAAGAAGAAGAAGAAGAAGAAGAAGAAGAAGAAGAAGAAGAAGAAGAAGAAGAAGAAGGTGGTTATTAAATTTATATCCTACCCTTCCTCGCAAAATGAGCCCAGGGTTGCAAACAACAAGCGATAATGCAATAAAAATATCTTTGCTGAAACACACACACACATACACACACGTCTTGTTGGAAGGGGAGGTCTTCAGTAGGCACACAAAAGACTAAGGAGACAGTGGCAGTCTAATATTTAACAGGTGGATGTTTCAAAGGATAGGTGCCACAACATTAAAGACCCAATTATTAGACTGTGTGGATTGGACCTTCTGGTAAGACAATATATAAGGGCTGGATAAATTCTGGTGAAGTGATCTTTAAAGTATTGTGGTCACAAGCTATATAGGTTTCCTACACCAAATCCAGGACCTTGAACTTCCTACACCAAATCCAGGACCTAGAAGAAATAAATTTGTAATTTCGACTGAGCCATTTTTACCAGAACTGTTTCCTGTGTCTGTTCACACATATATGCAGACCCTGTCACCAGAGAGTGACAGGGAGGTCATAAGGGGCCTCTGGCCAATCAGAATTCAGAGCCAGGTGACTAAGATGTCCCTCTTGGGGAAAGCTGGAAATGCTTCTGAATTGGGGGTATACAGTCATAGTCACTACAGAAAGAATATAGGTGAGAACTTCACAGACTTTACCTCGTGGGAGTATATTCGGATCCCTTTGCAAAAGTCCCATGTTCATTGCTCACACCAAAGCCAGTTTAGGCCATGTGCTGAGCTCCAGCTGTACCAAGCTTCTTGGTATAACTCTAATCAACAATTGTGTAGTTTTGTTGGGCTACAGATTATTTGCCTAGTGCAACCTTTGAAAGGATCACATTTCAATAGCTTTCTTGAGATGTTCCAGAGTTGTATACGAACCTGAATGTTCAGTCTTTGAAGTAGGGATCATAATTTATTTGAACTCAGTCTTGCATCCCTAATTGTTTGTTGTGCAACAGATTGAATTTGACACAGGAGCCTTGTTTCCAAAATTCTTATTAGCCAAGGTTGTCTTTTGCGAATGATTTATTTGTTTTCTACTTAAAACAAGATAGGTGTGGTGATATTAATCATGAATGCACCTTAATGGAATGCTTAAGAGCAAATGCATCATTTAAAATAATTGAAAAGCAAGTAATTAAAGAGCTGCTTTTCTAACTGTGTGGCATATTTTTGGAGATGAGCCTACTAACTATTAAAGCTTCTACTGCAGTTTTGCCCGACTAATGTGATAGCCAATCTAGGTCAGACAGACCCAGCATCAGCTCCTTATTCTCTGGTGCATCTACTCTGGTCCTATCAGAGCCCAACAACCTGCCTTTGATTCACCATGCTGCATGTCTGTAAGACACCATTTTAATTAACCACAATGCCCCAAGCATTGTATCAGGAGCACTGTGGGAAATTTAAAATGGTAGCTTGTAGCTGCCCAGTTCTACCACCAGGTAAGCCCAGGGCCAGCTTTCCACTGATGTAGAGGACACTTTGACAAGGGCTTCTTCAAGCCTGCAGCTGGCCTCAAGTTCATGAGTACATCAATTGTGCCCCACCAACTGAACCATACAGATTTGGGTGATAAGAGACCTGTAAGTCCCTTATTTTGAGAATGAAATGTTCCCTTAAGAATAATTGACTGCTGTAAAATGAAAGTGTAATCACTATTCACATTTACTTGTAAGTGAGTCTCATTGCATTCAGTGGGATATATTATTTGATGTACGGGCTGTGGTCTAAACCACTGAGCCTCTTAGGCTTGCTGATCAGATGGTTGGCGGTTTGGGTCCCTGCGGCGGAGTGAGCTCCCGTTGCTCTGTTCAAGCTCCTGCCAACCTAGCAGTTTGAAAGCAAGTCAGTGCAAGTAGATAAATAGGTACCACTGCAGTGGGAAGGTAAACCGCATTTCCGTGTGCTCTAACTTCCATCGCGGTGTCCTATTGCACCAGAAGTGGTTTAGTCATGTTGGCCACATGACCTGGAAAGCTGTCTGTGGACAAACTCCGGCTCCCTTTGCCTGAAAGCGATATGAGTGCTGCAACCCCATAGTCGCCTTTGACTGGACTTAACCATCCAGGGGTCCTTTACCTTTACTTACCTATATTATTGGATAAGTGTGTACATGCCCTCCAACATTTCTCCAGTGAAAATAGGGACATCCTATTATTTATACACCAGCCATTAAACATTAAAAAAACATCCCTATACGGGGCTGCCTTCAGATGTCTACTAAAGGTTGTATAATTACTTATTTCTTTTCCTCAGGGGTCACACAACGCCATACCCTCCAGCATTTCCCCAATGAAGATAGGGACGTCCTAAGGAAAAGCGGGACATTCTGAGATCAAATCAGAAACTGGGACGGCTTCTGTAAAGCTGGGACTGTCCCTGGAAAACAGGGACACTTGGAGGGTCTGTGTGTATCCTGTAGCCTACCTGCCTATGTTATCATAGCTGGTGCTAGTCTATGCAAGCCACCAGATAAATACATTTTCTTATAGATATTTTCATTCATAGGATGTCTCACTATACAGGCTCCGTAAATCCACAGGCACACTATTGGTATTTGAAGCTAATACCCTTGCTTGACATGTTTTCAAGCTCCTGTATCCTAAGCATTGATCTCACCAGAACTTTATCCACACTTGCACAGGTAAAGAATAATGAAGAATTTTGTTGGGACATTTGCTGCCAGTATAGTGCATTCATGGTTCAAGGAACAAGGCTAACAAACGTGTGATGTGTAAAGAGATTTACATCCACCCCTTTTGCTTATTCACAGCAGTACAGTGTCAGCCATCCTTTCCCTTAATTCACTCCTGTAAAGGGATAAATGTCTTATCTCTTGGAACTCCTCAAATACGGTTTCTCTAACTGCTGGCAAACTTTGGGTATTATTTTTATGTTATTTTCATGCTTTCCCCATTATCGTTTCCAAAGATTTTTCATTGTTTGTGTCTTGCATTCTTATTTGACAATATTCTGCTTTACTATTACACAGCTTTAAAGAGTATTCTGCACATTAACATCATCATCATTTCAGGTTCCACTTAAAGCTAGAGTAGGCTTCTAATTGGTTTATAGTTTAAAACAAATAAATAAGCAGAACCATTAAAACTATGTGAGTCCAAACAAAATAAAAAAATTCCTTCCAGCAGCACCTTAAAGACCAACTAAGTTTTTTTTTTTATTTTGGTATGAGCTTTCGTGTGCATGCACACTTCTTCAGATACACTGAAATAGAAGTCCCCAGATGCTTATATGTAGAGAAAGGGTGGGGAGGGGTATCACTCAGAAGGGTGATGGAAATGGGTGATTGACTGACTGATAGCTGTTGATGACTGTAAACGACTGCAAATGGTCTTGCATGAAAAAGCAAGGGGTGAGATGGCTGAAGATCACTTTATCATGTATAATGAGATAAGAATCCAACGTCTCTGTTCAAACAGGTCTTTCCATGGTTTTAAGCTTGGTGATAAGTTGCAATTCAGCAACTTCTCTTTCCAGTCTATTTCTGAAATTCTTTTGTAGTAAGACAGCTACTTTGAGATCTTGTATAGAATGTCCTGGGAGATTGAAGTGTTCTCCGGGCACTCATCTTTGCCCATCCCATCAAATGTGTGGCCATTGGAGATGGGGCTCATACTGTGCCATTGGAAAATGTGATCCAGGCCTCCCTATGCAAATATTGTCCGCATGATGTACATGCAGAAAGGGGAATTGCAGCTTGCCAGTTTATAGCTGAAGTGTTTGAACTGGGACATTTCTGGTTAAGCATCTCAGATGCTACAGTGGTGCTACAGAAGTGTGGAAGCTCAGCCACCTGCCCTGGAAGGACTTGTAAAGAACCTGGGCCATAAATATTCAATCAACAACTTATGAGGTGGGGAGATAACCTTTATATCTGGTGCTGGTTCAAAACCAACTTCAGATAAGTGAAAGAATATCCACAGGCAGCCCAGAAGGACTGCTGATCTCTTTTGCGAGCAAAGTTTCCAGTTCGACCCCCATCTTAGCCAGACAATTATGAAATTCACAAATTGCTGTATCCCCAGCATTCTTCCTCCTGAGTAAATTCATTTGATGTTATTTTCCTTGGAAAGAAGAGAATGCAAATGATGTTGATGCCATTCCTTCCTTACAATGCTATCCCTTCAGATTGGTGATTTTGTTTGAGAATTTAGCATTTGTTAACTACCGTATCTGGAGAACTATCAGGCATGTAACAGTAGCAAAGGATGTTGAGCAAATAAATTTAGCAGGGTTTCTAAATGATGCTGCTGAAAAAGTATTGAAGGCATCCTTTAATAATCAGCGATACTGCTATCAATCCAATGCATTATGTAGTAATGGATGCCTTGTTTGTCCGTTTCAGTGATCCATTTATAATTTCTTCCCTGACACTTCATATTTTGTTTAACATAAATCTACCTTTTGCATTTCAGGATCTAATGAATGCACTTTCTTATGTTACAAATCATAAACCTTAACTCCTGTAGAAAAGACCTTCACCAAGCATTAATCTTTGTTTTCCTGGCCTCCTCTCAAATTGTTTCATTTTTTTGCTTTAGGCAGTATTCTAGAAAATCATTTTTTTTCAATTTATTACAATGGCCAGGATAAAATTACATAATCTTAACTGCACTGTGCAGTTGTTTACTGCCAACCAATGATCCACTGAAGATACAAAACTAGCTAAATAGCCACATTTACACATTTAACATTTACCGTTCTACATAGCTGAGCTCTGAATTTTCTCAAAAATACCTATCCACCCAAAATAATCTACTTCACTATAACACCGCTCCCTTGCCCCCCTGCATTGTTCTGTCAAGAAATCTTACAAATGTGCAAACATCAAAATAAAACTTATGGCAGATCATTTTAGGACACACACACACACACACACACACACACTAGCTGGCCCTGCACGCGTTGCTGTGCGTTAGTCTGTCAAATGGAGGGTAATAGCCCCCCTTCAGATCCCCCTGAGTCTCAGAGTCCCCCTGTTTTACAGGATCTCGTGGCAGAGGCGGGGTTTGTGGGTGGGGGCTAGACTCCATGGGGAGGGAGGAGGAGGTGGAGGAGGAGCTGTGGGACTACCACCACTTGAGGGCGCTGTTTTAGTTTGTGGGAAAGCAGGTTTTTACCTGTGCAGGTATGAGATGTGAGCAATCTGAGGTTGTGCAAACACTTGGGTAGTGGCATGGACCATTGTGTCCAAATTCCAGGACAATCGGTCAAGCGGTTTCGGAGAAAAGTGGAGCCCACAGTTTCACATTTTTTTACATATATATATATATATATATATATATATATATATATATATATATACACAGTGGTACCTCGGTTTATGAACACAATTGCTTCTGGAAGTCTGTTCATAAACTGAAGCGTTCATAAACTGAAGCGAACTTTCCCATTGAAAGTAATGGAAAGTGGATTAATCCGTTCCAGACGGGTCCGTGGAGTACTTAAACTGAAGCGTTCATAAACTGAAGCATGGGTGTAATTGGTTCCGGAAGTCTGTTCATAAACTGAAGCGTTCATAAACTGAAGCAAACTTTCCCATTGAAAGTAATGGAAAATGAATTAATCCGTTCCAGATGGGTCCGCAGCGTTCATAAACCGAAAATTCATAAACCGAGGTGTTCATAAACCGAGGTTCCACTGTATGTATATATATATATATATATATATATATATATATATATATATATATATATGGTAGCAGGGAATATTTTGAGAGAAAAAGCTGATGCTTAAACAGTCTTGGAGATTCTTCAGAAATATTTCTAATTAACGACAACATGCAGAACTTCAGGCTTTTGTTTGGCAGAAAGGTGGGGGGGGGAACTACTCTATCGCCAATTATCATTATTATTTGACCTATCAAATCCCAGCCTCCAAAGTAAACTAACGGAATCAACAACAATAGAGGCAAGCATCTGGTACACAGGAGGACACTGCTTCTGGACCTTGAGCTGTTCCATCAGGAAACCCACAAACAGGTGTGAAGTGACCAGCCTTTCCCCCCACTAATTCTAAATATTGCTTTCCTTGAGCAAAGTTGTGATCTCAGTTTACGGCAAGCACTGTGCTGTGTGTTTCCCCTGGGGACATAGGAGCAATGTCGGCATATCATAACCAAATATTAAGGTTGCAGTTTAATCTTCAGAGCTTTTCTCTTGTTCATAAATCACTCAAAGCACATTTACAAATCCATGGTGCCTACAAATACAATGTGATTGAATTGCAAAGTTGTAATTAATCTGGGGCTGTGTGTCAGTTGTAGGAATTCTAAGCAGTAATAACTATAATTTCATTGTATTTTTCTATTGTACTGTGAGGGAGTGACAATGTACTGGCTGCACTGAAACCCGATTTTGTAGCATTTGCAATTATTATTCTTTTAAAAAAACCACTTGGTTTGTTTGTGCGTCACACTTTTCCTCTTTATTAAATGACAGTGTCCCTTTCCCACCTTTTCCTTTTTAGAAAGCATATTGCAGCGAATTTTGCATTTTTCTGTCTACTGTTTACTTTTTTAAATGTATCATGCTTTGACCTTTTAGAAAAACAGACCAGTGATCAGATTTAAACAACAGTATACTCAAGGAACATGTTTTGCCAATTTCCTTCCATAAGAAATGTTTGTTTTCATTTTCTACTGGCACATTCACACTCAAAGAATAATCTTATTTGCTTCTACACAGTTATAAAAAAAAAACCACTACAAATCTGAAACCACATACTGAGCTAACTGGTTTGAATCAACATGTGAAAGCCATATAAGAAAGATTTGGGAAGTATGTACTGTACTGGCACCCAAATTAAATCCAGACAAGATGCAAGTACTGTTGGTAGTTGGTAGTTGGTAGCTGTTTGGCAGTGGAATTTGCTGCCAAGGAGTGTGGTGGAGTCTCCTTCTTTGGAGGTCTTTAAGCAGAGGCTTGACAGCCATCTGTCAGGAATGCTTTGATGGTGTTTCCTGCTTGGCAGGGGGTTGGACTGGATGGCCCTTGTGGTCTCTTCCAACTCTATGATTCTATGATTCTATGATTCTATGATTCAGTTGACCATGGAGCTGGTATTTTGCTTATTAATGGTGTTACACTGATGTTAAGGACCAAGTCCACAGCTCCAGCATTGCACATTGCTGCCCAATTGGTATTGATGGTTCAAGGTACCTTGTAGCACAGGCACAGGCAAATTTGGCCCTCCGTATGTTTGGGGACTACAACTCCCATCATCCCTGACCACTGGTCCTTTTAGCTAGGGATGATGGGAGTTGTAGTCCCAAAACATCTGGCAGGCCAAGTTTGCCTGTGCCTGTGCCAGCAACTTCAGCTGTGCCAGCAACTGGAATTCAAAAAGTATTCTTATGAACTGCATTTCTTATTCGATCAGTGGGATCATTTGGGGGGGGGGCGCACTGGTTCTATAGCAACCAGTACCTTTTGCATCCCATCCCCAGCCTTTGGCAGTCTCAGACCAGTTATTAGCATTCTTCAACTAGCATAAGCACGTATTGATCTTCAAAATTACTTCTTTCCAACTGTCTGAGAAGATTTCAACACTAGGTAGCTGTGTTGGTCTGATGCAGTAAAAAAAAAAAACTGTCTAGTAGCACCTTAAAGGTAAAGGGACCCCTGACCATTAGGTCCAGTCGTGACCGACTCTGGGGTTGCGGTGCTCATCTTGTGTTATTGGCCGAAGGAGCCGGCGTAAGCTTCCAGGTCATGTGGCCAGCATGACTAAGCCGCTTCTGGCGAACCGGAGCAGCACACAGAAATGCCGTTTACCTTCCCGCTGTAGCGGTACCTATTTATCTACTTGCACTTTGACGTGCTTTTGAACTGCTAGGTTGGCAGGAGCAGGGACCAAGTAACAGGAGCTCACCCCGTTGCAGGGATTCGAACCACTGACCTTCTGATCGGCAAGCCCTAGGCTTAGAGACCAACTAAGTTTGTTCTGGGTATATGCTTTCATTGTTTGTGTCTTGCATTCTTATTTGATAATATTCTGCTTTACTATTACACAGCTTTAAAGAGTATGCTGCGCATTAACATCATCATCATTTCAGGTTCCACTTAAAGCTAGAGTAGGCTTCTAATTGCTTTATAGTTTAAAACAAACAAATAAACCGAACCATTAAAACTGTGTGAGTCCAAACAAAATAAAAAAAAATCCTTCCAGCAGCACCTTAAAGACCAGCTTAAAGACAAAATAAGATTTTTATTTTGGTATGAGCTTTCGTGTGCATGCACACTTCTTCAGATACTAAGAATACTCTGAAGAAGTGTGCATGCACACGAAAGCTTATACCCAGAACAAACTTACTTAGTCTCTAAGGTGCTACTAGACACTTTTTTTCTCTGAGAAGAATTAGCATATTTTACTGTGTGGTGGTGCTTTTACCTTTATCTTTCTGGGTTGTTGTTGTTTGGTATCATGTCACAGAGAGGCACAACTTGCTCTAAGGAAGACACTGAAATACACATAGGGAAAGAGGCTCTGTGTCGAACAGAAAAGTGTGATTTCCCGTTCTGTGCTGGAATCCTGTGTGTGTGTGTGTGTGTGTGTGTGTGTGTGTGAAACTCAGTTAAAACACCTGAAAAAGATATTCAGTATGCACCAGAGGTTCAATAGTTTCCCTTGGACATGTCAAACTAACTGGCCTGTAGTTTTTAACATTGTCCCTGGACCCCTTTTCAAAAAGATTGTGTTGAATTGGCTACTTCCTAGTCCTCAGGTATGGAGGCTGAACTTGGAGACAGATAATATATTTTTGTTTAAAGGTAAAGGTAAAGGGACCCCTGACCATTAGGTCCAGTCGTGACTGACTCTGGGGTTGCGCGCTCATCTCACATTATTGGCCGAGGGAGCCGGCGTATAGCTTTCAGGTCATGTGGCCAGCATGACAAAGCCGCTTCTGGCAAACCAGAGCAGCACATGGAAATGCCGTTTACCTTCCCGCTGTAGCGGTTCCTATTTATCTACTTGCATTTTGACGTGCTTTCGAACTGCTAGGTTGGCAGGAGCTGGGACCGAGCAACGGGAGCTCACCCCGTCACAGGGATTCGAACCGCCGACCTTCTGATCAGCAACCACAGCGCCACCTGGGTTTTTGTTTGAAGACCTGCAATTTCACGTTTGAGTTTTTTTGTGTGTGTTTTTGAGAACTTGATGACGGATACCATTCAGCCTGGCAATTTGTCAGTTTTTATTTTATCTATTAAGCCTTCTCCTCTCTTCTATCTGCCTCAGTTCCTCAGACTCCCTTCCTGCAAAAGTTAGTTCAGGCACTGGGATCTGCCCTATATCTTCCACTGAAGCTTCTCTGAAATCTCCTTATTTCAAACTAGGTCCTCTCTTGAGAAATAGCATTTTCAGTCTTCTGTGTTCCACACGTCTTCATTTGCTGCTGACACTTGTGTTTCTCTCTCTCTCTCTCCCCTTTCCCCCTATCAGCCAATTTCGCAAACAGGCATTAGGCTTCCAGAATTAGTTTGTCCTCAGCAATTAAACTGGCACTAAATCCCTACGGTCTCACCGATGGCCATATCTTTCTCTCTCTTTTAACACAATGCCCAATCAGCCTTGTTCTATTTCCAGCAAAGCTGGCTGGATAGTTTCAAAAAGCCAAGAACAGCCCTTCATATCTGCTGTGAAAGGGGCTAATAATGCTATTACAAAAAGTCTGCCCACTGTGAAGAGAGGTCCCCTTTGGAGGGTTGAGGGCAAGACAAAATTCGTCTTCTCATTAAAAAGCTTCAGGCATCCAGCTGCCCAACCATCTGGCTGCTGATGTAGAGGAGGAGGAGGAGGAGGAGGAGGAGGAGGAGGAGGAGGAGGAGGAGGAGGAGGAGGAGAAGAAGAAGAAGAAGAAGAAGAAGAAGAAGAAGAAGAAGAAGAAGAAGAAGAAGAAGAAGAAGAAGAAGAAGAAGAAGAAGATATGGGGGAAGAGGAGGAAGAGGAGGAGGAGGGAGATCATTTTCCCCCATAATGGATCTTTCACTCTGCATGATATTTCATGCTATTGACAATATCTCACTACACATGAAACAATGCCATTGCCCAATTAGCAAATGGAATGTTTCATGATTGGGGTGCAATCCTAACCCCACCCACTTACTTCTGAATAGGTGTGGTTAGTCTGCAGTGTTACGAAAGGAACTTTAGTTTTTTAAAAAGCTACACTCCACTGTTTTCTAAGAATTGGGACTATTTGTGCTATTTAAAAAATACCAAATTGTTCTGGAACAATAAAAAATAAAGTTATAGTTACTAAGGCTACCATACTTAATATTAAGTAAGTGAATAAAGAATTCATTTGATTAATCTAGAGTTGTTTTAAGTTCACATTTCCACAGCAGCAGAAGTCATAAGAACTATTTTTAGCACAACAGAAAGAATATAAGAAATGAGATCCTGAAATATATATATTAAAAAATGGCAGCCACTGCCTCTTCTCTCCCCCCCCCCCACCAAGATTTGACTGCTGCTAGTCAGTGTAGACCAGGGTTAGCCCTCCAGATATTGGTGCCCTCCACATATTGGTGGACTACAACATCCATCAGCTGCATTTAGCACAGTGATTGATCAGGGAAGATGGTCGTTGTAGTCCAGTAACATCTGGGGGGCACCATGTTGACTAATCATGGTGTAGACAGTACTGAGTCAGGTGGAACAAGGAGTCTGATTCACTATAAGGCCGATTCTTATATTCCTACCAAGTAGGAAAAGGCTATGCTAAATACTAAGATGTGATATTTCAACATACAGAAGCTGGGTTTTATCCCATTGGGAATCATTCAGACATGGAAACTAACTACAAGACACTCCATTGTATCTGAAATGTACAAACCAGAGAAAGTATTACCACTAGTTGCTGCTGATTGCACAAAGAATTTTAACTCCATGTCTCACAATTCTCCAGCGAGCTCAACTCAATGCAAGTCTCTCAGTGTTCCTCAAGCAGCAAGCAGATGTGCTGTGCTAAGAGGCCTGCAGAGCAATTGCTTAAGATGATGCAAAACAGTATATGACTCAAGCAAAACTGTTTCAAAACTTTGCATCCATTTCAATTAGTGTCACCCACAGATGTGGGAGGCAGGCCTAGAGTTATGAAGATGACTAATTACAAACTGGACTTATGCCCATCCTGACTACTGAAAGCCAGTTGGCAGAAGCAGGGTCTTTTAGTAGCCAGAATTGTCACTCAAGAGAGCAGAGTGCCAGGGAGCCTCAAAACTATGGCTGTTCAGATCTGACACAATTCAAACAAACAAACAAACCATAATCTTCACATTGAGCATCTAGGGAGATGTCACAAGGGCCTTCCAAACTGTCGCAAGGCTTGCTTTCCGCAAGTCATTAGGGATGTTGGAGAATTCTGAAGGAAATGGGAGCAGAAATGGTTGACGTTCACTTATTCATCCCATGTCCAGAATGTCAATCAATCTAGCTGTCAGGGTATGGGCAGAGGAGGAATGGTGGAGACCGCCACCCCATCCTGACCCTTCCCAGGGAGGAGGAAGAGGAAGACAGTATAGATTTACAACAGCGGTTTGAGGGAGGGAGCAGCTCAGAGGCAGATGAGGGGGAAAGTTGGGAAATCATGGGAGAGCCAGAACAACACGAGGCTGACACGTTGTCATTAGAAAGCATTCCAGACCCTCCATCTCCCAGAACCCGGCAAGCCTTAAAAGTAGGAGAGCAAAGAGCTCAAAGATTGAGGGCACGTAGCAGATGATGATGACAAATGAGGAAGTGGGAGAGAAGGGGGGTGGAGATTGACTTGGGACGACGCCATTATCCAAGAGGCTGTGTTCTATAGCTTCTCTCTGTAAAGACTGAAATAAAAAAGGACAGTAAGAAACTTTCCCTTATCTTTATACTTTCATGAGCAACCAACCGAGAGCCACTGACAGCACCCTGACACTAGCTCATGCAATTGTTATCGCTTTCCATCCATAAATTATTATACATTAATCGTTTGTGTTCCTCTCTCCCTTCGCATTGTGTCTCCATTGTTTTATATGAATTGACTGAAAGAATGGGACGACAACATAAATTCTTATATATTTGTTTTTCATAAATTTTGAAAGTTACACAATTTTGCCATAGTGAGGCAAATGATGTGATTTTTGGTAGAAGACAAACTGTAGCAGAACAGAAACTGTGCTTCATGCAGTGCAGAACAGGAAATGATGTATTCTTACAACTCTATGCATCAGATGAACATTTCTGTACAAGTGAAAATGTGTTCTTAGACCACAGAGGTGGTCCTTAAGGCTATTTCTTCCAGACCATTTAGGGCTTTAAAAGAGCACAACAAACACTGTGAATTAAGCCCAGAAACAAACTGGTAGCAAGTGAAGCTGGTAAAGTACAGGCATAATATGATCACAATGGTTGGATCATTCTGGACTATCATGAGGATTGCAAACTGATATGAAAATGTTGAGAACTGAAATTAAGTTTGAAAGAGATTCACTGACATTTCAGCACAAGTAATCTATCTAACAAAAAAATCTATCTAGCCAACAAAAAAGAAAAATGTTCCAAACCTGGCCAGAAGTTAGATTGAAATGGATCTTCCCATCATGAGCTTGCTATAGGCAACTGGTTGGTTTTCACAACCTGATTCAACAGAGCTACTTTTTGCCATTTGTATCCAATAAAAAGAGTCAAGAGAATATTCCTTTAAAATAGCAGTTACATTGTCATCTTTATGCTGATTATTAACTCATTTCCAAGCTCTCTTGCAGTGAAAGGTAACAGAATGGGCAACCAACTTCCTAGATACTTGATCTGCTTTATGGCACATTGATCCCAAATCCATTGCGACATGGATTTAGCTGATGAACCTTGCCTAAAGGAAATCAATAGAGGTAATTGTATCCTATTGATTGTATTAGATCTTTCTGTGAGCCATCCTTTCCCCTAGCTTGTGAAATATTGGTGACATAATAATAATAATAAATTTGTCAAGCGGTTGTGAGACTTCCCCTCGGTCGTTACATTTGTCCCTAGGAAGCAGATCACAAATTGTAGTGCTCAGTCACTGTTCTTTAGCTTTCTTTGGTTCGTTGGCTCTGTGAGACTTCAGAATGAGATGTCCATGTAAAGAACAAGGGACCCAGGTGGCACTGTGGTTAAACCACTGAGCCTAGGGCTTGCTGATCAGAAGGTCGGCGGTTCGAATCCCTGTGACGGGGTGAGCTCCCGTTGCTTGGTCCCAGGTCCTGCCAACCTAGCAGTTCGAAAGCACATCAAAATGCAAGTACTGTAGATAAATAGGAACCGCTACAGTGGGAAGGTAAACGGCGTTTCCATGTGCTGCTCTGGTTTGCCAGAAGCGGCTTTGTCATGCTGGCCACATGACCTGGAAGCTATATGCTGGCTCCCTCGGCCAAGAATGCGAGATGAGCACACAACCCCAGAGTCGGTCACGACTGGACCTAATGGTCAGGGGTACCTTTACCTTTACCTTTAAAGAACAAGGGATGGAGTTCCAGCGTCCTGGGATTTTGCCACATAAAAATGTGCAGCAGTATGATGTGTTGTTATAATGCAGTTTTCTCAGATATTTTGAAACTCCTTCCCAACAAAAATGCAAGCTCCTTATTCAGGGTTTGTGTATGCAACTATGTCTATGCAGCTGCAAACAAGGACCTGTGGACTGTTTTGAAAGGAGTTCATTCATTCATTCATTTGAATATTTGTGATCTGCAGTTTCATAAAATAAATCAAGGCAGCTTACAACATAACTACAACAAAAGCAATCAATAATTTTTTTGTAAAACATATTTTAAAACATCAATAAAGCTGCAGTTGATAGTCATTGGTTAAAGAGGGGAAAATCATATTTTGAAGAGCTGTATAAAATGTACAGTTTTATATAAGAGACTTTGAAAAGAAAGAAAGAAAGAAAATGGTTCCTGGTGGTTTCATGGCAAAGCCTGCCATGTTAAAGGCTCGTTTCCTAGTGAAGTGTCAGGACTGAGCCAGCTCCCAGTGACGATTTGCAGCCAATAGAAGAAAGCAGCCAGGAACAGAGAGAGTTAACTTTCATGCAGGGTGAACAGCAGCTAGTGCAAACTCCCCCACTGGTTGGAATGTCGGGTGATAAGGGAACAGCTGAGAGCGGGCTGGAACCCAGCCAAAGCTCTCAGGCAGTTCAAACAGGAGTGAACAGAGACAGATGTAGTTTGTCAGAAAGGGGGGGGGGGAGCTGATCCAATCCATCCTCAAAGTAGGCTAAGGGGAGGGCTGTTAGACCAGAAACAAAGCAAGAGACGTAAGACGCGGAAGTTCTCTATCTTCTGTAGAAACCGGAAGGGGTCTTCAGAAGGGTCGTTTTGATTGATGATGTCGGAGGCTGTGTTAGAGTCGTCCGGAGCTATCTGTTTGTTTTGACAATAAATCATCCTTTTTAATTAACTACACTTGCTGTGTTATCAAGCGGGAACCTGGACTCCTGACATGAAGGCCAATTTAATCTCAGGAGCAGGCATGCCAAGTTGTGCCCAACATTGTGGGGCGTCACATGTGGAGAACGACCCCACGCACTCACCCCACTCACACACACAACCCACCTACCCCCAGTCTGGCCAGGCCAACTCGACCTGCCATCTGCCATCCCTCATCCACCCACCGCCAGCCCCTTTACCTTGTGAAAGGGACAAGCAGGGCGGAAATGCCTCTCCCCGTGGTAGAGATTGTCAGAATGCCTTCTGGGGAGGCGCTCTGGGGGTCATCAAAGGGACATGCCAGGGCCAAGCATCTTCGTCATGGCGTATCCTTTTTGGGATCACTGTAGAATTCCTGGGGCAGCCCCCTTATTAAATATATGGGGGCCCTGGCCCCTTGGCACCCCCTCCTCAGATGGCGCCCCTGGTCTGGAGCATGGGTACTTACCAGAAGTGCTCCATCAGAAGATCTCAATAGATCAGTGATATATGAGAAGTATTCTGCTTATTGTTATCTAACATCTTCACTATTCTCTTCCCTACTTCTTGTCCAGTCATTCCTGAGCTAGAATATCCTAGTGTCAGTCTTTCATGCTATTGTGACCTCTCATATGGAAAACTCTAATGCATTTTGTGCGCGGCAGCCTAAAAGGACTTGCCCCTCCCATAGGTCACACACAGTTTCCACAGTTTGAGACCGTAGGTTATAATAAGAAACAATGTTGTAAAATATTCCAACTCAAAAATCTTCTAAGGCAAAAGCTTAGAGCTCCCAATTCTTATTCCTTAAGTTAATGGTATTAATGTATTACCAGATTCACATATCTGAAATACTCAGTAAGACCAGTTAATAGAATATACTTAAACTTATTACAACTGTGCTACAAATTTTTATTTTGCATATGATAATCCATATTTGGTTATTACTGTTATTACTTTTCCGATAACAAGAGAATGGTTAGGAAAAGAGGAATTACTTCTCATTTGTAGGTTTGGAGAGTAAGCTTTTTCTATGTAAGTATTGCTCTAGACTTTATATTAGCCTTGAAGAAGATCAGCATCCAGCTGACAAATCCCTTAACACCCTTCAGGTACATCAGAACTCGGGACAAAGAAAATCACTAAAACCAGAAGAAAGACAAGAAGTGGTCTTATATTCTGATAGTCTTGGCTCCATTCCAATCTTGCTGTCTTTTTATACTATTTAGACTTCATGATTTTAAAAGTTTCTCACTCATTTGAAGTCAACTCTGCAAAGTCTGCATCTCTTTGTGTCAAATACATGAGCAAATAAAAATAAGAACTCTTCTACAAGCCATTTAAATCTCTTTTCAAATGGAATACAATTCGGAATAAGTGCAATCTACCCTTTCTTAAGAGATTTGGCAGCTAATGGGCATGAGCACTCCCATTTCTATACGGCATCAGAAAAGTTAGTATCTTCTAACTTCTCAAAATATTAAGACGTACACTACAATATGCTGCCTTGCTCAGCAACCCCTCTGTAACAACACAGTTCCATATGTGACTGAATGTTGAAAGCATGAAGAAGCATATTGCTGTTGAGGGGTTGTTTTTAGTTTTCACTTCAGTGGCCCAACCACAGCCACCATGTTAGCTGTTCTGCAAAAGTGGAAGCTTAAACTGCGACAGCAAACATTCTGGGTTGTATCCAATATTGCTATTCTGCTCACCCAGCAGACTTCTACATGCTAGAGTTAGGTTTTTTAATAAGTTGAGAGAGAGAGAGAGAGAGAGAGAGAGAGAGAGAGAGAGAGAGAGAGAGAGAGAGAGAGAGAGAGAGAGATACTCATGTATATACTCTTTCTATATCAATTAACAGAATGATAGCCGACATTGTGCATGCCTGGATAGCTCAGTTGGTTAGAGCGTGGTGCTGATAGGGCCAGGGTTGCAGGTTCGATCCCTGTATGGGGCAGGTGCATTTTCCTGCATTGAACAGGGTTGGACTAGGGCGATTCTCAGCACCCTTTCCAACTCTACAATTCTATGATGCCTTCCATATATCCTTGTACTCCAGCTTTCACCCGCCCCACCCTGCATGGCCAGTGTTAACGGATGATAAAATCTTCACTGCCACAACCCCTGGAGAACACTATATTGGCTACCACTGAATCAATATACTCATGTATATACTTGCTTTAGAAAAGGCCTTTAATGCTTCCAGTGATCCCTGCAAAGAGGGATTGATAGTTCAATGACTCTGTGAATTCTAGCTCTGTGAGAGGAATGGGAGTCTCCTAGAAACTCTCAGCACCCTTAACAAACTACACTTCCCAGAATTCTTTGGGGGACAAGTTGCCTGTACACATGTACTAGTGTGAAAACATGTATGCTTCTTGATTTGCACAGGTTGCCTAGTGTGTACCCCTCTGAAAGCTACAAGTACATGTGAATACCTAGGGTTGTCATACGTCCAGAATCCTCCCCCCCCCCGCCCGAAATACTGCTGTCAGAAGCAGCGTCTGGGTGAAAATTGGCAAAAATATATGGGAAAATCTGAACATGTGGCAGCCCATGTCGGCAGTCCGATTTTCCTTAAAAATAGCTCCAAAACGTCATTTTATGTGATTTTGCCAAAGAAAACCTCAATAAAGCTGAACAACTTTTGTGTCCAGATTTTCACTTTTTGAAATATGGCAACCCTAGGTCCTCTGAAGTTTTAAATAACCATATATGTAGGTCTAATGTTGCCATAGCAAATAAATTGGTTCCAATAGACATAATAAAGTCTCTAAACATTCTGAGCATTCTCATCAATTGATAGTTTTTTCTTCTCTTGGGCCAACATTTGAAAAAGTCCACTGTTTTCAGCACATTGAGAGTTTCTTGGTACACATGGAGGTTAGGGCATGCTTTGCCACTTGATCCCAACAGACAATGAATTTCACAGTGCCATTTACTATTTCTTCAAACTGATGTGAAACACTTTTCTCTGCAATTCAGATTTTATGATGGGGTTCACAAGCTGATGTTTGTGGACTGTTTTATTTCCCATTTATCTCTGATGCACTGCAGAGAGATTGCTCCCAGCGTCAAGGAAAATGAACCGTCTCCGCGTTTCATATATTTGGGAACAGTTCTTAAAGTATAATGGAGCAATTCAAAAACAACCTCTAGAGTAATTCTGATTGACTGTTTTATTTATATTTTGCGCTTCCATTATAGGATACCGTATGCGACAATATTCTGTCTATATTTCCCAGGACACTGAGAGTAAAACTCTACTACAATACAGTACCATCTTAAAGTTGTATAGTTTTAGCAATGATATATTTTCTACCTTAAGTTCTATATTAAAATGAATGCACATAATGCACTCAGTGTTATTTTAAGCTCAACTGAATTAATTTGGAAAGTTAAGCACAATGGGTCGTTAGGAAGGCAAAGCGATAGATATAAGGAAGGATGGTATACAGAATTTTTTCCAAATTCTGGTCCATGTAACTATCACATGTGTGACATCCCATTTGTCATTCATCTGTGAAAAAACAGCCCCCAAAACTCTGAAAATAAACTTCAAATTCCCCCCCCTAAAATATGCATATTTATTTTTACAGTTGAGTACTGCAAAAGTCAGGGACGCGGGTGGCGCTGTGGTCTAAATCACAGAGCCCAGGGCTTGCCGATCAGAAGGTCGGCGGTTCAAATCCCCATGACGGGGTGAGCTCCCGTTGCTCGCTCCCAGCTCCTGCCAACCTAGCAATTCGAAAGCACATCAAAGTGCAAGTAGATAAATAGGTACCACTCCGGCGGGATGGTAAACGCCGTTTCCGTGTGGTGCTCTGGTTCACCAGGAGCAACTTAGTCATGCTAGCCACATGACCCGGAAGCTGTACGCCGGCTCCCTCGGTCAGTAAAGCGAGATGAGCGCAGCAACCCCAGAGTCATCCGTGACTGGACCTAATGGTCAGGGGCCCCTTTACCTTTTTACTGCAAAAGTCAAGAGGGTACCTAAGTTCTGATCTGCACATTAATTTTGGAGGTACAGATTAGGTCAGTTCAAAGTAGAATTTACAAATATTACATACCCTCTAACATCCAGGGGATCCAAATTGGGATGCTCATTTTTGGGGGGATCAGCCACTATGGGCCAAGCAAGCTGACTCCAGCCAGAATTCCCAACAACAACAAAAAGAGTGCCTTTTTGTCTGAAACTCTGCCACAAGATCAGAAAGTGGGACATTACGGGATCCAATCAGAATCATGGTCAGCTTCTATAATTCTGGGGTGTCCTGCTTAAATTGGAATGGTTGAGAGGTATGAGATCAAATTCTTGAGTGTCCCTCTGTATGTGAGACGAGATCCAGGTCCTTCATTTTGTTTCAGCATTCACAGACAGGCATCTAAACAGACCGGCAGGCCATTCGAAGGAAAGGGGCAGAGGTAGCAGTAGCCAACCTGCAGCTCACAGGCCAAATTGGGACCCACCACATCTCTCCATTGGGTCCTCTAGGCTATTTCAGGTTAGCCATACCTACTTACCTTATACTGGGGCACCTAAGGGCAGGGCTTGACCAAAGGGGGCTTTGTAGGCATTGTTCAGTATCTACATGAAGTCACTGGGGAGTTGTTGCACTGTAAAAGATTGTCATTTCATCTCTTATTACTCTGCTCCGGAAAGTACCATATTTTCCTGTGTATAAGATGACCCCAGGTTTTGGGGACCCAAAATTAAGAAATCAATATATCCTTGAGCTTTTCAAAGGGGAGTTTGCCAAGGTTGTTGAGCTTTTTTGGGGGGAGATTGCCCTTGAGTTGTTGAGCTTTATGACAGAAGGAGGTCGTCGCCACCAATCGCTCACCTGCCCGCCCACCCCCTGCACTCACAACCTGTGTATCAGACGACCCCCAAATTTTGCCTAATTTTTAAAAGCAAACAACATCATCTTATACATGAAAAAATACGGTAATTCTTTTTTTATAATATTTTTTCTTTTTGATGACATAGGACTTACTTTAAAATTAAGACTACATCCTGAGTGGTGTTTATTATTTCTTCTTATATTATTTTGTATAAATACGATGCGCTAATATGTATGTACGTGTGTGTGTGTGTGTGTGTGTGTGTGTGTGTGTGTGTGTGTGTGTGTATGTTCAATTAAAGACTGCCAGCAGCATGGCAAACAGTGTCTAATTGAGAATAAAGTCTGGTGTCAGAGTTTATTCCAATGTGAATATTGACTTTCTCTTGTATACATTGCAAGAGCAATTATTGCAGCCATATATATGGTGTGTTTGTATCAGCATACTCTAGTTCAACATACTCCAGTGAAAATTTAGTTCAATGCTGATATTCTCTCCCACTCTTTCTTTAGTATTCCAATAATTAAAAGATTTGGTCACCAACTATGAAGAATACCAGGATATAAAATTATGTATAGCATGGGTAGAGATTGACTGCTACGGTAGGGAACAAGAAGCAAATATAAATTATGTGTGTTCAAAAGCTCAGGGAAAGGATTGTCTCTCCCCAAAGTATCATGGGACTTGGCTGTTAGATGCGGGTGGTGGACTAAGGACAACCACCAGGTTTTTCTGAAACAAAGTTAAAAATATACTAAAAAGATGGTAAAATAGCTCTTGGGAGACAGGTTTAACCTAGGAACAGTGACAAGCATACACAGTTTTCCTCCCACTTGAAGTAAAATAACAAATAAACAAAGAGTTAAACACAAATCCACTTTCCCTCCAGCCATAACATTCCCTGCCAATTTGTGACATTCATCATATAATGCCAGCACAGCACTTCTTGATGGTCTTTCTCCCTGGTGTGTTTTTCTTTTGGTGAGATGCTGCTGGAAAGCAAGATAGGGGCAGTTATAGCTTGGGGTTATGTGACTCACATGCTTCACAATTAACAAGGTTCAAAGAAGTTTTTGGCTCTTGGCAGAAGACATCTTCAATGTCTAATCCACAATCTCCAAACAAACCTGTACACCATCTCTCTCTCTATATATTTATAACATGGAACATTGCACTTTCTTCACAATCCGCAAAGAACAGGACAGACACAATCTGCGACTGAGAGCCAATGAGACTGAATCAGGATGGAACTGGGCTGTTCAGTCCATCCCCTTTGTCAGGGTTATTAATTGTTTGGGGAGCTCCGATGAATAGAAGACACCCCACTTCTAGAACATGGGTTGACCAACTCTCTGGATTGGTGAGCTGTTTTGCAAAATGGAGGAAGCACGATTGGCGTGAAATGCAGACCACAACCAAGAAGCATAGCCTCCAACATTCCTCAGATGAAAATAGAGACATTTAGCACTCCCCCACAACTCACCCTCCTTGACCCTCTGTGAGCCTGGCCTCGGCCGGGGAGGGCAGGATACAATTATTAATTATTATTACTACTACTACTACTACTACTACTACTACTACTACTTCCTACAGTTTATGCACAAACTTATGTGATCACCTCCTATTAATTTCAGTAGGCTATCAGGCCATGGACTGCAAGAAGATCAAACCTATCCATTCTTCAGGAAATCAGCCCTGAGTGCTCACTGGAATGACAGATCCTGAAGCTGAGGCTCCAATACTTTGGCCACCTCATGAGAAGAGAAGACTCCCTGGAAAAGACCCTGATGTTGGGAAAGGTTGTGGCACTAGGAGAAGGGGACGACAGAGGATGAGATGGACAGTGTTCTCGAAGCTATGAACATGAGTTTGACCAAACTGCGGGAGGCAGTGGAAGACAGGAGTGCCTGGCGTGCTATGGTCCATGGGGTCACAAAGAGTCGGACACGACTAAACGACTAAACAACAACATCAGGCCATACTCTTTTGTATTGCACAACAACACTAGGAAAACATTGTAAATTTATATAGTACTGTATGTGTGTGGCCCAAATTACAGTGTAAAGTATGTTTCAATACATATTGAGTGCATCCTGGAAAAGATCTCTATATCTATCTATCTATCTATCTATCTATCTATCTATCTATCTATCTATCTCTATCTCCACACACACACACACACACACACACACAAAATATAAAATAAAATAAAATAAAAATTTGCTGTGGAATTTCACAAAACAGAACTTTAAATTGCTCTACAGGATTTATTGACATTAGTGATCCCTCTGGTGGCTAATGGTAGATCAAAGTCAATGAGGTCTGGCTATATTATTATGCCTCTTTACACTTGAAGCCATGAATAAAACACTCAATTTTATTTTAATCACATTTCTGGGCTTATTAAACTTATGATATATTTAGCCTGCCTCCTTGCCCCAAAGCTGTGAAGAATTAGAAAAGAGAACATTTAAAATGGAATCTTAATGATATTCTATTTTCATGTGAATTTTTATATTCCAAATGCTCTTGTAATAATAGCTTTAATATATTGATATTACTTAAGGTCCTGGTTTTTGCCATGCTTGGCAATTTTGTAATTGATATGCTTTACACTGATACATTTCAACTGGTTCTTCAAGGTTCGTTCCTTCATACATCCTCAGACTGTTGTCCATGTGTGTGAACCCAACACAGAATCGTTTTGTCTGTGACATTTCTACGAACCTCAACCACAGGTTTGCTAGCATACTGATAACTGACTCTTGGTTTCTCATCTATATATGTGTGCGTTTGTGTGCACGAGTTATAGAGATGCAGATATGAGATTAGATCCAGACTATTCCCCCCCCCCAATTTATATGAAGATAGAGCAGGCATCCCCAAACTGTGGCCCTCCAGATGTTTTGGCCTACAACTGCCATGATCCCTAGCCAACAGGACCAGTGGTCAGGGATGATGGGAATTGTAGTCTAAAACAGGGGTGGCCAACTCCCAAGAGACTGTGATCTACTCACAGAGTTAAAAACTGGCAGTGATCTACCCCCTTTTTGTGGGTTCAGGTCAAGGTTGTTGAACTTTTTAGGGAGGAGGAAAGCCCTGTTTTGGGGGGGTTCAGGTCAAAGTTGTTGACCTTTTGGGGAGGAGGAAAGCCACAATTTTGGGGGGTGCAGAGCAAACTTGTTGAGCTTTTTTAGGAGAGCTAAAGTTTGGGGGGAGCCAGTGATCTACCAGTGATCTACCACAGACGTCCAGTGATCTACCGGTAGATCTACCGGACGTGCCTGGTCTAAAACATCTGGAGGGCCAAAGTTTGGGGATGCCTGAGAAAAGGGGGTGAGTGGATGGAATAAAAAAGAAAAGAAACAATAGGCCTACTGTTACCTTACCATACATTAAGGGACATAGGTAGCGCTGTGGTCTAAACCACTGAGCCTCTTGGGCTTGCTGATCATAAGGTTGACAGTTCGAATCCACATGAATGGGTGAGCTCCCTTTGCTCTTTCCCAACCTAGCAGTTCGAAAGCATCTCAGCATGAGTAGATAAATAGGTATTGTTGCGGAGGGAAGGTAAACAGCATTTCTGCGTGCTCTTGCACTCGTCATGGTGTCCTGTTGTACCAGAAGTGGTTTAGTCATGCTGGCCATATGACCCAGAAAGCTTTCTGTGGACAAATGCCGGTTCCCTTGGCCTGAACCAAGATGAGTGTCACGCCCTATAGTTGAATTTGACTGGACTTAACCGTCCAGGGGTCCTTTACATTTTATCATACATTAATATACAGATATGTATATACTTATTATTCTAATATACATATACTTTTCAATAAGGGATTATATCGAGACTTAAGATCCCACTGAAATAAATGTGACAAGATGTTAATAGGGAATGGATAATAATTAAGGAATGCCTCAAAGGGTACTGTGATAATAAATGTTTCTTCGCAGATATTGAATGAGCCTTGTGATATAAGGAAGTGTTAGAAAAAGTTTAAACTAAGATATAGAAAAATATTAATAAGAAACTATGTAAAAAATTGAATGCAAAATAGTACAATGGGTTTAGTTGGAAGTTTCTTTTCTTTTACTATTTTTATTCTGTATATAATTAAGTTCTTTTTTCTTCTTTCTTATAGAATATTTGTACTGTATGTTTGTTTGTGTATTTTAAGATATTTTCTTGTTTAATAAAGTTTATTTTGAAAAAGAAAAGGGGCATTTTTTTTTTTTACTTAAGCCACAACCAATATTTCACACTGATTTCACTGGCACTTAAGTGCAACTGGAGATGAAGTTGTGGCATATTCTACTATGGATTTATTTAGAGGCCATTCTTGTTCTGTGTATTCTGCTGTGTGGGGTCTGGACTTCTGCCCTCACGGTGCTGCTGAGGGCAATTAACTATGGCTGCCATCCAAATCACCCACCCCATGGCGGATTGTAGGGCTTTTGGACAGAGTGGAAGCATCTCTCTTCTCACTTCTGCCAGCTGAGCCGGCTTCCAACCAACCACCAAATATATTCCCCACCAGTGAAGACTGACGGAGCACCCCAAATGGAGCATGCAAAGGGTGATGTGGGGCTGAGCTGGACTGGGATCCATTGGACCCAAAGCCAGGCTCACAGTGGATGCTAACCAACATCAGATCCAATTGGAGAAGGCTCACTCTACCTGCCCCTTCTTAACCCAGCTTCCATGAGTAGCTGGATTGCAAATATGGTCGTGTCTCCCCCATTCTACAAAGCACTGGGGGCAGCAGCAGCAACAACAACAACAACAGGGAGTTAGAATTGCTCTATTAGCCTGGATTCAATCCAAGGTTGACAACGGATGTAAAAACAGGAATTTGATGATCTAACCTGAACTATTGCACTTTATAGTAAAAAAAAACATTACTGCCTCTTGCTTGAAGTTAATTAAAGAAAGTGTTTGTTTCTTTTACTAATATCTATTGGGATTCATTCATAGTTATTTACTAAACGTCAATAACGTGGAATGAATGGAATGGGACAGATCAAAATATATCAAGTGAGAGCTCCATTTAGGCTGTCTAAACCAGTTATACTGTTGACGCTTGAGTTGAGCATTGTTTCAAGAGCAGCTTCTAACAGTTTAGCAGTGGAATTTAGCTGGGGAATGCTTTGCACACTTTCTGTTGATCCTATCCCTGCCCCCATAACTAATCTTAATGTCTTATAATGCTACGGGTTTGATGATCAGACATGGCTATTTATAGTTCCCTTGCTAAAAGAATGCTAGCTCCACCCCCTGTTTCTCTTGCAACAGAAGTATCATGGTCAGGTTGTGTCAACGAAGGAGTCACAATCTGCCACAAAATTGCAAGAGAAAGAGGATATTTAGCAAAGGCTAAAGAAAAAAGTATCTTTGAAAACCCATTACAGTTTCTCATCTATTAGTGAAAAGTGGAGTGTTGGCTTTCAGTAGTGAGCGAGCATGGGTTGTCCTCTCTTCTCTGTACAGAGACGGACCCAGGAGCAGGTTGCCGCTGATTGAGGTTGCATGAGGTTTTCTGCACAGTGGGACGCAACTGTGAAACTCAAAACATACCATGTAAGAGGCGAAAGAATGTCAACTGTGAAAGCAATTTAAGAAATGCAATTTCCTGGATTCTAATCCAATCCTACTTCTAAAACTTCCTTCATAATAGACAGGTTATTTGGCCGGTAGCTATTTTCAAACAATTCTTTGCATTTTCCCCTCATAGGATGTTAGCAGTCATTCGTCTGGGACGATGCTGAGGAGGGCTGCACTGAGGAGGAATGGTGGGAGCCTCCCCTTGCTCTTGATCTGGATCCTATATCTTCCCAGGAGCAGGAGGACAGTATAGATTTGGAACAGT
The DNA here is from genome assembly GCF_963506605.1 of Zootoca vivipara. Classification (NCBI taxonomy): domain Eukaryota; kingdom Metazoa; phylum Chordata; class Lepidosauria; order Squamata; family Lacertidae; genus Zootoca; species Zootoca vivipara. The sequence goes on from NC_083279.1 coordinate 17,512,945, forward strand.
GGTTTGCAGAGGGACATAGTTCAGAAGGCAAGAGCTGGGAAATACAGTGGTACCTAAATGCTTCGGTTTACAAACGCTTCAAGTTACAAACTCTGCTAACCCGGAAGTAGTACCTCGGGTTAAGAAATTTGCTTCAGGATGAGAACAGAAATTGCACACTGGCGGTGCAACGGCAGCGGGAGGCCCCATTAGTTAAAGTGGTACCTCAGGTTAAGAACAGTTTCAGGTTAAGAACAGAGCTCCGGAACGAATTAAGTTCTTAACCTGGGTGGGGTGGGGAACAGCTAGGAGAAGGAACACTGGAAGAGAGAGAGTTAACAGATTCACAGTCTCTTCCAAGTCATGGAGAACTCAGAAAGTGTCAGAACAGAAAACACAGAGGGTACAAACTCAGATTAGGAGTGAGTCTGACCATTTTGATTAAAGCATGCAATCCCCCAAACGCCGACTGCAACAAGATCTTTCTATGATTATGTGCTACATGGTTTATCAAAATATGTAGATGGACCTTAATCAGTGGAGGTATTAAACTTTTTTTAAAAAAAATAATCTAACAGGATTTATATACCTCTTGATTATCGAAACTGCTAAGCAGTTTACCTAATATATAAAATATACATTAAAATTACCAAAGAAACCAATGCTCTGCCAAGCCCTGTTCCCTCTCTCCCTCTCTCTCTCCCCCCCTCTTTCATAGCCTTCTGTGAGGAAAAGTTTTGAAGTGGGGATCCTCTTGTACCCATAGAAATTTGCCACCATTTCGAACTCTGATTCTATAAAACTGAGTGAGTCTAACCAACTGCAAAACAATGGTCATGTTGCAGCATTTAACTTAACAGCAAAAAGGTGAATAGAGATGGCTTCTAATTCCATTTAAATATATATATAAACTTTCTGCAGATTTAAGTGAGAAGGGGGGTAATTACATAACAACTTAGCATCACATTTAATGACAAACACTAAAAAACTGAAATGAAGCAGCTTATCTATCCCAGCTTTTTACATAGCTCTTCCTTTTGAAGACAAGAATTGTGCATCTAATATTTAAGCAATTAACACCCAACAGTGTTGGAATTATCCTAAGATGCCCTCAGGGCATCTTGAGTATAGAAACAAAGATGAAGGATTCTTTCCCCCATTTCTTCAGAAGTGGCTTTATCCAACTCTCTAACGTTTTGCATTTCTAATATATATATATATATATATATATATATATATATATATATATATATATATATATATATATATGTAAACTGGGTACGTTCCTTCGTCTAATGTTCAACAAAACCGCTTGACCGATTGCGTTCAAATTTTGACACAATGTCCCAAGCAAATGTCCGAAGGTTCTCATAAAGTTTTCTAAGACAGGTGTCACACCTGTGGAAGGTAAAAACCCCCAAAACCCGTGTTTCAAAACACGCCACTCAGACGAAAGTGCATGCTGGGAAAAAAAACTAGGTTGCAAACCAGCGCCCTCTAGCGGCGGCTACATTGGTACTACATCTATAAAACCTTCTCTCTCAACAGCAACTAGGCTCCCGTTTACATACTAGGCCGAAGCCTTTACAGACTAGGCCGAATGGGGGTAATGACTTGCCTGGGTGGGGGTTTAGGAGGGGAGGGGATGGGATACATCAGGACACGGTGGGACCACTCACAGGGATGAACCAGAGGTGGGGGGGGGAGAAGGGGGTGTGATACATCATGGGTCGGGACAGGGAGGGGGGAATCACAGGGAAAAGCCTGGGGGAGGAGGGGCTGTGTAGAGAGAATCACAGGGATACGCCTGTCTAAAGAGAACATGTGTAAAACAGGGGGACTCACTCTGAAGGTGAGGGGAGTCTGAAGGGGGACTCTGACCCTCCATTTAACAGACTGAGCCACAGCAACCCGTGGCAGGGCCAGCTAGTTAGAATATAAAAAATAGATGCATATAATGCATCATTGTAGTATATAACACTTCCTTGTGTTTTGGTGTGGGGAAGCTGGTGAATCCACCAACATTTCTAGCTCATCAAAAGTTAATATGAATGTGACCATTCATATTAACCCTTTGTTGGCCTGGAGGTTGGAAAAGATTATTTTTGCTCTCCCAGCTCTAAAGCCCTTTGATTCTACAGTCCTTTGTGCCACCACAACAATGGTCTGAAGGTTGAAGTTGGGTTGGGGGTGGGGCTAAGGATGCTGCCAAAAAAATTCTACTTCCTCATAGCTTGATGAACAAGTACCACTTTATTGCACTGTGAATGTTTTATTTTTGCAATTATCACTATTTGGCTTTTTGTTTCTGACTGTGCCCTATGGTTGAAACTATCAAGATTGTCTGACCGTCCTGGCTTGTCCTCGTTCTTCATAAAGTTATACATTTCATGAATTTGCTCAGAGTCTGGTAGAAGCAATGCCCCCCTTCTTGGCTAAATCAGGGCATGAGACTATAATTAACCACACATTTCTGGGTTTAGGGTAGCATGGGGATAAGGGCAAGTTCTGCAGCTTAGAGTCGAGTTGGGTTCTTGCTAAACAGTTGCACTGAGTGGGGAATATTTTGCCTGAAGCTGGACTTCATAGCACAGCCCTTTTCTACTGCAGAGTCTTCTCTTTGCAACGTTTCATTGCCTCAGTTGCGCCAAGAGCTTATTCTAACATGCCATTTCGATCCGAATCTGGAAAAAAAGAGAAAAAGATGGGAGGGGGAGAAGAAGAAAAGAAAATCAGTCATTTGAGAACTGCAGGAGCCTGAGTGTGTTCTTCCCCCCCCCCCCCTTTTTAAGTCATTTTATCTCACACTCAATGCAGATCCTAGCAAAGGTTTTGTAAACCTTTTATACAAGAACATGAGGGAAGCAGTTATCTAGGACTGTTGAGAGCCACGAGGAATAATTCTCCAAAGGGCTGTTAATAAGGAAGGACACTTTTAACACTCTATCCACTGTTATTTTTATAAGAATGGAAAAGCTGGGAATTAAAACGTGTGGAAAATTAAAAGTAATCTGTTTTAGTGACAGAGCCATGCTGTGACTAATTAAGGGTATAATATATCTGAAAGACTCCCCCATCCTAATTTTGAAGAGTTGTGTGTTTCAGTTCTTCCTTACGGGGTGGAACATTTTATGTTTAGCCTGGAAAAGAGGAGACTGAGAGGGGAATATGAAATCCATCTTCAAATATCTCAAGGGCTGTCACATGGAAGAGGGAACAAGCTTGTTTCCTCCCTCTTTGGAAGGTAGGACTTGAAACAATGTCTTCGGGTTACAAGAATGGAGATTCTGACTAAACATATGGAAAAACTTTTTGACAGTAAAAGCTGTTTGACAGTGAAGCAGTCTCCCTCAGGAGGTCGTGGACTCTCCTTCCTTGGATGTTTTAAGTAGAGATTGGATGGCCATGTGTCAGCGATGCTTTAGCCGAGATTCCTGCATTGCAGGGGGTTGGACTAGATGACCCTTGGGGATCCCTTCCAACTCTATGATGTTATGATTCTGTAATGGAACAAGCTTTTGTAGACTGTCGCCATCAGATGTATGGAATGGGATTTAGTCCAAGAAAGCTCATACGGCACTAAATCTCTTTTTAGGCGTCATCCGTCTCTATGTTGTTTTTCACTCCTTGAATTTAACTCAAGGTTATGTGACAGGCCAGAAGAGGTTTATTTGCCTTCCCGCAAATCTAAGGGGGAACATATTCCTTGGTCTGCAAACTCCGCAGCATGTGTGGTTGAATTACTTAATTTAATGTTTCCCCATAAAACTGTTTGTTATCTGCTATTTAAAAATTCCCCAGGAGAGACAACCTTTCCAGGCATTCTTCATCTCTTTTCCCCTCACTTGCGGTGACATGAACATATGATATTTGCTTTGCTTTATTATGGGCTAGTAAACCGTTTTTTTTTTATTTTTATTTAAATGAAATGCTGGAGTTCAAGGTCCTCCCCTATGATATTTTGGATGAGAAAACACAAGTGTGTGCCCCTTCTGTGAAGCCAGCTAACCAGTAGTCGTAATCATACAGTATGTAATCATACTTACCTTTTTAAAAGTATCAAAACCTCATCATTTGGTTTCCATTTCTCTTTGAAAGGGTGTTCCTTGGTTCTACCTCGCCTCTTCCACAACCTGGAATCAAACAAGTACAGTGCTGAAAACATAGCTCATGTCTTTTTTTCAAACCATTATGCATCAATTGATGAAGGGGGGAAATGCATTCTGAAATACTCAAAGGTGGGGAAGATATTTTAGTGAAATTCTCTTGGGTGGGAAGAGGGGGTTGAGCTGTTGAACTTGCCTTGCTTTCAATGTGCCTGAGGGGTGCCTGTAAGTGTCCTTCCTTCCATTATATGACTCATATCTCTATGTTCTGCCCTCTGCAGCTGTCCAGGGTGTCCATGCTTTCAGAACAGCCCAGATAGGAATATCTTGGCGGTTTTTTATGTGTGGGGTGGGGAGCCCAGATCTGGAAGGCTGCAGAAAACAAAGGAATTACTGCACAATAGAAGAGAACACCTGTTCACTCACACACACACATGCTTCAGCCACCTCATAAGATCATGTGCAAATTCTGCTTAAATGAAAAATCAAAAAAAAAAATTCTCAAGAAGCTGACAGAACCCTCTCTGCCACACATCACCACCTCTGCCACATGAGGTGCAGCCCATTTAGAAATCTGAGAGTGATATTTGGTATGGCGCTAATTCAAACTTTCAAGGAAAGCTTGCAGGCTCCCAGTATGTTTCTGAGCAGAATTCAAAGTGTTGGTGCTGACCTTTAAAGCCCTAAACAGCCTTGGCCCAGTATACCTGAAGGAGTGTCTCTCCCCCCCCCCATCGTTCTACCCGGACAATGAGGTCCAGTGCCGAGGGCCTTCTGGCGGTTCCCTCACTGCGAGAAGCAAAGTTACAGGGAACCAGGCAGAGGGCCTTCTCGGTAGTAGCACCCACCCTGTGGAACGCCCTCCCACCAGATGTCAAAAAGAAAAACAACTACCAGACTTTTAGAGGACATCTGAAGGCAGCCCTGTTTAGGGAAGCTTTTAATTTTTAAGAAATTAGTGTATTTTAATATTTCTGTTGGAAGCCGCCCAGAGTGGCTGGGGAAACCCAGCCAGATGGGTGGGGTATAAATTATTATTATTATTATTATTATTATTATTATTATTATTATTTTGTCCAGATTGCAGGAGGTAGGGTTGTGTTGTTTACAGGGTTTCCCAAATTGCACCAAAAATATCCTGGGCAATGAAAGCTAGGGCAAGAGAGAGAAGGGAGAATATATCAGCATGTCATTAATGATTGGCAGGAATGCTTGGGGAATTTGAATTTTGTGAATGCTGATGCAAACTGACATGATCTGCACCTCCCTGTCAGATATGTGGATCGGAACTTAGTTATTTCCTGGGTTTCCTGAATCTACTGAAGACATCTGTTGAAGATGCTATTTCAATATTAATTACAGTAATTCTTTACAAGCATTTGGAAGGCAGGCAGAAAACAACTCTGGATTCAAGCAATCTCAGGAAATACATGCATCTGAATGAGGACACCGATAACCTGATATGGAGTCTCAGCTACTAGATGGGACTTTCGAGTGGTGGGCACTACACACAGAATGGTTGTCCACTTGTGTGCTGCTCCTATTCTGGTTCAGAATAATGGGTCTCGGCTTTGGTGCATCAGGTTTTCCACTCTTAACTGCAATGGGGCTTCCATTCCACATTAGAGCCAAGGAAGATGCCGCTTTTGGAGTGCCCAAGCCGGGAGTTGTCTATTTCACTTGGTTCCACTTTGGGTGTCTTTAATTCCTTCTCCTAATGTGATTACAGCTCCCTGCATAAACTTCCCATTCATTTCAACATAGTTTAACATTGAGCTACATAATTTATCTTCTTGCTATTTAAAGATAGCTATACTTTTCTGCTTGCTCCCCCTCCCCCTTGTGCTAAGGTGGTTTTATAACTTGGGTTCGGTTGGCTTTTACGCCTTTACTTTTTAAAATCCGTATTAAGCCATGGAATTGCTTCTTCAGTCTTCATTGAATAATTTCCGTTCAGTTTGTAGATGCCTAGTTCTTTAAGATCTATTTTTTGCTTACTGCTTTGAGAGCTTTCCCCTCTCTTTTTCTCTGTGTATGTGTGTGAGAGGGAGGGAGGGTGCTAAGCTTTCCTTGGAAGCATTTTTTTAAAAAGTAAATGCAGATGCCATTGATTAAAAAAGGGAAGTAATATTGGTAGTCATCATTATTTTTCAGCATGAACATTAAAGAGTGACACAATAGCTTGACTCTGCCTAATTATTTCAAGGGGAAAGGGAATTGAAGAGTGGATCATGGTCATTAACACTGGTGAAATTTGTAGTGCTGAATTCAAACCAAATGTTCTGTGTCTAATTTCTGCACAGAGTACTGTGTGTCGTGCAAGGGAGGCTTAACCATGCCTTGGAAAATTAAACAACTATATTTAGTCACTGTCCATGAGAGCTGAGCCATGGAGAAACCAGCATATTGTTAAATTATGAAAACACCAGGAAAGAGCTATTGCCCAAATGTTCTCCTTGTACCAAACTGATATGGACAGCAACTTCAGACTAAAAACGAAAACATCACTGGGCATGCCCACATCATATGTCTCACTGATTTGGCAGTTCTGATCTGGGCCCTAGACCAAACTATATTCCTTACACAGTCCTAACGTTTACTATGGGTAACAGGGGATTTTAAGAGTATGTGAAAGGAATATGTTCAGGGAGGGAATATGGTCAGGGAGGGAATATGATTCAGGTCAGGGAGCATCTCAAACCTTGGGAAGATAAACTCACAGACGGCACAAGTCCCTTGCTCTCAAAGATCATGTTTTCCTGAGTTATTCCCTGTACCAACAAGCTAAGGATTTCACAGTTTTCTGGAGCCTAAAAACCAACCTAGAAATTTATTTCTTTGTTTGTATGCATAGTTGCACAGTTCTGTATGAACTGTGATTAACATACAAGACTTGGACGAAGAAAATAGTTGATGGGCAGAATCTCACTGATTGTGCATAAGCAGAGTCTTGTTCTACATTCAAACCAGTGCTTTCCACAGTCAAAAGAGACTTGATTTGTTATACACTGGGTTCTGAACATTGTGATTTGGACAAATTCATATTCCAAACTAGGTAATTATGAGCTTCGCTGGCATCCATCATCCAATAGCTGGAATTAGCCATCGAAAACAGAAGAGGGCAACTCCAGAGCTGTGTTTGAAGTGCATTTTTCAACCATTAAACACATTTCTGTTACCAGATACCCATCCCTATTGAATATGTGACTTTTTGTACTGCACAGACACACACTTATACTTAATATCCAAGCATTCTTACATTTCTGCTAGACTTAGGATCCTTCTGCCTTTTGTTCTCTGCAATGTCCTAACACTTCAAGCATGAAATTATAAAGCTAAATGTACAGGAAACTTTCTATATGCTAAGTATGTTTTCCCTTTAGCATGAATTGCTCTTTTTATAGTACTTTCAGAGTATGGGTTTTGATCTAAAAATCTGACACTTTTAATACAGTGTAATAAATGGATTGCATAGTGTATACCCTGAAGTTGGAAAAGAATTGTGGCTTCTCTTTAGATTGCATTCACTTTTGTTCAGAATTAATCTAATCTTAAAAAAAGAAAAAGAAAAAAAACCCACACTTGTTATTTCAGTGCATTTCCCCTCATAGGATTCAGCTATTGAAAAATAGCTGTTTTCTGACCTACAGACCCTTTACAGTTTGTTGGAAATATTGTTCTTTTCTATAGCTGTGCTGTGGGACATATTTGGATCACAGTTACATAAACATATGAGGATATTGATCTGCCTTTGTGTATTTTTTCTGGTACCCGGTATCAAACCTTCATTAAGCCAACAAGTCTGTCATCTTCACCTTATGACATTTGTGCTCAGTCAAATGTCATTCACTGTCTCGTTTGACAAAGATCCCCAAATAATTTCTCCAGAGGCTCTTTAAAAGACACTTGAGAAGCAAAGTTATTAGCTCCCTAATGCGCAGAAGGGATTAAACTTAGATAGAGGGTGACATCCAAACGTCTTCTAGAGCATACCATGTATGTCATGCTGGGGGGAGCCTTGCTCAACTATGGTTCCTTGACAGGTGAGCCACAGTCCCTCAGTCACATATGAAATGGATATAGAACAAGTGTGGAGAACCTTTGGCCCTTCAAAAGTTGCTGAACTACAACTCCCATCAGGCCCAGCCTGGTCAACGGTCAAGGAAGATGGGAGATGTAGTTCGGCTTTGAACTTAAATGTTCCCCATACTTCATACATGTAGCTCTGCTTCTATATTTGGAAATATTACAAAATTACCACATATCCCCCCCCCCGTTCCTTTGCCCAAAGGAAAACAAAACCAAGCAGCCTTGACCACAGGTTATTCTCTCCGCTCAGGAAAGTTGGGAGCATTCAGCACCCTCCTAATATATCTTTAGAGAGCTCAAACTCTGGGTCTTATTACTAATGTATAATGGTAAACCTCATATTGGTTCCCTTTACTTGACTACAGTACTTCTTTTCATCAGTGTCTATAAGTAAGATTCCGTTTTATAGAGTTCCATTGATTTCAGTGGGATATAGTAGGAAGATTCTTTGCATCACATTTCTTCGCATTACATCAGACCACTTGCCCATCTAGCTCAGGGGTCGCCAAACTAAGGCCCGGGGGCCGGATGCGGCCCAATCGCCTTCTAAATCTGGCCCGTGGACGGTCCAGGAATCAGCATGTTTTTACATGAGTAGAATGTGTCATTTTATTTAGAATGCATCTCTGGGTTATTTGTTGGGCCTGTCTGGTGTTTTTACAGGAGCAGAATGTGTCCTTTTATTTAAAATGCATCTCTGGGTTATTTGTGGGGCATATTTCATTCATTTTTTTTTCAAATTCCGTTCATTTTTTTTTCAAAACATAGTCCGGCCCCCCACAAGGTCTGAGGTACAGTGGACCGGCCCCCTGCTGAAAAAGTTTGCTGACCCCTGATCTAGCTCAATATTGTCTACTGAAATGAATGGGTCTCAAAGTGCTCAATGTTGGCTGGATCATCATCTCAATCTTGCCAAGACTGTAAACCCCTAGGACCTTTGATAACAACAGTAGATTTGGACACACAGAGAACCTTTGGTTCACAAATATCCTTGACACAAGCCTGCACGTTGACACAAGCCTGCATGTGAGGCTGCTCCAAAAAGGATTTCATAACACCATCTTCAAATGGAAATTTGATATGTGTGGGAGATCACTCTGCAAAATAGTGACATGACTGCCTACATCTATTTATATCTGACTGAAAAATCTAACATAATTAGCAAATTTGCTTGGCATAAACAAGCCTCATGTTGAGCTACTCTGTGTCTGATTGTGTTTATGTACAAGTAGCTTGGCCATTGAGTTCTAATAGAGCTTCTGTGTATGTGTGCTTCAGATCACATGCTTAAGAAAAATGTAGCGGATAAACTTGTAAAGTTATTTTTACTTTGGCTAGCTATTTTTTTCATCATCACCACCATTCGTTTATATGCCTCTTAATAACAATATGGCTTCCCAGTAGTTTACAAAATGTCAAACCCAATTGCGCAACGTTCCAAAAATGTGAAATATTTTTAAATGCACCATACATAAATACACAGTAAAACATTCAAATTAAAACTGCACAGCAATTAAAACAGGATAGTTAGGTCAAGAGATCAAAGAAACATATGGGTAAGCCAAGTGGAATGTCATTGCAAATGTGATATCTCAAATTTTTGCCTTCCACAACACCAGTGTCACCAGTGAAAAAACTCACCCCCACAAGCTGATAGTCATCAGGCCATGTTAAGGTTAACTGGCTTCCACCTGCTTATCTTCATGCCTTTTCTGGGCAATGGTGTCACGGTCCGGTCAGCGGGCGGTTGAAGCCCTGGCTGAGGACATCAGGACCAGAGGCAAAATGGTGGTGTAGAAGCAGGAACAGGTGCAGGGTTGAGGCTCCAGCAGCAGGTAGTCACAGGGTCAAGGAGCAAGGCGTCGGCAAGGCAAAAGTCCAAGGGTCGAGGATCAAGGCGTCAGCAAAGCAGAGGTCCAAGGGTCGAGGATCAAGGCGTTGGCAAAGGCGAGGGTCCAAGGAGCAAGGTGTTAGCAAGGCAAGGGTCCAAGGAGCAAGGCGTCGGCAAGGCAAGGGTCCAAGGAGCAAGGAGCGAGAGGCCAGATGCAACCAGGCAGGGATAGCGTTGCTGTGGCAAAGAGCTGAAGGGAAATGCTGAGCTTTTATCCCTCCCAGCTCCTGCCACCAGGTGCAGTGAGATATCAAGTGGTCTCACCTGAGTGGCCACTCCTTGCTTCTCCAGCACAAGCTGAGGCAGGCTTCCAGTCCTGCAAAGCACTACAGGCCCCAGAGCCTGACTCCTGCCCATACTCCTGTCAAATGGAGGGGAGGTCAGTCTTCCAGGTAATTTGGTCCCAGAGGTGTCGTGTGGGTGAAGTGAAACGGGCTTTTTTTTTTTTTTGAGGTTGCATTTTGCTCCTCATGCTGCGCCTGCCATCCCTGCACTGCTTTGCGAGTCTGATCCCACATCCAAGCCTTGCAAAGCAGTTTGGGGCTGGCAGGGCACCAGGAGGACGCAACAGGCATGTACCTTTCCAATCAATGTGAGCGTGTGCCTGCACTGTTACATCCTCCTCATGTTGCCCTTTGCACCTAGCTCCCGTGGTGCACCCGGCTGCACTCACCCTGGGTGCTATGAAGACATACACAAGTGTGTCTAGCTGAACCTGCAAAACCCATATATCCATAGCTGCCAAGTCACCCGTATTCCCCGGGAAACCCCCGTTTTTCCAGCCGTTTCCCGCTGGCAGCCCAGATTTTTAAAAACCCCGTAAATCCCCCGGATTCTTACCAGCCCGGGGAGGCTCCTTCTGCGCATGTCTGGAGTCTCTGGACATGCGCAGAAATGATTTCTGGCGCTGCGGCCATTTTGGAAATGGACAGAGCATGCGTGGAAGCGACTTCCGGTGCTGCTCTGCCCAGTTCCAAAATGGCTGCAGTGCGGCTTCTGGTGCTGCAGCCATTTTGGGAATGGGCAGAGTATGCGTAGAAGCAACTTCCGGTGCCACTCTGCCCAGTTCCAAAATGGCTGGGAGTTGGGACCTATGCATATATCTTCACAATCCATACCATACAAGTATGGAAGAAAGGGGAAATCATAAAGGAGGAATACACACGAGTAGCCAACAGTTGCAGGGTGGGGAGTCAGAATGAGCTCAGGCTTGCAAGAGAGGTTAAAAATAATAATAAAAGGTTTCTTTGGCTATGTCCAAAGTAAGAGGTATGAAGGAGGGAGCTGCAGCCCAACATAGGGAAAGAGGTAGTAAGGGAACACCTAGCTGTTTTAAATGAATTAAAATCTCCAGGGCCTGATCAGCTGCATCCAAGGGTACTAAAGGAGCATGTGAATATAATTTCAGAGCCTTTGTCTATTATCTTTGAGAATTCTTGGAGAACAGGTGAAATCCCTACAGACTGGAGCAGGGCAAATGTTGTTCAAAAAATTTTCTTCGAAAATGGGGAAAAGGGAGACCCAGGTAACTATTAACTAGTGAGCTTGACATCGATACCAGGGAAGGTCCTAGAACAGATATAATTCAACAGTTGGTCTGTGAGCATTTAGAAAAGGGTGTTGTGATTACTAAGACCCAGGATGAATTTCTCAAAAATAAGTCATGCCAGACCAATCTGATTTCTTTCTTTAATGGAATTAAAAACTTGGTGGATCAGGGAAATGCTGTGGACATAGTGTATATTGATTTCTGTAAGGCTTTTGACAAAGTCCCCCATGATATTCTCATAAGGAAGCTGGTAAAATGTGGGTTGAATGAGGTAACTGTTAGGTGGATTTGTAGCTGGTTGACCAAACCCAGAGATTACTCATTAATGGTTCCCCGTCATCCTGGAAAAAAGTGACAAGTAGGGTGCTGCAGGGTTATGTCCTGGGCTCGTTGTCATTTAACATCTTTATAAATGACTTGGATGAAGAAATTGAGGGGATGCTCATCAAATTTGCAGATGACACCAAACTGGGAGGGGTTACTAATGCCACAGAAGACAGAATCAGAATTTAAAATGACCTTAACATTGGAGAACTGGGCGCAAGCTAACAGAATGATTTTCAATAGGGAAAAATGTGAGGTTCTGCACTTAGGCAAGAAGAACCAGATGCACAAATATAGGATGGGGACAGGCCCAGCTGTAGGGGTAGTCTCGGTGGCGCGGGGCGCCAGGGCGCCGGGCTGGCAGGAGGGCGCTGCGCGGCAAAGCTGTGCGGAAGTCGTGCTGCGCGCTGCGCCTGCCCACCAAGGCGGGGGCGCCAGAGCAATCTCCGCGCCACAGCGCCAGGGCGCCCGACTGGCTTGAGACGGCCCTGGATGGGGAACACCTGACTTACTAGCAGCACATGTGAAAATGATCTAGGAGTCTTGGTGAATTACAAGCTTAGCATGAGCAAACAGTGTGATGCAGCAGCAGAAAAAAGCTGGTGCTATTCTAGGCTGCATTAACAGAAGTATAGTGTCCAAACCAAGGGGTGTAATAGTACCACTCTATTCTGCCTTAGTTAGACCACACTTGAAATACTGTGTCCAATTCTGGGCACCACAATTTAAGAAGGATGTTGACAAGCTGGAACGGGTGCAGAGGCGGGCAACCAATATGATCAAGGGTCTGGAAACTAAGCCTTATGAGGAGAGCTTGAAGGAGCTGGGTAGGTTTAGCCTGGAAAAGAGGAGACTTGAGAGGAGATATGATAGCCAACTTCAATTATCTTAAAGGCTGTCACATGGAGGAGGAAGCATGCTTGTTTTCTCCTGCTCTGGAGGGTAGGACTTGAACCAATGGCTTCAAGTTGCAAGAAAGGACATTCTGACTAAACATTTGAAAAAACTTGCTGGCAGTGTGAGCTGTTCAGCAGTTGTTTGAACAGACTCCCACGAGACGTGGTGGGCTCTCCTTCCTTGGAGGTTTTTAAACAGAGGTTGGATGTCCATTTGTCATGGATGCTTTAGCTGAGATTCCTGCATTGCAGGGGGTTGGTCTGGATGACCCTTGGGACCCTTCCACCTCTATGATTCTATAAGCTGTGTGTTTTTTGGTTTTGGTTTCTGGAGTCCCCCCTAGCCCACAAAACTATATTTCATCGAAACATACTACCTTATAATCTATCAGGACATTGGTCTGTCTAGTTCAGTATCATCAACACTGTTCTCCGGCCATTCCCCAGGGTTTCAGCCACAATTTTTTCCTAGCCTCAGCATCCCAGTATTGAATACTATCAAGGGAGAGCAACAAACCTTCAATCCACCTACCAGATCAAAGTGCATAGTACCCAAGGCAAAACAACGTATGTTGGAAGCTGGCACAGAAAAAGCGCCACATATTTCTCCCACTCAGCTTCCTGGCAGTAAAAGTACAATAAGCATAAATAAATAACCAAGAATATGCTGCTTCTTCATGATACCTGAAATCAGCTTCCTGAAGTAGCTTCCTCATTTTGCCCAAGGATGGGTCCTGTCCTGGTGCTCTGCATTCAAAACATGTGCTCTGCCCCCGGCATTCAGACATTCAAATTCCTCCTGAGCCCTAGCTCACTCAGAGGATTTCCAAAGCCCAAGGAAACCTGTGCTTAGATTCTGGCGTACATACCTGGGATGCATCTCAGGTCAACAGAGCTGAAAAAATCCACTGAGATTTTCCACAGGAGTCACTGGAAATGCTGCTTCTAGTTTTTTCTTCTTTTTCAAAGAGCATAACTGGTGTCTCCTATGGTAACGCCCTGAAACCTTTTAAAACAGAAGAAGGCTCATGTAGCTGCATTTTCCGAAAGGCAATCACATCATTTCTGTTGGGAAACAGTGTGGAAGCAATAGCACATCAAAGCCCTTCCACTTTCCAGTACATTTGATACTTTGAAAATTCCTGTTTGCTACAATTATAAAATAATGTAGGCATATCTATGTAAAGACAATAATAACACTCCTGATTCAGTGTGTGGTTATCTCTTGGTTGTTATATTCCTTTTTCAAACAGCCCAAGGAGAAAAAGAAAGAAAGGGGGTAAGGTTGGGAAGAAACTAAGGTAACACTCTAATGTTAAACCTGTATCGCAACAGAGTCCTAGATGGTTAATCATTAATTAATATCTATCTACTGTATTAATAATAGATTTTTCAAGAGAACAATTGCTGTTTTTTAGTACAGTGGGCTTTTTTAAGTACAACTATGGACACTGGTAGCTTTGAGAACACTGGTAGTGGACACTGGTAGTGGAAGACAGGAGTGCCTGGCATGCTCTGGTCCATGGGGTCACGAAGAGTCAGACATGACTAAACGACTAAACAACAACAATGGACACTGGAGCCAACTCCAATTTGTGGGGCTAGGCCCCCACATAGTCAACGGGCAAAGTTGAAGCCCTTCAATGCAGGCTCCCACCAATCTTCGGTGCGAGATGGCAACTATGACTATGGACATTCATTGCATTTCAAAAATGCATTTTGGACGTATTTCTTTCTTTTTTATTTTTTTATTTTGTTTAAAAATACACTTTATTAATAATAATTATTTACACATATAACACATATAACATTAACATAAAGAAAAAGAAGTTAAGAAAAAAGAAAAAGACAAAACTTAACAAAAACAATAACTTAAACAGGATAATATTATAATATAAAATAATATTATAATATATCTAAATCATAATTATAACATAACAAAAATAGAGAAACTGACATAAAAAAAACCTTAATCGTCAAATAGAACATAAAAACTTATAATAGGACCAGATAAGAATAGACAAATCATTCTTTCCGAGGGTCATCCATACTTGGCCCCTTATTTTCCCAAATTTTAATCTAAATCATTTTGACCATTAGTGTTAAAAAGCTAACCGCTAACTGCCCTCCCCCTGCCCTCTCCCCCTGATGACTTCCAGTCATTCCTATATGTTGATTATCTTTTTTTTTCTTCTGATGCATACTCGATTTGATTTTTTTTTCCTTCTCTCTGATTTCCTTGCCTTTCCTACCTCTGCCACAAGATTCGCTTATTCAACCTTATTTTTCATATAAAATTCGAAGGATTCCCAATTCTTGCCCGCTTTTTCTCTACCCAATCCTTTTGAGATCGCATTTTTAATAGCCAAATTCTTATATCCCACTACTTTCAATAGCCAATCTTTTATGTTCGGAACTTTATCACTTTTCCAATTTTGTGCGATTAGGACTCTGGCGGCTATGGTGCTATACATTACCACGCATCTATTTTCAGCCTTGATTTCGTCACTTAACATACTCAAAAGAAATATTTCCGGATCTTTCTTGAATGATGTTTTGGTTATCTTTTTTAACTCCTTATATATTTCATCCCAAAAAATTCTTATTTTTTTACACCACCACCAGACATGTATAAATGTTCCAATTTCTTCCTTGCACCTCCAGCAGGACTTATCATTTCCCTTGTATATCTTTGCCAGGCGCACCGGGGTTAGATACCACCTAAATTGCATTTTGTAGATATTTTCCTTTAAATCATAACTAGTTATCATTTTGATATCCCTTGTCCATAATTTTTCCCAATTTTCATACATTATTGGTTTACTCACATCTTGTGCCCATTTGACCATTACATCTTTTGTTAATTCATCTTTGGTTTCCCATTCCAAGATCAATTCATACAAATTTTTTATAAATTTATTTCCCCCTTCCAATATTATTTTACCAAATTTAGACATCTCTTTTTCGAAGCCAATTATCTTATCTTGTTTAAATCTTTCATTAATTTCAAAATATTGTAACCACACATTGCAATATTTTCTAATTTCATTATAATCTTTTAATTTTAAATTCCCATCTACCTTTTCTAATAATTCATTATATGTTGGCCAATTGTTTTCCATATTTATTTTTTTAACTGATATTATTTCTTTAGGTGATATCCACCACGGTGTCTTCGGCTCCAATATCCCCCTGTATTTTATCCATGTTCTGTAGATTGATTTCCTAATAATGTTGTTCCACAAGGCATTGTGTACATTTAATTTTTCTCTTGACAAATGCCAGTGCCAACCAAACCCCAGCCCAGCACCTTCAAGGTCCAGAACTTCACTATCTTTTAACTCAATCCATTCTTTTAGCCAAAATAGGGCAGCCGCGTCATGATACAATTTGAAATCCGGTAAATTTAATCCACCGCTTTCCTTTTTGTCAATTAATACTTTATATCTGATCCTCGGCTTTTTCCCATCCCAAATAAATTTGCTAATATCTTTCTTCCAATTATCGAAGCATTTGGACCCTCCCAAGATTGGTAGGTTTTGAAATAAAAACATCATCGTTGGTAGCACACTCATTTTTATGACGGAAATTCTACCTAACAGTGAAATTTTTAACTTTGTCCACGTTTCCATTTTTCTTTTAATCTCTTTCCAGGTTTTTTCATAATTGTCTTGGATTAAATTTATATTATTTGCTGTCATGTAGATTCCTAAATATTTTATTTTTTTCTTAATTTCAATACCAGTTATCTCTTGTAATTCTTTCTTTTCTGCTTCTTCCATATTTTTTGTTAGGATACCACTCTTATTATAGTTTATTTTAAATCCGGCTAATTTCCCAAATTCGTTAATCTTTTCCAAAGTTTTAGGGATGCTTTGTAGGGGGTTTTCGGTGGTGACGATTATGTCATCCGCATATGCTCTAATCTTATATCTTTTCAGTCCTAGCTTGATTCCTTCTATTTCTTTTTCTTCTCTAATCTTTTTCAACACGGTTTCCAGCACTATGATAAATAGCAGGGGGGACAATGGGCACCCTTGTCTCGTGCCTTCATAGATTCGAATCTCTTCAGAAATTACCCCATTTATCACAATTCTGGCTCTTTGGTCTTCATATATTGCCCCTATTGCTCTTCTCAACCTTTCTCCAAATCCCTGCTCCTCTAATACTTTCTTGAGAAAAGCCCACAACACTTTGTCGAAAGCTTTCTCAGCATCTATTGTTAATATTGCTGCTTGTTTTCCTCTATTACTCTCCAGATGTTCAATGATATTGACAATATTTCTTATGTTATCTTTAATCTGTCTATTTTTGATAAATCCAGCCTGGTTTTCGTGTATAATTTCTTTTAATATTAAATTTAATCTATTAGCTAAGACTCCCGCATAAATTTTATAATCATTATTTAGAAGTGATATCACTTCTTGGACGTATTTCTATGCTACCAATGTGGAGCTCAACCCAGTGTGCATGGTTTATTATTATTCTTTTTAGAGATGGACACATCAGTCTATTTCTAGTTGGTGTCACACTTGCATGTATTCCCCCACAAATCTGCTCTGTCTCATTTCCACATTAACCTTCCACATTTTTTTTTAAAAAAACATTTCTACCTCACCTTTCCTGCAAGACAGCATCATACATACAGGAATACAATCCACTCACCTTATATCCTCCCTGTGAGAGATGCCAGGCTGCCCCTAGGTGATCATCCTTGAGCTTTATGGTTACACAAGAATTGGGACCTGGTTCTCCTACTCCTAGTCAGACACTCTAGCCAGTACAGCTCACAGTCCTTCAAAGACGTCAAAAGGACTCACTGTTAAGTAACTACAGATGAGTCTGCATCCTTAAATGGATGCATATTGGTTTCTTCTCCTTAGGAAAGTAATATATTTGATGGGAAATGTGTCCAGTGGAGGCTGGTCTAGCATACTGCCCCACCAACTTCAGCATGCCCTCAGCTGACCCCCACCTGCCTGCCTTCTTACTTACAATCAGTACACAGGGTGGGCCTGACTGTCAGCTTCCTTCTCCTAAGTCTCAGTTTCATGATGTAGAACTCAGCATGCAGAACGGTGGGGGAAAATGTATCTCTTCTCCTGAAGAATTACTTAGCCTTCCTGAAGATGTCCCACAAGGCAGTAGGTATGGATTGTTCCTCAGGGTGTGCTCCTGAAGCCATTCTTGGGAATCAGTATAGTTGCAAGGCAGCAGAGATTTAGGATCATAGTTTTACTTCTCCTAGATGGTCTACCTTCCCAGGGAGAACTTTCTGACAGTAAGAGCTATTCAACAGTGGAATGGACTCCCACAAGAGGTGGTGAACTCTCTTTCCTTGGAGGTTTTTAAGCAGTGGTTGGGTGGCCATCTGTCATGTATGATCTAGCTGAGATTTCTGCATCAGAGGAGGTTGGATTGGACCCTCAGGGACCCTTCCCACTCTACAATTTATGGTTCTGTGTTTGTGACCTAGATAAGTCCATTGTTAGTTTAGAATTGCTTTATCCTTTTTAGACAAAGAAGCAACATTTCTTCATCTGTGACCAGAACACAACTGAGGACATTATCCATTACATTTTCCACTGACCAACACACAAAGCTCCCAGAAATATATATATTTTTATTGGAACTTTGAGGAAATATACACTTATGTCTGATCCTAACAACATCTCCTTACTTTGTCCAATCAAGACACGCACACAAATCCTAAAATTGTGAGAGCAAGGAAATTTACACGGACAGATCCTTGCTTGACGATGTGTTTGAAAAGTCTTTACAATGAATTAAAAATGTGGTGAAGTTTCTGAACATTTGGCTGCCCACCAAACCCAGTTAATCGAGGCAAACCTTCTAATGACATAAAGGTCTTGGGATTTCACCTTTTGTATCTATCCAGTGGAGGTGATGTAGAGCATTTTGCTCTTCACCATGAATCTTCTTCTTTTTATTAGCTCAGGTCATAACTTTAATGTTCTTAATGAGGCGGAATTGCATAAAGGCATACTATAATTAGCTACTGCAGTTAATGCTGAGTTGAAGGCAAGGATCATCACTCCTGCCAAACATACTCATAAATAAGAGGCCAAAGTGTCCACAAATATCAGGCAAGGGAACAAAAATTTACAGCTGCTTTTCAAATTATGCGACACCACACTTACGTTCATCGCTACATTGAAATACAGCAGGCATCTGAAGCCAGTCCATGTTCTCAGGTACCATACAGAACCTGTACGATACTTGCAGCTTAGTAACATGCCTTTTTTATGCTGTATGAGACTCATACAGACACATTCCATTTCCACCAGGGACCAACCAGATGCTTTTGGCACTCATAAACAATGGTCTTTTGCTTTTTTGCCAGGGTTGGCCCTACTATTGAGCAGAGTGAGGCAGCAGCATTAACCTACAGTGATATGAGAGAGAGAGAGAGAGAGAGAGAGAGAGAGAGAGAGAGAGAGAGAGAGAGAGAGAGAGAGAGATCAGGAGGGTTAATAGAAAAATCTAAGTAACATATAAAGAAGGACATAGCAGCAATAATAAAGGAGGGAAGACCAAGCCTTGCTTAGGAAGGCTGGCTTCTTCAACTGGCGTCAGCATGGCTTCTACAAACTGAAATTTTGCCTCACAAGTTTTCCGAGGGAGTGAGGAAGAGTGGAGAGATCCAATAACCACCTCTTTTCCCTCTCTTTTTTCTGCCCACTATCTGCCCTCCCCCAGTACAGGTACATATAGAACCCTCAGCAAACACTCCTAGGTAAATCTAGCAGCCATAGGTGAGCAATATAAGTCCTTTATAATTTGGTAGCTGGTTTAAAGATAATACCAACATTGACTTTTTGACCAAATATAACTTTGTTCACTCATGAATATTCTGTATACACAACAACTGCAAAATATTCTGTATTTACTTATTCAAATGAAACAAAATTCAGAATCTACATAGTCCTATCTAGTATAATAGTGACCTTATTGGAGAGCTACAAAATCAGCATCAAGAGTCAATGCTATTTCCAGATTTTGAAATAAGGAAACCAAATTCTGACTACATCTGAAGGCAGCCCTGTTTAGGGAGGCTTTTAATGTTTAATAGATTATTTTATTTCATTTTTTCTGTTGTAAGCCGCCCAGAGTGGATGGGGAAACCCAGCCAGATGGGCGGGGTATAAAATAATTAATAATAATAATAATAATAATAATAATAATAATAATAATTTTGTTGACCTTTTGCAAAATAATATTCATGGACAAACACACACATTCTAGATGAAGGCTCAGTCTTTTGATTATAAATTTAAACATTATTAATAGTTATCAACATGTCCTTTGCAATAATATAATCATGCGAAGACCTATGGGCAATGAGAACTTTTTCATATACGTAGGTATACAGTTTTATTTGGCTCAGAAATTAATTCTCATTAACTAGGAAAGTCATGCCTAGAGTTTAGAAAAAGGGTAGCAAAATAGTGTCCTGCTGCTGATGTTAGATTACAACTCCATCATTGACCATTGGGCATGCTGCCTGAGGCTGATGGGATTCGAAGTTCAAGAGGGCACCATGTTGACTACCCCAGAGTTAGAGCACTATTTCAGAGAAGAAGAAAACCCACAATTTTGACACTCTTCTTCATGAGATGTAATCTGCTGAGCAGAATGTCAACACCTAGGAGCTCAACAAAATAAATCTCCTTTGCTTTTTTGGTCCCACCTGCCTAGGTCAACTGCCTTAAATTGTGAAGGCATTGGCTTTGTGCAAGCATTAGGCAGACTACAGCACATGGCTGGCCAGCTGTGTTCAGCTTAATGGGTTCCAAATTGTGCAGAGGTCTCTTAAAATAGTTTCAACAGACCTTTCCTTTCCCCTTTGCAGGAAAAATTGATGACAATGCTCTTTGGGATTTCAGTTGACATTGGTAAAAGCCTCTTAGTTTTCCTGTTTCAAACGCGAAGATGAGGCATAAATATAGAACTTAAAAGGCCATCCTACAAGCAGAACTATCAAGTGTCACTAAAAAGGGTATAGATACCACAATCCCGAGACTAAAGAAGATTCAATCACTGAGAATAATTGAAGATTAAAACTATTTGCCAAGCATCAAAATCCCACACTTATTTCCCTGCCTGCACTTTGTCACTTTTCTCCCATTACTTCTCTGTCATTAAAGATCACCAATGCCTTGAAGGCTTCTGTAGCATCTGTTAAAGTTATAAGATTGATGTACATAAAATGCTGTGTTTGGATGCATTGAATTTATAATGCTGTAATGGGAAGTTTACCATAGGCAAAAAAAAGAGGTTTCATTCTGGCAAAAGCGTCAGAGAAGGCTAGTATTTTTCTGTTAGCGTAAGATAAGCTACCTGATGACTCATCTCCAGAAACACTAGCTGCAGAGTTCCCACAGCAGGAAGCTGAAACTTGGTTGGAGATGTTTAGCAGTAGTAGTTGCAGAGAAGTTCTGCATTGATGAACAAGCTTAGGATCTCTGTCTGGGACCAGAGAAAGTTTACTGAATGCATAAAGGACTAAACCTCCATGCTGACTTTCAATGTGTTACTTTGCTATTTTATAACTTTTATTGTAAACAGTATTTAACATTGTTCTGCAGTGAAGCTTTGAAGTGCATTCCTGTAGTGGGGAGAATTCATTTCTGCACAAGGGTCCAGGTCAGGGGATTGAACTGAACAACTTTAACAGCCCCACTTGCACTATACATTTAAAGTAGTATCATACCATTGTAACAGGAATGGTGTCCTGGGAAATGTCGTTTGTTAATGGTGATAAGAGTTGTTAGGAGACCCCCCCTTATTCCCCTCACAGAGCTCCAGTTATTAGAGTGGTTTGACAGTCAATCCCTGCTCACAAGGAATTCCAGGAATTTTCGCCCTGTGAGGAGACTGGGTGGTCTCCTAACAACTCTCAGCTCCCTTCACAAACTACAGTTCTCAGCCATTACTGAGTAATGCACTGTTAGAATGCAAAGGATTGATCAACTGGCTAGCTATCACCCCCTATTTCTCTATAGGAGGCTGCTGGAGACAGGAAAGGTTCTGGGTTCACCATTCTGGGCAGGGTAGGGCAGAGCAGAGCAGGTTAGTGTTTCCTGGCAGAAAGTTTGATCACCTCCCTAAATTCTTTTTATGAGACCAGAGTTAAAAAGTTGTTAAAATTTGTATTTGCATGTGTGTGCTTTTTACAATTCTACATTTTATGTTGTAAGTGCCAAATAAGTGTAGCAAATGATGGTATAATAATAATCTACTAATGGCAACCTGGGTACTTTTTGTCTACACAGCAACCGTTTAACATCTGCTAGTTAAAGGCAAGGCTTTCAGTGGTCCCTTGAAAAGGTGGCAACCTCAGCTGCTATTGAGAAACAGGTTTTCAGGAAAGCAACATCTAAAGTTAATAGTTTTCTTTTTCAGTGAGACTTGCAATTAGTCACTACTCTCCGAGAGTATTGCATTGTTGGCAATTACTTCTGCACAAGGCACTTCAGGGAACAAAGCAATATAGGTTGGTTTTATGAAGACTATGGGCCGGATGAAACTGAAGCCAGAGGGCGAAAAAAAATATAGTGCTACAGTGCAAGCCAAGTGGTAATAAATATTCTTCTTGCATGTGACCCTCTGGATTCATTCAGAAATTGGCAACCCCACATCATCAAATATGTAATCAACTCTCACCGCATGAACTTAATGACACAGGAATGGTAATAGAGCATTAAATCATAATGGATTATGGAAGCTGTTTATCTGAGTGGAAGGAAATTCATTTCATTGTACAATGTTTATTTAACATGGCATCTTAGCAGCTGTGACCTTGCATTTGTTGAGCTAGGCTTTCCATTCCTGCTGATGCATCAAGTGATACAGAACCCAGCCTTTGACGGACTTCTTTCCCTAATCATCATGATGATGGGCAGCACAGCATTAGGGGACTGCCCAACTGTTTGGTGTGACAGCCACCCAGAATCGGCAGTGGTGCCAGTACATAGCAACACCATACTGTTTAAAGCTTTACATCCCTACCCCCCTAAGGATCAATAGCAACTTGTTGGCTTTTATGGGAGAAATTAATGAATGCTCTTGTTAGCTGTCTGCTCCATGACTCCAGTTCTAGCTATTAAGACCCAAAGCTACTGAGCCCCATCCTAACTCCTGTATATAGCAGGGTCAGGGACCCCACAGCCCTCCAGGTGCACCACCTAATGAAATGGGCTGGGCATGACTTTGTCATAGCTGCCAAGTTTTTCCTTTTCTCGCGAGGAAGCCTATTCAGCATAAGGGAAAATCCCTGTAAAAAAGGGATAACTTGGCAGCTATGGCCTTTGTATCTTTGCCTGGCAAGGTTCTCTGTATTGTCTAGGGTTGCTGTATCTTGAAGAGCAGCAGTATCTTGGGCTGGCAGCGGCCGTGGCATACAGGGCACCCACACCCATGCATCTCTTTCTCTGCCTTGGGCTGGCAGCGACCACGATGTGCAGAGCAGCCTGAGCTGAAGCCGGAGCCACCCAAACCTGAGCTGCTGCCAGCCTGAGTGGAGGCAGGGCCCTAGCTCCTACTTGATCTTCGCTGTGATAGCCTCTCTCTGCTGCAGCACTTTTGCTCCCAGGGCACAGCGCCCTCCCGAGAATGCATGTGCCCCCTAACTCCCCCTCAATCCCCCCAAAAATAAAAAAATAAAAAAATGGACATTTCCTTTAAAATGTAAAAATCTGCCCGGATGGGTATGTTAGCGCTCCAAAAGATTAAACCAAAAACTGGGCAACACGTGACCAATTTCAAATGAACAGAATATATTTACAACATATGTAATATCAAAAACAAGACGGGAAACTGAACATATCTAATATAATACACATGAAAACAAATCCTATAGGTCTCTGAAAGTCCCTGTGATATGAATGGAACCAAATGGCAGAAAGTCACTCAATAAGAAACAAGCTGAAAAGCTTTGTATTGCAAAGTTCCAAAGTAGCTAAAGTAGTCAGCAAACTTGTCGTATTCCAAAGTTCCAAAGTAGCTGACAAGTTCGCTGACTACTTTAGCTACTTTGGAACTTTGCGATACAAAGCTTTTCAGCTTGTTTCTTATTGAGTGACTTTCTGCCATTTGGTTCCATTCATATCACAGGGACTTTCAGAGACCTATAGGATTTGTTTTCATGTGGTTATATTAGATATGTTCAGTTTCCAGTCTTGCTTTTGATATTACATATGTTGTAAATATATTCTGTTCGTTTGAATTTGGTCACGTGTTGCCCAGTTTTTGGTTTCACTTCAGTGTTTGCAACACAGGAGTTTGGTTTGTAGCCCTCCAAAAGATGACATGTCCAGGTTTTCCCAGATATATTGCAACCCTATAGTAGAGAGACATAAAGATGCAGCTTAAAAGGATTGATGGTTCACGTCACTGCCTTCTGCATGGTGCAAACCATTTGATACATCATTGTAAGGCAGTTAATGATCTTACAAATCAATGACAGCACTTTTTGTTTTGTTTAACTGTTAGGAACATTAATCTTGTTCCCCATGTTTGCCATATTTGCCATCCTTGTTGAGGAGATCCATATTTCTTTTGCCTGCAGAAGGAATAAATATTCATTCTTTGTTGACATACCTTTACTAGGATTCTGTATCCATCTGCATAATACAGGGAAGAAAGACAATCTATGCAACAGTATGAGTCCCTGGTCTCATTTCACTTTGTATTCCTAAGGTATCAATTCACTGAAAAGCGAGGAAAACACATTTTAATGATCAGTAGATGTTGCATTTTATGTTCTGTGTGATGCTACACAAGACGCTGCTGACCACAAAAGCAATCTCAAAATGCCAACAAGGATAAGTAGTTTACCATTCATCTTGTCAGAAGTAACATCTCTACTTCATCAGCTGCCAATAACCCTTCACAACTGTGTCAAGCAGCTGACGCCAGAGAGTTGTCCCACTAAGTGAACATTTTAAATAAACAAATATTGGTCTTGTTTTTCTTTCTTTTTGGTTTTGCTGTAGAATCATTTGAATTTCCTTTTTTAAAAAAATCGGAGTCCTCTTTTAAAAGACCCCTGTGCTTCCCCCCACCTCCCCAAACCTTTGATTATCTCATTGTAATCCACATCAATTGCATGCAGGACTATATATAGGGATGGGGAGGGGATTCCATTTGCATTGGAAGGTAAACCTACCTAGTTCATTGTTTCTAAAACAAAGTGTGAACTGAAGGACAGCCGTCCTTCAAAATTCACACTTATCTGAATTTTGCAATATCGAGCAATGTGTAAAAAAGGAATATGAGCACCTGCTGGGTCAGGTCAAGGGACAATCTAGTCCAGGATCCTGTTCTCACAATGGCAAACCAGACACCTGCAGGAAACAAGATCTGAGACCAAGAGCACTCTCCTCTTCCATGGTATAATGCATGTGCGTACACTAGTGTAAGGGGTGCATAGAAATGCATATATTCTTGAAAATAATTCTTAAAAAATACACTATATTGTGGAAACTGCTTTGCAAAAATGTGAATGTGAGGAGAATTTCACACTAAATTGCTGGTGAATTTTCATGAGGACTTGAATGGAAGCTGATGTGGAAATGTGGAGAACTAACCTTAAGATTTTTTAAAAAATAAGAAACTGATACAGAAATTGATAGAAACCGAATCGGCAGTCTCCACAATAGTTCATTGGCATACCCTGGACTTTTATTCAGCTGGAATTCACCCAAACTCAGTTTTGGCACCTCTTGTGTGGGTGCCATTGCCATTACAGTCAAACCTCGGTTCCCAAACACCTCCATTTTGGAATGTTTCCGCTCCTGAACGCCGAAAGCCAGAAGTAAGTGTTTCAGTTTTTGAACTTTTTTTTTTTTTGGAATCCAAACATCTGACACAGCTTCCACTTGAGTGCAGGAAGCTCCTGCAGCAAATCGGAAGCCGTGCCTTGGTTGTCGAACATTTCAGAAGCCGAACGGGCTTTCGGAACGGATTACATTCTACAACCGAGGTTTGACTGTATAGGAGAAGAATGGAGACATTCATTGTGAGTTTCAGCATCTCTTTTTCTAGAAAAAATAGCACTGGGTATACCCATTCAGTTTTTAACCTCTGAAAGAATCATTAGAAGAACCAACCTATTATCAAGTGTCCTTTCTCTTCAAATGGACAGTATCATTGTGTAGCAATTCTTTAATATTACTGTTGTAAATCACAGGTCTTGAAAAGAAAGAAATATACTCTCCGAGTATAATTGGTAAGGTACAACAGGCATTGCAAAATAAAAATACAATACAATAACATTTTGGTTAATAAATCACCTAGATATTATTAGCAAGTATAAATATTTCTAAAATGTCATCATAGCTTACCTCCAGGCGGTGCTCACTCTGTGTTACAGAAAAATCTATTCCCATTTGTTATATGACAAAAGCTTTCAGGGGAACAAGCATCCAACTGTGTCAGCTATGGCATTCAGGATCTGAAGGGCAAGACGTTTTCACAGAATAGCCTGGCTCCTCATGTCCTCTTCTGTTGCGACATCCAAAGTAGATTGTTAAAGGTGGATCGCAAATATATGCAATTACTCCAACGGCAATACCTTCTGTCAGTGTGTGAGTATAGAAACGTGCCAATTCTTTGCTTTCGGGCACACTTCTTACAACTGCTACTGAAAGGCACATCAAAGGTTGGGAATCATGCATGCTGTAGGTATGATCAGGACAAAATCACCATGGCCGTTAGACACATGAACAGCACACATACACATACCTCACTTATAAGTACCTGTGCATACACCTAATTGTATATTTATGTGCATGTTCACTCCCATTACTAGTACTTATGCTTGAAAAAGGTGTTTCCCCCCACTCATACTTACTGGAGTGGGATATGATCTTCCTGGAACTGTAGGGAGATCAGCCAGCTCCCCTCAAAAAATAGATTTGAATAAAGCCTTCTACTAGAGCCATTCCCCCCTATCAGTCTGGAATTGGTGTGGGGTTTTTTGCGTGGTGTAGTGTTGAAGTATATGGGGAGGTGAGAGCTAATCCTTCTCTCCCTACCTGTGACTTCCCTGAAAATGGTCCCCTGTGCTGCAAATGGTGAATTGTAGTCAACTGAAGGCTACCCCTGCCAAGAAAGAAAGAAAGAGCCTAACTGCAGGTGGGGAAACACTCGGGGACAAGAAGGGGATGCTGTGGGCTGGCTGGGCAGAGCAGGGGAGTGTTTCTCAGCCTAGACTAAACAGCTCATAGTGTGAGACATCTTCCTGTATCTCTCATTCAGCCTGCAGCAAGGAGTGGTGTGCAATCTGGCAGCAACATATATGAAGCACAACCCACAATCCTGAAGTAAGGCCTCCTGAGTTGTATCTAGTGGGCACATGAACGGAAGGCAGTTTAGGCAACCAACCTTTCATTTCCTAGCCACCATTTTGAACCCACCTGCACCTCCAAAAAGCATCTACAGAAGGTTGGGAGCGGGGAACCTACTCAACAATATGAACTGTGCCATTTGTGGGACCTTCCCAAAATCCAGCGGAGGAAGCCTCCAATGAATTTTGCAACATTCCCCTGCTCGCACTGCAGCCTCATTGCTGTAGGTCCCACCATTTGGTGTGTTTGTGTGTGTCTACATTGTGCTTTAGGAGGAAGAATGGGAAGGGAAGAATTGATTGCACAGGTTTCATGCAAGCGCTGGATGCAATCCATTTACTCAAAGGGTCTTACACCCAGAGAATTGTGCAAAGGCTTACTACCTAGACTTTATTCCTAAAATTCCACATGCTATGACCAGGTGCATTACATCAAATGTGTTAGTTTCTGGACCACTTCTACCAGAATTATTGTGCTCTGGCAGAACACATTTGGCCCACTGTGGGGTGAGATCTTCCTGACACTAGAGTTAAATTCCTTTAAGTGACTCAGATTTCTAGACTCTCTGATCAGAGAAGAATAGGTTTCAGATGTCTATAGAGACAGATGTCCCAAGCAAGCATGGTTATAGATCAGAGACATAAGAAGCATTGAGGTTAATAATTGAATTTGCTGGGGGGAAACAGTAGGAGATGTCCTCTTGCATGATGTGCAATCCTATGTTAAGTGAATTTGGGATCTTATAGAACAAGAATTCCAAATTACTTGAAGTTGTAACACTTGATTTAAGAAGAGTATAAAGTTATTTATTTACTGTTGAGAGATAAATGAACACTCGGATTATTTATGGGGAAATAGTTTGCCTTGTTTCATTTTGTTAACTCAGAGGAGACAAGGGATTTTAATGCATTCTACGTGCAACTGCTGACATAATAAATTTCTTTCGATTGCAAATTATTACCATCTTTCCCCATTTCTCATTTGATTAAAGTAATCAGGAGGAGCGGGGAAAGTGAGGTCACAGAGCGCCTACCATAAATACGTACAAGGAACATTTTTAATTACTTTATTGTAACTTTTTTATTAACAGCAAACACAATGCAGACGAAGAAATGAAATATTTATGAAAAGTAATACACTTTGTAAATGTTAACACTGAGATTTTACAAGCCCTAAAATTAAAGGAACAAAATTATTGTTCCCACAGCAATGGCAATTTATAACTCTTGCACACATTGATAATTTGGCACTCAGGGGCCTATACATGATCATTTAAGTCACTGGGAAAAATGTGTAGTGACTGTGCTGGCACTAGAAAAAAATATGTTGAGCTGTGGCACAGTAGATTCTGCAGATATAGGATAACCATTGGCTTACATGAGGGAAATATTTGGAATAAATGCTTACAGCTCCTTGGCTCACAGATTATTTTTGTAGTCACCCATCACTGATACTAATTATACAGGGACAAGGCTGGTATTGTGGTCTACACAACTGAACCTCTTGGGCTTGCCGATCGGAAGGTCGGCGGTTCAGATCCTTGCGATGGGGTGAGCTCTCATTGCTCGATCCCAGCTCCTGCCAACCCAGCACTTCGAAAGCACGTCAAAGTGCAAGTAGATAAATAAGTATTGCTGCAGCAGGAAGATAAACAGTGTTTCCTTGCTCTCTGGCTTCCATCACAGTGTTCTGTTGCACCAGAAGTGGTTTAGTCATGCTGGCCACATGACCCAGAAAGCTGTCTGTGGACAAACACTGGCTGCCACGGCCTGAAAGCAAGATGAGCGCCACAACCTCATAGTCGCCTTTGACTGGACTTAACCGTCCATGTCTTTTTTACCCACCTATATTATTTGATAAGTGTGTACATACCCTTCAACATTTCTCCGATGGAAATAGGGATGTCTATTCAACAATGGAGGAGATGACTGCCGCACCCGATAGTCGCCTTTGACTGGACTTAACAGTTCAGGGGTCCTTTACCTTTTTTACCTTGCTAATTATGCTCTACCACTAGAGGGAAGAAGTTATTGTGATGAACCAATGGCACTGAAACCCATTGTCTGTCTGTTCATTTGTTTGTTTTTGTCCTGAACACGAAAACATGCTCCTTAAAACTGAATCAGAGCAGATGTGAACTGGGGTTTAGGCAGATTGACATTTGTTCCGATTGAGCTTCAAATAGTGGGTTTACACAGGAAAAGCTCCAAAGCAAAAAGAAGGGTGCTGGGACAAGGAGCTTTAAATCACAACCATGCCTGGAAAGAGCAGAGGAAAGGTAACTGTTGCTAAACCCTCAGAGAATGCAACATTCTTGGATTAACCAGGATTAAGCCCCTCCTAACACTTCCCAGACCTACTTCCAGTAAATATACATTGGATTGTTCTATAAGTGACTCAGAAGTGATGAAAACTCTCAATTAACTTTGGGCTTCTTTCAAAGAATCCTGGGAACTGTAATTTATAAACGGTGTTGAGAATTGGTAGGAGGCCCGTATTCTCCTCACAGAGCTACAGTTCCCAGAGTTTCCTGGGAACACATATTGACTGTTAAATCGCTCAGAGAATTGTAGTTCTGTGTGGGGAATAGGGGTCTGAGATAATTATTACTCTCAAACAATTTGTTTGGTTTTCAAATGTTGTTTTCTGCTTCCAAGACAGATATGATACTAGAATAATGCATTTTTCCTAATCCTTTGGACAAAATTTGCTAAATGCAAGGCACTGGATTGGTATATTTAAATCTCTGACTAGCATCAGCATATAATCAGCTCCTTTGCTTATATTTAGAAGCTTAAAATGTAATCTCTGATTATGCTACAAGACTTGAATATTCTTCACTCAAATTATTTAAAAGACATTGATTAGGATGATTAGCAAGTTCTACTTACAAATTAAAGGTTGTAAATTTCTTTTAAGCTTTCTATTAGGCTGTAGAGTACTGCAGGGTGAAAAACAGATAACTGAACTTTTTAACATATTTTTCCCCCATTTCCCTCATAGTTTGTGTTTTCTACTTGTACAACGGACAGCTCACTATAGTTTGCTAGTATGCGGGACATAGAAAAAGAGACGCTTCTTATGGTCTACTTGCAGTTAACGTGCTTTTCATCCAAATGCTTTCCATGTAAGTAACTTTTGTTTGTTTCTATAAAGCTTTTCCATAGCAAGCTGGGGCCAAAGTTACTTACAATAAACATCCACTTGTGATCAAATAGAAATAGGAGCGGAAATTGCTGGTGTTTGCTTTTCTGTCCCGTCTACAAAAAAGAAATCAATCCAACTAATATGATCAATATTCACTGTCGCTGTTGCTTTCAGTTTGCAAATGATATACCACTGATTACATTTCCTCCCTCTCCCCCCCCCCCACTGTTTGCATGCATTCAGTTTCCTTTGCCTTTAAATGAATGGAATGGAGTGGCGGAAGGCAATGGAATTATGTAAATTATTTAAATTACTTGCATTATGTAATTTTTCCTTAGGAGACAGCAACACAAATAATGTAGTTTGCTGCAGAAGTCAAACTGCAACAGAATGGAAACAGTGGTGCATGCGACAAATACAGGAAGCTATGCTATCTTATACCCTTATCTTCAAGTACTGAGAAAAATGAAATTAGCAGGTAATAGATGAATACAGTTCAGAGGGAGTGGAGTCTTCTTACCAGACTAGATGGTGCCCATCTAGCTCCCTCACCTCTCCTCTGGAGGAAGTGCTGGGAAAGGCAATGAGGGTGAGTCCTCTTCCCCAGCCTCCTAGAGGTTCCAGCTGCTAGTGCTGGTCTCATTGCACTCAGAAAGACTGACGGGGGGGGGGGAGGTTATTCTCACCAGGCCAAATGATCCACAGTCAGCTCCGTCATCTCTCCTCCAGAGGAAGATGACAGAAGCAAAAGGGAAACACTTGAATATGGTAATGTACATCAGAGCGCCAGAGTCAGGTCAGTCTTTGTTGCAGTTATCATGTAAGATACGAAATGGACACGTATGTCTATGGCCTCCTAGAACAGTTGGCGCAAGGCAGAGAGCTGCAGCCAGGTGCAGCTTTCTGGCAAGGATCCATTGTGTACCTCTGTGGTGGGGCCATTTGTCTAATACAGCAAACACTGCTTAAACAACAACAAAAGAGAAAAACTTAATGGGTCATGATGCCTTGTAAACAGTGGCGTAGCATGGGTTGCTGGCACCCGGGGTTGGGCAAGTGTTGTGCCGTCGTGGTGGACTGGGCAGTGGGGTGGAGGCATGTGCCAGGGGCACATGGCTGCAGGAGCTGCTGCTGTTTGTGGCAGTGGCCACACACTTTCTCAGCTTGGCAACCCTGCCACCTGCTGCCTCAGCCAGCTCAGAATTTTGTGCCTGGGACCATCACCATTCTGCTCCTTCCCCCACGCTATGCCACTGCTTGTAAAGCAGGGGTGGGAAGCTCAGATCTGGAAGTCAAATGCAGTCCTCAATACCTATGTCTTTGAGTTGGGTATCTCCCAGAGAACACCCTTCCCTAGCCCCACATGCCTTCCCCAGCCACAGCTTTCATATGTTTCTTTGGTGTTTTTACCTGGCTAGGCTGGAATGTGTCCTTGAACTCTGATAATGCCTCTTGTTTGTCTGGATGGAGGACAGAGAGGGATATGAGTGTGTGCAGAGAGACAAGCTTATTCTACAAATGTAAATTTTATATTCAAATCCCCTTCTGCTCTTGCTTGTAGCCTCACCCACCTACTGTCTTGTGGCCCTCAGAATATTGCTCAGAAGGGAATGCCTTCATCAGCATGAGAAAAGGCCTACCTACCACCTCTGTTGTAAAGTGGATCTCAGTAACTAAGGGGGCACAAGAGAAATCCTGTGGCACACAAGTTCCTACTAAAAATGAATGGAAGGAATCCTGTAAACAATGCATTTCTTTGAACAGGTAAGAAATCACCAAACTAAAATGTAGTGGATAAATTATGTTTGGGGGCAGAAGAAGAAAAGGGCTGGAAGGAAAGAGATGGGGTAGACTTTGAACACTTATCTTGATACAGATGGAAAATTCCAGATGTGTTCTCAAGCACTATTTATCTGGATTCTTGGGGGGGGGGGATATATATATATCCCCAACATAACAAATGGAATTGTCTCAAATATTTGGATACCTTTTTGTTATCAGTATGAGAGTTATTACACCAACAGAAATACTAGGTAATTACCAAATTGCTCCTGTTTTTATCTCTCTGGGGAAGTAATTATGGTGCCAATCATACACATAATCACTCCTTTGATCTGCTAACAAGAAATAGGAGTTGCTAGAAATAAAGTTATCATAAGGAGAGGCAAAAGAATACTATAATTATTTCGCTATTTGTTCAAACGTAATTGAACCTCAAGAATCACTTAGATTATCCCCAAGAGATGAACAGTGCAACCAGCTGACCTTGGGTAATATTTGACTAAGTCTTGCACAGAGCAGACCCATGGAAATGAATGAACATGACCGAGGGAGTGATCCTATGCACAAGAAGCTGGAGTAAAGTTACCTCAGTTGAGCTGGAGTAAAGTTACCTCAGATTCAAACCCCATTCAGCATCAGGGTTGTTGCTGCTACTCAGCATAAACCCGGTAAAGAGATGACAAGTCTTTAAAGTAGTGTCCTGCACTGCGTTGTCAGGTTATATATTACTGAGCTAAACAGACTCAGGATCTAGCCTAATTTGCCCCTCACTAGTCCCAATATACCGCACTGCCCAAACACCCTGGGGGTGTGTGTCTTGCAGTGGCCTCAGCTCAGCCAGTTTTGGTTTAGCCCTGGCTAAGCAAAGATGAAGAAATGATGCCGTTGGATCTTTGGCTCATGTTTCCAGGGACACATGAGGGGAAGAGAGGTGGGGAAAGTTCCATTGTGAAAAAGGGAAACCCCTGAGCTGATGAGACAAATGAGCAGGATACTGCCCATTGTGTATTCTGTGTTGCATTTGGCAGCAGGGGGAATATAGCTTTCCCCACTGGCCTACCCTAGGGTGATGAGAGCAGCCATGTTTCATTTTTTCCCCTCAAATAATTTTTATTCATTTTCCAATATTCGCAAAAAAATAAAATCACAAAAAGTAAAACAAAAATAAAACATGGGAAAAAAAACATAACAATTCTTACATTTTTTTTTAAATTAACATTGTTGACTTCCTCAATTTCCCCCACACTGGGTCCATTTTAAAATCTCAATTAGGCAATTTTCATTTTGTATCTTAAATCATTCTAACACATTTTTATCATTATCTCTCAACTATTCTATTCTGAAAAATGTCCATTATCCTCCACCAATAATTAATCAATTAATCCACATCAAAAATTATTTTCCCATCCTCTATCTTTTATTTCTCTCCTTAGCCTAAAATTTATTACCATAAACTTTCCATGAATTCAAATATTATTTTTTCTAACTTTATATCATTTAATCACTTAAAACTGAATCAGCCCCTCTTCCCCTGGACTCAGGGTCTCCCAGATGATTCAGCGAGTTCCATAGGTCATTCCGGTTTCAGACCATCTAAAGCAATCAAAAAATAACATCCCTTATTGCTCCTCACCCCACTCCCACCCTGTCCCTTCCTATCCACCCTTCTTCCTTGGTCATCCCCTGCTGCCTCCCCAATTCTTTAAATGTTACAAAACACCATCCATCTGCTTTTCCACTTTTTAGCCCTTTCGCAATTTTTGTTTCCCTTAAACTCTGGCCCCAGTATGCATTCCACCCTCCCTCTCTCACTGGGAGGCCATTATTCCATACTGGTTATTCTTTAAAAACTCTTGGAGTCAAACAGGAATCTTGTTCCCCCCCCCCCTCACTGGTGGAACAATGTTCCCTTTGACTTCCTTTTCTTCTTTTAATTCTGCATTGTTATCTTTCTTGTCTAAATTCTCAGTTGGGAATAATCCTTCATTTTCCACACAGTTTTGAATTATTATTATTTTCATTTTTGCAATCTGTATTGTGTTCTGATACACGTCACATCTTAAATCTTCAATAAGTTCCAGAAGTTGTTTTTGAAGGTCCAAGTCAGATGATGTTGTGTCTACTGACATCCTGCTCGTCTCAAATTTCCTGGGAAAGCAGAGATTACTAGACAGGAAATGGAGTAGTTCTTATTTCCAAAATTCAGAAACAAAAGTTATGTCCGATCTGGTTACAAACTCTCATTTTTTATTCTTCTTCATATCTTAAAAATATTGTGTCCATTTATGAAAAGAGCATTGCCCAACTTCATCTACACAGCCTGAGAGCAGCCATGTTTCACTCCACAGTGTGTCACAAATGACACAGGGGTGCGCCAACACAACAACTCAGAACAGTGCACTAAACAGCTATTTAATAACTTGAAATTTGAAATTTATTATGGAGTGGTGAAGGGGAAGGTTTTGATTTAGACTGCAAGGACAGAGGTGCTAGTAATAAGAAACCAAACAAACAATGTCTCACACCACTGGAAGATAATTTCAAAATGAAGCCATTTTGAAGTGAAGCCATGACAAAACATATTTTATGTTTACATAAATCTGTATGACTAATTCATCGCTGGCGTTGACATTAAAACGCGGCTGTGTCTGCTCCTAATTATTAACTTTTTAAACAGTATTAAAATTAATGAGGGTGCTCTTGCTCCTTTTAAAAAACATGCATTGTTCAGTTTTTATAGCAGGAGAAAGTTCAAAGTAGTGAAATTTACAAGTGGGGAGAGTTAATATCCCCAGGTATTTGTAGTTAGCATATTTATGAGTTTGTCTCTCATCAGCCTTAAGCAGTGAATTCAAAATACAAGCAAAGAAAATAAATCGGAGGCTAACTGAAAGAAAGAGAAAAGGAATAGTGGTGGGAAGAGAGGCTATTAAAACAAATAATAAAAGAAAATAAATAATCTATTGCAGTGTTTAGTCGTACAGAAGAAGAGGACAAAAGATTGTGCCATATTATGAAATGCTTTGGGGGGTAGGGCGGAGTGCATTGAAATGCAAGTGCAGAACTATATCAAACATGAATGGAAAATAGGTCAGTTTAACAGACAGAGAGAATTTCATTTAACATCTGAACTGACATTTCCTTTCTGACTTTCTAATTACAGATGATATTCACTGTCAGTTGACTGATTGATTTAGTTCATGGGGTATTTTTTCAGCTAGTCTAAACTCCACATCATAAGTCCCGTGAGGGTTTCCATTTTTGGGCCACTTGAAGCTCTGGCAGCCACTAGCATTCATGTCAAGAGTTTGCAAGAGTTTTTTTTTTTTAGATTAGCATAGCTAATACCATTTAGAATTTTTTATTTGCCTGCACCCATTTTTCTCCCATGTTATGGTGCAATCATTCTTAGATAAACTTTTAGTGGGGGTTTTGACTTTTGACCTACCCTACTATATCTCTCATGTTGCTCCTAATAATTTGAAAGGCTGGAATAAACCTAAAACCCTTTAATTTAATACTCAAATTTCCCACAAAAAATTCTACTTTGCAATACTTTTATTTTGCAGAGCTATGGGTAACATTTGCTTCGGGGAACTTTATAAAATGAACATGATTGCCATGGGAGACTGAACTGTGGGACAAACATACTTTATTTAATGCTTTGGAATTCTTCTTACAAGTGACCTCAAAATGAATGCTGATTTAGGCTTTAGTTTTCTGCTGGTGTTCCTTAGAATGACTTCCCTCTATGCACCCACTCTATGCTCTAGGTCCTCCTATCAGTACAGTAAGCACCACAGCTTCTTTGAAAATCTCAGTAGTGGATTCTCTCTGACAGCAATTTTCCAACTATTCTCTCCCACTTGTTATGTTATGAAAATGGTGCATGCTCTAGGGACACATAGATTCACATTCTCAGTAGTGATCATTATTATTCTGTCCTTGATGTGCTATACATATATGAGAGGGGGGGGGAAAGCCCAAGAAAGGTACATTTTCAAGAAGCTATTCAAACCAAACACGCAGCCTATGATCAACTTCAGCCTATATGTAAAAGTAAAATATCTTTTCAAGCTATGGCACGAGGATATAGACGAGGAAGATGTGTGCGCTGCAAATCTACTGACAATGAGGATCGTGGAATTCAGAAAGTTCAGACAAAGTTTAAACTGTACACTTAGAAGCTGTTCGTTTTTCTTCTTCCAAATTTTATTTGGCAATAAAAAATATACATCACTCGAACTGATAGCTGTTATTTGGAGATTGCTGTGATTTAAAATAGCTAAAGTGGAGAATTTCAAATCGATTTCTGAATCAATTGAGGTGGAAGCTTAGGTGGCAGACATGCATTCAGACATAAGGAAATGAAACTTCTGTGCTTCCAAGGTGAGTTCTAAATACTTTGGATCTGTGCGGGG
The DNA here is from genome assembly GCF_963506605.1 of Zootoca vivipara. NCBI lineage: Eukaryota > Metazoa > Chordata > Lepidosauria > Squamata > Lacertidae > Zootoca > Zootoca vivipara. Next base: position 17,549,501 of record NC_083279.1, read on the forward strand.
GGGGGGGGAGTTCTAAATCTTCCTTCAAAATCGTTTGACAGTACAGGCAAGGCAAACCTAGTTTCAAAGATAACTATCAGAAATGCAGCAATATGATGAAGTACTAATTGATAGAAATGCATTTACAAAGCATCCAAATAGTATCTTTAGAGGGGCACCTGGTGATCGTCCCCCCTTCTAGGATATCACACACATAGGGATATACAAAAAGGCATCACTTTCCCATTCCACCCTGCATTTGCTGCCTGCATCACTGTTTCTATTCCACAGCAGTTTGCTCTCTGCCAAAAAGGTATTTCACCTGTCTCTCTGTCTGCTGTGGTGATATTATATAACGTACATAATGTGTGTAATTAATTTCATAAATTATATTGTCATAATGATATTCCACCCCATTCATTTCAGTGCAAAGGAACCACAATTCAAATGGGGGAAATGTAAATAATAATGTATCGTTTACAGACTGGAAGTAACCACAGCAGCAAATGCTCATCATATTTGCTGGGGTGATTTCTGTTCCGGGTGTAGGATGAATCAGTGAACAACAGCAATTTCTGTTCCCATTTCCATTTCAATGGTTACAGAGTTGTCACATGGCGATTTCTCTTCATATATGATTGCAATAAAATTGAACTTTCTTCAAATTACATTAAAAAAATAATTTAAAACATATCAGACCGTATCGATTGAGGTATTATTCGTTTGCATCTTCTCCCAGTTTGCTTTACTCACTCCACCACCATCAAGACAGACACAGATTTGTTTATCAGCTTCAAAGCATATTATCTGGATAGACAGGCTGCCTTAGCAGAAGCTGATGCAAGTTTTCTTCCTGACACTCAGTGGTTCGTTTAGCATCTTCCATGCACACCAAGCCTTGGCTTGAAAGCTCAGGTGTCTACAGAGGTATGTTATAAATACATCAGAGGAAGGAAGGAAGGAAGGAAGGAAGGAAGGAAGGAAGGAAGGAAGGAAGGAAGGAAAGAAAGAAAGAAAGAAAGAAATGGATCATATGAGATAAAATTGAATTCAGCCAATTCAAGAAGGCAGCCATTAGGAACAATGAAGGGCAGAGCAATCCAAAGGAAGCAAAGGTGTCTAGGAAAGCTGCAGAATGCAGACAAGCGGAGAATTAACTGGTAGAACAAAGGAAAGGAAAAGAACAAAACACCCTTGGTCACCTCAAAACTAAGGCCAGCCTAACTAAACAACCAAACAACTCACCCACCTGACATTAGAATTTCACCAAGTTTTTCTCTGTAAATTCTATTTTGTTGTTGTTAATTAAGCGAGAATTTCTTTTCAGGGAGGGGATGCAGAGAAGCAATTTTCAGCACCGCACTACTTTAATATCATTCAGGACAGCCCACATACCCTCCAATATTTATCCGATGAAAGTAGGGCTGTCATAATAATGACCCAGTCCACCTGACTGGCATACCCCAGCCGGTCTAGGCAGCTTCCAGCGTATATAAAAACAATAAAACATTAAACAATTTTTTTAAAAAAACCTCCCGATACTGGGCTGACTTCAGGTGTCTTCTAAAGGTTCTATAGTTACTTATCAGTTTGACTTGGAGATCACGTAACTCCATACCCTCCAACATTTCTCCAATGAAAATAGGGACATCCTAAAGAAAAATGGGGACATCCTGGAATCAAATCAGAAACTGGGACAACTTCTGTAAATCCAGGATCGTCCCTGGAAAATAGGGGCACTTGGAGGGTCTGAGGCTATAACTTAGTGGGTAAAAATATGAGCTGCATACAAAAGGTCCCAATTTCAATTTGGACATCTTTGGTGTAAAAAAAGGAAAGAAAAGAAGGAAAGAAAGATTAAACTGTTTGTCACAATACTTAATATGTAAGGCTGCCTTTCAGAATGGTCTGGTACCTGCAGCTAGTCCAGAATACAGTAGGCCCACAGGCAAGGAGGTGGCTGACCATATTATGTCTATGTTTCGTCAACTTCTTAAACTGCACAAATGCCATAAATTAATTAAAACAGCAGACTTGTAACCAAGTCCCTGAGAAGTTACTACCCATCAGAACTGTCAATTTAGGGATATATGGACATAATATGCTGTGGTATAAGGCAGCTTTCTTATGTTCCTGGGCATCTTCTGCCTGAGGCAGTTTACTTCAGTTTGTCAAAAAGTAGAGCCAACTCCTTCCTCCCAGTTCAAAGCTCACCTGAGCTGCTCACGTCCGCCTTTATGCAAGCCACTACCTTTCTGTTTCAGCCCCCTGTCATTAATGCTGGATAATAGCACTGATAAATTCATGTTCCACAAATTCCCATGCTGAGTGAATACAGGACTGATTTTAGTGACGTGAGAGCTGTCAGCGAAGAGAATACTTAATCATCGCTAGGACTTTCTTTTATGTTTTGGAAATCAACATGCAACACTTCTGTAATCTCTTCGGTAATACGAAAAAGAGCCTGCATAATCAAGAAGAAAGTCATTCCTGGCTCTCTGGCTCTTTTTGTGCATTTGGTTTTAACAAGATCTTTCTTTGTTTTGACCCAGTTGCTCCATGTGGCTCTAGTGCTGCATCCGACTGAATGAGTTTTACCGTCTATTGCTGCCTGGAGTAAAAGAAATGAGCACGCAAGCATACTTCAAATAAGAACAAAATGTTAAATCAGACGGAAATGTTAGGGACATTACCTAATGGTTGCATGTAATTATAGGAGATGCTAATCAGTTTGGTAGCCTCCAGAATATTCCTCGCACAATAGTTTTATAGTAGATCTGTACAAGCAACCGAAACGCAGCCCACCTTCTAGCACTGGGTCCTAGGCAACATCCATGTTTTGCAGACACAGGTAGGTGGAATAAACTGGAGGTTTGTTGAGTCTCAGGTAAACCTCCATATAGAACAAGAAAATTACCTTGGGCTTGGCAGTTTGCAGGTTGGGAAGATGAATGATGAGCCCTGTTCAGTCATTCTGTTCCTTCTACACAAATACCCCTGCCCAAGGGGAAAGTATGAGCTCACCGCCTCCCTGTCACTGTTCCTGAAGCCCCCCGAATGTTTAATTTCTGGAGGAAAAATTCAAATTGATTCACTTTTAAAGGAGAATTTACCTAATCTGCCCTTTCTGAAAGAAAATATGAACTGAAAAACAGCCGTCCTTCAAAATTCGCATTTCTCTGACTCTTGCAGTGCAAACAAAATTAAAAAAATTCCTTCTAGCAGCACCTTAAAGGCCAACTAAGTTTTTATTTTGGTATGAGCTTTCATGTGCATGCACACTTCTTCAGATACGCAGTTCATCAGCCTCATAGTGTGCACCTAAAATTCATAGACTTCTGCGAAGAGTGCATTGAAATGCACTTATTAGTGAGAATAACATACAAAAGATGCATTGTTTTGCAAAAATGCACAATAAGGAAAATCACATGCAGAACTATGTATATTAGGAGACATTTGCACTAAAATGCTGGTGAATTTTTATGGGGACTTTACAAAAAAAAAGCACACTGGTGTGGAAATGTGGAGAACAGGCTTTAAGGTTGGAAAAATGATAAAATGATAGAAATGGACAGATCTACCTATCCTGAGCAGCAGAGACTCTGTAGCACTTGAATTGGCTGCCTGTGTGATTTAAAACCCTGATCTTCCAGGGTTTGAAGTCCTGCGAGAAGCTTGTTCAAATAGAAGGAGACTCCCCATTGCAGAAGCTAATCACCCAACACACAGTGGCAGTGACTGAGATATGTGGGAGAGACAGGGCCTGCCAGGTTCACCCCCACTTTCCTCCTTATACAGTACTAACAGTATGGCGAAATTGGGGCATGGCTGAACAGGGCTATGTGTTGTTAGTCATCAGCAGAGTGGGGCGTAATGGGGCATATTGGGGTGGAGGTACCAACGCATGCAGTGGCTGGGAATGGAACCCTCTTGTGAAATAGTCATCGACCATATAAGTTTACAATTTTTTTCCAAATTTGACAGGCCAATAAGATAAACAAAAGAAAAATTCACTTTTAAAAAGGTTTTCTTTTTTAAAGGTTAATTTAAAGGTTAATTAGGCAGACCCTTAAGAGAACTCTTTCCCACCAAAAGAAAGCAAAAATATGAACTTATTGGAAGGAACGTTAGTTTTTATGTGTCTTTTTGAAGCAGAAGCGAAACAACCTTATGGAAGATAAAAGGAAAATTACTTAACAAAAGTCTCTCATTGAGGGCTTAAGCCAGGCACCCCCAAACTGCGGCCCTCCAGATGTTTTGGCCTACAACTCCCATGATCCCTAGCTAACAGGACCAGTGGTCAGGGATAATGGGAATTGTAGTCCAAAACATCTGGAGGGCCGAAGTTTGGGGATGCCTGGCTTAAGCCATAGCTGCCAAGTTTTCCCCTTTCTCTCGAGGAAGCCTATTCAGCATAAGGGAAAATCCCTTTTAAAAAGGGATAACTTGGCAGCTATGGCTTAAGCCAAGCCCATCAATAAAATCCCCATACTTCTCCCCCTCCAATATATTTTGACCTCTCTGACAAAACAATTGGGCAAGTCAGTGAGCTCTTGCTTTAAAAAATTAAGAACCATGAAAGGGGAAATACTCACAGGAGACCTGTATGAAAATTAAAGGAATGCAAGCTCAGCTTTTGCAGGTTCTCTGCATACTCTGTGAATAATGATGTGCTGAAAGGAGGATGTGAGAAGAAAACTGTGAGGGGAAAGAGCGTGAAGAGACCCAATGCCAGGAGCTTATTAAAATGGATTAGCAAGTCATGATGCCTGAAATGTCAGTCGGAGCTGTCAACAGAAAAGAATTAACTAGATTGGAACCCCAAACACCTAAGAGTCATCTTCTTCACATTTAGCAAATTCCACAGATAGGAGCGCAAAGTTCTTTTCAAAGTAGAGAAATTTTCCATCCAAGCGTGGAGTTCACCACTTGGAGCTGTGGAAGCAGGTAAGCCAGTTTATGTGTCTTGGCAATCAGCTGGCACCTGCTAAATTACAATGGGGAAGCAGGTGGTCTGTTTTTTAAAAAGAAGTTTTACTCCATATGTTCTGCAACAGCAAACTCCAAATTGTGACCAAATATGTACACTCACCAGGGAGTTGTTGCCAATAGCAAACTCCCCCAAGAACTTTTGTGGTTTAGAAAGTAATGGGGAAATGTGCTGAAAAGTGTGGGATGTCCGAATGTTTAACAGGAAGACGTATGAACACAGCACACTGTTCCATCACTGGCCTTCCTGCAAGGAAATTTAGTACTAAACAGGCTGGCCATAATCTAACCAGTGTGAAAGCTTTATGCAAATCAGGGGTGTCAAATTGAAAACAATATGGGGGGCAAGTAAGCCCCACCTTGAATTATTGGCCACATGACTTAGCACATGCACATCATTTGAATGGCAATCCCCATCAACTTTACAGGGTCCCAGTCCCCTCAAATATTTTATTGGGGGGCCGAAGAGACCTTGGCCCTTAAGAGTTGACTCCTATGGTGCAAATCAGGATATACACTCAATAACCAGGTCAGCTGAAAGTGCCATTTGCTTCATTCACATATTACACTTAAAAAAATAATAAGAATCTTTTTTAAGGCGGGTTTTAAAGAGCTCTAAGACTCTCAAGAAGCATACCATGAATGCAGTGAGTCTTTTCTGCCTCCTTCATGACATAACTTCCTCTCCCCACCCCCCACAAAAAAAGTCACTGACTTTCCAGAATGATGTTAAATTGGCTAAAGCTATCGGGCAATGAGAAGAAATCAGAGACACAACCTTGTGAGAATAGAAATCCTGGATCTGCCAGATCCAAGCCAGTATGTGTGGGAAAAGCCCCTTGTTAAGTTATTGGTGCAAATGAAACGCACACATTTTCTATAATCCCCACTCTATTAGTCAAGGCTGTGCTGCTGCTGCTGCTGCCGCTGCCGCCAAAGTCCAGCTCTGTGCGACATGCCGGCATTGAGGGGCAGGCAAAGGTCAGAGCTGCCCTGGGGGGGGGGGAGGCACAAGGAGTCTTTTTTTTCCTTTACAAAATGTTTTGTTTGTCTGTGTATAAATTTGCCCCTTTCTAAGATTTATTTATTGGTGTGTGTGTGTGTGTGTGTGTGTGTGTGTGTGTGTTTTGTAAATCTACCAAAGAATAAAATAAAAATGGTTGTGTGTGCTGTGTCCCATGGGGGGCGGGTGGCAAAAATAGGGGTCAAGGAGGGTCTATTTGGGAGGAGGAGAAATGTCCCTTCTTTCATCTGAGCAATGTAAATGTGTGTGCATAGAAAAATAAAAGTGTATGATCAAATTCATAATTTTATTTTTGGATTGTAGCAGTGCCATGTTTCATTTGATTTCCAATGATAACCTGTCATGTAAATTGAAAGCAGGGGACATTATAATATGCATGTTTCTCTAGTAAATAAATCTTTTCAGAGCATTTATGTTAACGTATGCAAGAGTATGCAAAACAACAACAAATAACCAGAAAGCAATTTCAGAGCATTTAATGAAAAAGAATGAGTACCGCTGAGTGTCTGTAGCACAGTCTATAGTAAATTAAGCACCAATTTATTCTGTATACTTGTTTAAAGATTAGCATAATGGATTTTCAATATGAAATTATATTAATGCTGCAATCCAGTGCATATGTACCTGGGAAGTAGCTCCTGCTGAAATCAGTGGGACTTACTTCTGAGCAGGCACAGATTTTCATTGTAAATATTACTGAGGTAGCATACATAGGTATGGTTCATGCTTTCTCATCCACATTAAAAGTGTGCAAACGGAGGCCACTGGTTCCATGTTTTGTTTCATTTTTTGAGCACCTCCAGATATCTTCAAAAAGACTGCAAGATGCTTCAGATACTCTTGCTTTCCATCTCATCCTATGTCGTCCCCTTCTCCTAGTGCCCTCAATCTTTCCCAACATCAGGGTCTTTTCCAGGGAGTCTTCTCTTCTCATGAGGTGGCCAAAGTATTGGAGCCTCAGCTTCACGATCTGTCCTTCCAGGGAGCACTCAGGGCTGATTTCCCTAAGAATGGATAGGTTTGATCTTCTTGCAGTCCATGGGACTCTCAAGAGTCTCCTCCAGCACCATAATTCAAAAGCATCAATTCTTTGGCGATCAGCCTTCTTTATGGTCCAGCTCTCACTTCCATACATCAGTACTCGGAAAACCATGGCTTTAACTATACAGACCTTTGTTGGCAAGGTGATGTTTCTGCTTTTTAAGATGCTGTCTAGCTTTGTCCTTGCTTTTCTCCCAAGAAGCAGGAATCTTTTAATTTCATGGCTGCTGTCACCATCTGCAGTGATCATGGAGCCCAAGAAAGTAAAATCTCTCACTGCCTCCATTTCTTCCCCTTCTGTTTGCCAGGAGGTGATGGGACCAGTGGCCATGAGCTTAGTTTTTTTGATGTTGAGCTTCAGACCATATTTTGCGCTCTCCTCTTTCCACTAATTGCATTTGAAGAACTTTCTTTTTCTATAATCACCACATTTTTTTGAAACTTTCATAAATTGCCGTAATAATTCTAGTTTGTATAAAGTTAGAAAAAAACAACTCAAATCAATCCTTGTGGTAATTTGTTGGAGACCTTCAACTTGCTCTAACCTTATGAAACTCAGAGAAGTGTAGCTCTGAGAGGGGAATAGGGCTCACATAACTTTTCTCAGCACGTCTCACCCAATATCTCTCGGCACCCTTGCAAACTACACTTCCCAGAATACTTTAGGGGGACGCATGGCCGTGTGTGTCCCAGAAGAGGTCCAGAGAGTGGTGATGAAATGATGGGCCTTCCCTGTAATGTCCACTCCCATTGGTGGAATGCTATCACCAGGGAGACTCAATTGCTGCCAACATGGCATCATCATTGAGTGACTAAAATCTTTAACATTTGACTGTTAACCAAATTGTGAGGAGGTTGTTTTTCTGGGTCTTATCTCTCTTTAGCTTTGCCGTTTCGATTTGAGTATATTGTATTGTCTGTTGTGATTTTAGTGTTCCAATATGCTCCAAGGCTTCCTGTTGGCAGTGACTAATAAATTTGAAGCAAAATAAAAAAAAATTCCTTCAGTAGCACCTTAAAGACCAACTAAGTTTATATTTTGGTATGAGCTTTCGTGTGCATGCACACTTCTTCAGATCTGAAGAAGTGTGCATGCACACGAAAGCTCATACCAAAATATAAACTTAGTTGGTCTTTAAGGTGCTACTGAAGGAATGTTTTTTATTTTGCTTCGACTCAGACCAACACGGCTACCTACCTGTAATAAATTTGAATCGTCACCATCTATTTTGGGGAGCTCAGATGTTCGTATTTATATATGGGGAAAGAACATTTGCCCTACTAGGCTCAATCCCCAGCATTGCCACTGGGAAAGACTCCCAGTTTGACATCCTAGGAGAGCCTCTGCCAGTCAGAGTGGATGATATTGAGTTAGAAGGCCCAATGTTCTGACTCAGTATAAGACTGCTTCCTATGTTGTTCTGTATCTCATGAAAATAACATTTCACATTTCATACCTAGATTTGGGTGGAAACATTATTGTTCTTGTTTTGATTTCTTATGTACACATCTCCCAAGAGTGTTGGATTTAAGGCAGTGAGGGCCATTCCTCCACCTAGGGTGCCAAGCCAATTGGGGCACAAAATAGTAATAAATAAATAAGGAACTGTTGTGAAAATAATAAATCTTTGGGAGGGGTGCCAAATTGTGTCCTCGATCAGGGTGCCTCATTACGAAAATCTGCTCCTGCCCCTAGGCAGATTGTGACAGTTTAAAACACAATATCAAAAAGAGCTTTAAACAAATTTCAACACAAAAATAGAATGGGTTCTAATATATATAATATGCACACACGCACACACACACACACATTTTGCATTTGTGGGACCCACTGTCAGGAGTATGGGCAGGAGTCAGGCTCTGGGGCCTGTAGTGCTTTGCAGGACTGGGCCTGCCTCAACTTGTGCTGGAGAAGCAAGGCGTGGCCACACAGGTGAAGACCTCAGCTTGTGCTGGAGAAGCAAGGAGTAGTCACCCAGGTGAGGCCACTTGAGATCTCACTGCACCTGGTGGCAGGAGCTGGGAGGGATAAAAGCCCAGCATTTCCCTTCAGCTCTTTGCCACAGCAACGCTATCACTGCCTGGTTGCATCTGGCCTCCTGTTCCTTGGACCCTTGCCTTGTTGCTGCCGTACTTCTTGGACCCCTGCCTCGCCTTCGCCTTGCTCCTGCCCCGTGGACCTTTGCCTTGCTTCTTGTTCCTGGATCCTTCGCCTTGCTCCTTGCTCCTTGGACCATTGCTTCGCCTTCGCCTTGCTCCTGCCCCGTGGACCTTCGCCTCTGCCTTCGACCCTGCTTCTTCACCACCATCTTGCCTCTGGTCCTGACGCCCGCCGACCGGACCGTGACACCCACTCTGTTCTTGTGATCGTTTTTATGTCAGGAAAACCTTTCTAAATACATGCACATTCTGAGAAGGCAGGAATGGAAGGAGGAGGAGGAGGAGGAGGAGGAGGAGGAGGAGGAGGAAGTTGATTTAGTTGATCAGGTGAAATTCTTCCCAGATGTCTTTGGGAGTGTGTCCTCACACGATCCCTCTTCCCATTTCATTCATGTAAGCCAAATTCTAGAGCCAAATGGACAATTTACCTTCATTTTTCTGTGTATTCTTGTTTTGATGGGCTTGTCCCATGATGGCCTCCATTCTGAAATACTCTGCTGAGTGAAGTAGGTTTGGCTGCCTTGGGATTGCTAAGAAGTTTCTCTTTTTGAAAAGCATTTATCAAAGCTTTGTGACTGAAGAACTCCTTTTTTTCCTGTTGATTATTTTATATCTATTTAATTTTGGCTGTGCTGGTTTTTCATAGTTTCATTATGATCTTGGTGTTGAGACATGGTCTGCTTTTTCTTTTTCTTTCCTTTTTTATAAAAAAAAAAAACCATTTTGGCTTGATAGGTATGCAGCTTCAGCTGCCTCACTGGTAGTAGGAAAAACTAATACATAAATAAATAAATTGTGAAGCCTCCTGTAAAATTTATTCCATGTTTTACTGTATTTAGATAAGCTGTCCATCTCACAACTTTGCTATCCATTCTTTTTATTTACTACCTGCCATGTTCTGTTTCCAGCGCTTGAGACCCTAAGCTGATCTATTTGTCGCATTGCTGTAAATCAGCAGCTTCCAGATTGCATCACCGAAGTAAGCCTTCTTAAATCAAGGGCAAAAAATACTAATAGAACTTGACAATGACTGTGCAGCTCTAGTCCTATAGCCACTGATCTGGGAGTAAGCCATAGCTGCCAAGTCTCCCGTTTTCCCCGGGAAACCCGCGTTTTTCCGGCTGTCCGCAGCTGACAAAACAGATTTTTTTTGTTTTTTCCCGGTTTATTCTGGCGCGGCGGCCACTTTGGAACTGGGCGGAGCATGCTCAGAAGCGACTTTTGATGCTGCTCTGCCCAGTTCCAAAATGGCTGCAGCGCGACTTCTGGTACGGCAGCCATTTTGGAACTGGGCACAGCAGCATCAAGTCACTTCTGAGCATGCTCCGCCCAGTTCCAAAATGGCCGCTGCACTACTTCCGGTATGCTAATTTCGGTCCGGTCCCTTATTTTTCAGAGAGGAACTTGGCAGGTATGGAGTAAGCACCATTGGACTCTATGACACTAGCTTCTTTGTTGATATGTACCTGTATAGGGTTGCATTTCAAATCCACCCAGCTGTTTTGAACATTGACCAGGTTCACAAGACACTGTAGACCAGGCATCCCCAAACTGCGGCCCTCCAGATGTTTTGGCCTACAACTCCCATGATCCCTAGCTAACAGGACCAGTGGTCAGGGGTGATGGGAATTGTAGTCCAAAACATCTGGAGGGCTGAAGTTAGGGGATGTCTGCTGTAGACCAAATTATGCCTTACTCAGGCCACATGTATGTTCTTGGATACAGCTTGTGGTTAGTGACAAGACAGCTTAACCAGAAGTCCTGATTTAGATAATGTGTTAAGGGTTAACCTTAATGTGTTAAACCTTCAGTGATGTGTTAAGGGAAACCTTCGGTGATGCATTAAAAGGACTGAGGAGAAGCAACATGACAGCTGTCTTGATAAGCCATAGTTTAAAGGTAAAGGGGACCCCTGACCATTGGGTCCAGTTGTGACCGACTCTGGGGTTTGCACGCTCATCTCGCATTATTGGCCGAGGGAGCCAGCATACAGCTTCCAGGTCATGTGGCCAGCATGACAAAGCTGCTTCTGGCGAACCAGAGCAGCACATGGAAACGCCGTTTACCTTCCCACTGTAGCAGTCCCTATTTATCTACTTGCACTTTGACGTGCTTTCGAACTGCTAGGTTGGCAGGAGCTGGGACCGAGCAACGGGAGCTCACTCCGTCGCACGGATTCGAACCCTAACCCTAACGCTAACCCTAACCGCCGACCTTCTGATCAGCAAGCCATAGGCTCTGTGGTTTAACCCACAGCGCCACCTGCGTCCCTACCGGTAGAAGCCATAGTTTACCATGTCATGAAAACCATCCAATAGGAAGGCTGTTTTATTGGGAAGTATTTCATACCCTCCAACATTTCTCTGATGTAGTAGTAGTAGTAATACCCCACTCATCTGACTGAGTTACCCAGCCACTTTGTGTGGCTTCCAACATATAAAAAGGTGTGTGTGTGTGTGTGTACACACATGTAAAAGACCCCTGGACGGTTAAGTCTAGTCAAAGGTGACTATGGGGTTGCGGTGCTCATCTCCGCTTTCAGGCCAAGGGGGCAGGCATTTGTCTGCAGACAGTTTTCCGGATCATGTGGCCAGCCTGACTAAACCGCTTCTGGAGCAACGGAACACCGTGACAGAAACCAGAACGCACGGAAACGCCGTTTATGAAACTATACAGGGTTTCCTTCAGATGTATTCCAAAGGTTGCATGGCTCTGCTAGCTCCAGTATTTCTCTGATGAATATAGGGACATTCCTATAGCAGGACATTCCAGGATCAAATCAAAACCCAGGATGACTTCTGTAAATCCAGGACTTTCCCTGGAAAATGGGGGTACTTGGAGGGTCTGGTATTTAGGGGGGCATGGAGGGAGAAGAGGGGAGCAGTTCCATTGCACAAGGAGACATCCTTGCACTAATGGAACAAGTTGGTTTGATACTGTATGATTTCCAAGAGAAGCAGTAGCTCTATCTTTCCTTTTTATCGCTTTCCCCATAAAACAGAGGTGGAGGATTTGGGTCCACCTCAATAATGAAAACATGCAAAAAAAACCCAAATTGCTTACACCAGCTGCAGTCATATCTGGATGGCAAGGAGCTTGTGGACTCTCCTTCCTTGGAGGTTTTTAAGCAGAGGTTGGATGGCAATCTGTCATGGATGCTTTAGTTGAGATTTCTGCATTTCATGGGGTTGGACTAGATGACCCCCGGGGGTCCCTTCGAACTCTACAATTCTATGATTCTAATTTGGGACTCAGGAAAATTTAATCAATACAACTCTTGATGTTTCAGTTGAGGGCACAGCAAGGCACGACTCCACCTTCTAGTCCAAACAAGACATCTACATTTCCCCCCCAATTCATCTTTTGACCAAATTATATGTCTTCTAGCATTTGGGCTGTAATCCCTTGTTCTGTGTTTTACTTCCTTGCTTATAAATATTGATGATTTCACAGTACAAAGAGACAATTTATTCTTTTGCATTCCGTTGTACTTGTTTTATTCTGATACAAAAGCCAAATCAATTTTAATTCAGCCCAGTTATTTGTGCTGTATGGCAGGAGCGAGAACAGGAGACCCTGTTAACACACTTTCTGCCTATTATAATAATCTTTGTAGAATCACAGCATTTATAGTGATGTAAATGGACAAATCTGACACATTTACAATGTACCAAATGTTTAAATTTTCTATTATCCTAAATAAAACTTAGTTAAGTGGCAAGATTTGCAATAAATAGAAATGCAGTAACTGGATGTTGATATGCTCACTGCTTTAGCATCTACTTTGTTTTTTTCAGTTTCCAGATTCCACTCTTGAACAATTGCAGACTTGCCCAGGCTAATGAGTTTCCTCTCAGCATGAATACAGCATCCATTGAGTCAATGACTTTTTAAAAGTCCATGGCCTCTACTGAAACAAATCCTTCTGGCTGCATATATATGTGATTTAAAACCAACTTGCTGAGTTGCAATTTTAACATTGTTTCACAGATTATAGCTAAGGTGGCTTGTTATAACACTCTACCTAAAATTAATGCTACAATGTCACCAATGGCACAAAGCAACAGGATTGTTCCATTTGTTCAATTAACAGGAAATTAGCAGAATGGCTAAAGCATGCCTTCTACCGTAATATAAATTTATCCAACAGGATTTTTGAGGGTGCTATTGGATTCTCTAGGAATCGCTTTTCTAGAGTAGACCAAGATCTATCTGTTGTCTAGAGTATTCCACTTTCAAGAATAGTAAGCCATCTTCACATGACCAGATTTCTTAGACTTGTAACTTAAAGGTTTCCAAGCAATTTTACATAAATACATAATTTCCGTAATGCTGACAACCCCAGCTCATCTAATGCCAGTACGTTTCTGAGCACAATTCAAAGTGTTGGTGCTGACCTTTAAAGCCCTAAATGGCCTCAGCCCAGTATACCCGAAGGAGCGTCTCCACCCCCATCGTTCAGCCCGGAGACTGAGGTCCAGCGCCGAGGGCCTTCTAGTGGTTCCCTCACTGCGAGAAGTGAAGCTACAGGAAACCAGGCAGAGGGCCTTCTCGGTAGTGGTGCCCGTTCTGTGGAACACTCTCCCACCAGATGTCAAGGAAATAACCAACTATCTGACTTTTAGAAGCCATCTGAAGGCAGCCCTTTTCGGGGATTTTTGTTATGTTTTATGTTGTTGTTTTACGTTGTTGTTTTATGTTGTTGTTGTTGTTATGTGGAAACCCAGCCAGATGGGCAAGGTATAAATAATAAATCATCATTATCATCATTATTATCATCATTATCGTTCTGCCCGGACACTGAGGTCCAGTGCTGAGGGCCTTCTGGCGGTTCCCTTGCTATGAGAAGCTAAGTTACAGGGAACCAGGCAGAGGGCCTTCTCGGTAGTGGCACCCACCCTGTGGAATGCCCTCCCATGAGAGGTCAAAGAAAACAACAATTACCAGACCTTCAGAAGGCATCTTAAGGCAGCCCTGTTTAGCGAAGCTTTTAATGTTTGATGGATTTCTGTATTTTAATGTTTTGTTGGGGGCCGCCCAGAGTGGCTGGGGGAACCCGGCCAGATGGGCGGGGTATAAATATTATTATTATTATTATTATTATTATTATTATTATTATTATTATTGCCTCTGATGCCTTCTGAAACTGCCACATTTCCCCATCCAATCAGATGTCATTCCTTCCTGTTCTTTCTTATTTCCCACCCACCCACATCTTCCTCTGAACTATTGGAAAGGGAAGTTTCTTAAGGCAGCAAAAGTTTCTGCTCTTAGGAGCAGATGGAAAACATGCGCAAAAATGTGTCATCAGCATGGCAACAACTGCATTTGCCAATGGATAGATTCAAGACATATAATATTTAGAATTCTAAATGAGAGCATTATCCCCCCGCTTCCAATGTTCATTTCCAAATGATGCCAAACTACAAGATACTTTAGTTACAACTAACATCTTGCAAGAAATTCCCATAGTTAGGATTTACTATTCACTTGAGTATGCTTATTTAGATGCTTGCAAATATTATCACCAGCTATAATGTCCTCAGTATCGTATGCATATTGCTAATAGTGCTTAGCTTCCTTACAGCTTACAATATTGGCTTTATTGCTTGAAATTTCAAAAGGAAGCCTAGCAAGATAAGCAAGCCATCTCCATTTCCTTTTTCTAAATGGAGGCATTTTATTACATTATCATTAACTATTTGAGTTTCAAACAGCCCTTAAAACAACAGACAGTGGACTTACAAAAATGTGCAGTGTATACATTTAGGTAGGTCAGGTTTTTTTTATTAGAAAGTATTGGGCAAAATGGTCATTACGTTGCCATGGAGCTATTTGCAGTAGAGAAAGCATGCTTCTGAAATTGAGGCTTAATATTGTAAACTGGTTGTTCATGCAGGTAGCATGTACAGGTCACTGGCAAGAGATTTTTTGGGCAGAGGGGAACATATTGGATTTTCCACTGGAAAGGATAAATCTGGATTATTAGCCACAGTGATATATTTTCCCAATGATGTTGTGTAGATGTTGTGGAGTTGGGTGGCGGGTGCATTCATCAGAAGCAGCTATACCTCGATAAATGTCAGGGGCTGGGCAGAGGAGGAATGGTGGAGACTGCCTCCCCAGCCTGACCCTTCCAGAGAAGAAGAAGAAGACAGCTCAGAAGTACAACAGGGGTTTGAAGGAAATCACAGCTCAGAGGCAGATGAGGGGAAAAGCTGGGAAATAATGGGAGAGGAGGAAGAAGAAGCATCAAAGGGGTGACAGGTGAAGAACACAGTGTCTTTAGAAAGCATTCCAGATCCCTCCTCTCCCAGAACCCGGTGAGCATTGAAATTAGGAGAGCAAAGAGCTCAAAGGCAGAGGGCACTTCTCAGCACCCATAGTGGTGATGCATGAAGGAAGAGAGGGAGGGGGTGGAGACTCGGCCATTATTCCAAGAGGCTGCATTTATAAGCCTCTCTGTGAATATTGAATAAAAAGCAGTTGGTAAGAACTTTCCTTCTCTTATCCTTTCCTGGCAACCTACCATGGAGGTTGGCTCCTCTGACACCTGAAAATACAGTGCTACTTCGGGTTACAGATGCTTCAGGTTACAGATGCTTCAGGTTACAGACTCCGCTAACCCAGACATAGTACCTTGGGTTAAGAACTTTGCTTTAGGATGAGAAAAGTGGTACCTCAGGTTAAGAACAGTTTCAGGTTAAGAACGGACCTCTGAGGTACCACTGTAAACTCCCAAAGAAATGTTAGTTATGGCAGACTACCGTATTTTTCCATGTATAAGGTTTCCCCCCTAAAAAATAATGTCCAAAATTTCGGGGCAACTTATACACAGATAGATCTTTCTCCATTTTCTTAAATCGGAGTCCCCCAAAATATGGGGCGTCTTATACATTGGGGCGTCTTAAAGACAGAAAAATATGGTAAATAGGCACTTTGCTTTTGACCCACTGCCATCACCCATCTTCCTGATACAGTTCCCAAGGTCATGTTCCAGCCTTTCCCTTTCATCTATACTTTTTCGATCTTGCCTATATGCCCACCTTATTTTATTGTATTTATTACATTTATATACTGCCCTTCATCATAAGATCTCAGGGCGGTTCACAAAATAATTTTCATTTGGTATATTTAAGGTCAAAATTAAATTAACGTATTTGAGAATGAATCAGGACCAGAAGAATATTTATTTGCATCAGCCACTAGCTATAGCAATAAAACAAAATAAAATGAACTGAAGGTAGAGGTAAAAAATTAACTGTAGAAAATACATTTTGGGGGTTTACATCAATAATCAAATAATAGATCTTGTTCTAATTGCCCCCACTAAAAACCTTGCAGTTTTTGCTGTCACCTGATCATCTTGATCTACTAGAAGAAAGGACACAGTACGATGGTTGAGCAACCTGGCATAGAGAATAATAGAGGGGTAATATCCTCATATTTTATATACTTTTGAAAATGTATATCTTTTGAGTTCCTTCTACTCCCCCCCCCAATAAATTTATCTCTCCTTCTCTCTCTTGTAACAGAAAAATATCAGGGGGAAACATTTCTAATTAATGGCATTCATCAAGTCTCAATAGAACTTTACTGCACAGAGATCCTCATTTTTAAGTGAATGAAAAATAAGGCCACAGGTCAAACAGTACTGCTCATTAAGGAAAGTAGCTTCTTATCCCCTTGTAAAACTTTATGGTATTGCAGCTCTCTTAAAAATGCTCTGTGAAATAAATATTTAAAACATAACTCACTGCTTGCATGGCAGAGGTGATCGAAGAGGAAGGCTTGAGGTATATGTGAATCACAAACCAGAATTATAATGTCTGGATTCTAAAAGATTAAACAAGCATGTATTCAGAGCGGATGAAGGGACTTCAGCAAGCATACCTCTTGCAAATATAACGGGACACAAGCAAGGGTGAGAGGCAGCCAAGCAGCATATTTCCCCCTGTGTTTAAATCTAGCACATAAATCTTTCCTGCGGTTTGTAAGAAAACTGATCAGAAATTCAGCATTGTAAAATAGAGGGTGTCTGCCTTGTCTTGGCGAGCATTTGCCATTATTCTGCTGACCACATCTGACAACAGCATATGTGAGAGAAGGTTGTGTAAGGGTATTAAAATTACTTTCGCTATAATTTCATTTTGCATGCCACCCCACTCTCTGAGCAGCGTGAGGTTCCAGGCACCTACCCAGGGTTCGGTTTCTTTGGAATGTGGGACAATGGAAACTGTGGTGTCTTTATGATACATGGTTTAATTAAATGCACATATATAACCTTAGCCTATGAAGGAGGGACTCTCAGCATAAACACCTCACAGGGGTGCCACCTGGGAGGGGGGTGAGGGGCCACCAATATTTTCAAGTAGGGGGCTACCCCCAAATTCTGTGGTGATCCTCAAAAAGATGCATCAGTGTGAAGCATCTTTACCCTGGCATGTCCTTTCGACAGACACTCTGATGATCTCCACCAGGAACACACGAGGGTCAAGCATCTTCGCCAAGGCAATGTGGGGTGTGTGGGGTGAGGTGCATCCCTTTCACAAAGGTAAAGTAGCTGGCAGTGGGTGGTTGGGGGGTGGCAGGCTGTGTTGACCTGGCTGGGTGTGGGTGTGTGTGGCACGCATGTGACATCATGCACATGAGATGCCCCTGCCCATTGTTGGGGCAGCTCGACATGTCTGACACCTCAGAAGGTCATGCTTCTCCCAAAATCACATTTTTGGATTCAAGCAGAAATGAAACATGGCTCCTCCCTCTCGGGCTTCTGCTTTCAGCTTGCTTCTAGGCCAGTTCTCTCTCAAACAGATCTTGCTTTTCTCCTACTACCATCCAGTTGAGGGAGGGGGGCACACCTATTTGCCTTCCAGTGTGGTGTAGTAAAGAGCTGTAGTCTCATAATCTGGAGGACCAGGTTCGCATCTCCGCTCCTCCACATGCAGCTGCTGGGTGACCTTGGGCTAGTCACACTTCTTTGAAGTCTCTCAGCCCCACTCACCTCACAGAGTGTTTGTTGTGGGGGAGGAAGGGAAAGGAGGATGTTAGCCGCTTTGAGACTCCTTAGGGTAGTGATATAGTGGGATATCAAATCCAAACTATTCTTCTTCTTCTTCTTCTTCTTCTTCTTCTTCTTCTTCTTCTTCTTCTTCCTCTTCCTCTTCCTCTTCCTCTTCCTCTTCCTCTTCTCCTTCTTCTTCTTCCTCTCCTCCTCCTCCTCCTCCTCCTCCTCCTCCTCCTCCTCCTCCTCCTCCTCCTCCTCCTCCTCCTCCTCCTTCTTCTTCTTCTTCTTCTTCTTCTTCTTCTTCTTCTTCTTCTTCTTCTTCTTCTTCTTCTTCTTCTTCCAGCATTGACCACTAACATAGCAGGGATTTCCTCCATCTCTTTTCTCCTTCTGCCCCCACCCCAATCGGGGGTGTCGGGAGAACCCCCAGAACAGCATACTTGAAGGAGGAGAGGGGAGATTATTCTCTCAAGTTAGCAGTAGGCTAATGCTTGCACTGACAGAATCTCAAAATTAGCTGCAAGCAAAATTTCCATGACAGCTCCAGCACAGGATTGTTTCAAGGTCTGCTCCTGTTATACATAAATTCCCCTGAGGGCCAGGTGGTCCAATGTGTGTCCTGAATGTACAGTTGCAAGTGGAATTATTCAACCTACAGTCACCCTATAGAAAAAAATCTCTGTTTGCAGCACATGAACCCAAAAATATTACGGAACTGGAGGCCATTGCTCATGAGGAACGGGTTAAGCTTCATCATGAACGCTGCCGGAAGCTGCTGTCTGACTATGCATCTCATTTGCAGCAGGTCACAGCAGCAAAAGGCAGCTCTAGTAAGTACTGAAGGTGCTTGCCATGAAGGGTTTGAATAATAGTGAGAGTGGAGAAGTCAATATTAGTTGCATCTTCAGCTGAAAGCATCTGTTGTGTTGAGGCTATTTCAATTGCTTTTGTTTGATTTGCTCATTGCACACAGCTGAAAGTCCGGGAATTTTGATAATAAACCTGATTTGCAGGGGGGTGGGGAGTGAATAATTTTGATTGCATCTATAGGAGCCAACCCCTAAGAGGTGAGGTTCCTTGGGCCGCCTCCCAATAAAATAACTGAGGGAGCTTACTACACACACACCCCAAGTGGATAGGACTTGCCGTTCAAATGGTGTGCATATACTGTGGGATGCAAAAGGGTTAAGTGCAGTCAAGTCACAACAATTCCTAGATAGTCCACTTGGAGGACTGAGGAGGAACACATGACTAAGGCTACTTTCCTGTTCCTCCACATGCAAATGAGATGGGGAAAGCAGCAGATAAATTCTCCAGCAAGCAGCCATTTCCCTCTCTTACACTCTTACTCTCTTGGAATTCAAGGACTCAATATCTAGTGAGGATTCTCTCTCTCTCAAGGCCTCCAGCCTAGAGAGAGATGAGATGGAATCTCACTTCTTATAAGTGAACTTCACAATGTATATATTACTTTTTACCTAAGCAAGTCTACCTCTTGAGCATGCTGTATCTCAGGAAGATTGTAAGTAAACATCTTTTATACTTTTAAGAGCATTGTGTCGTGTCTTTTCTTTTAAGAGGGATAAAGGGGAAAATACACTTTATTTTAGTGGCTTAAATCAAGCCTGCGCAAACGCTTTTCTGCTGTGTATTTTGCAAAAAGAGAATGTTTTTACTCTGCTAAAGTTTGGTGCTTGCTAGCGCAAGCGGGGATAGGATATATTAATCAATATCTCCTCATCCACATTCCTGAACATTCCCACATATACCGCATCATGTGATCGATTATGTGGGGTTGGGCTTACCTGTCCCCCTCCTCCCACCGCAATAATTTATTCAAGTTGGCACGTCTGGTCCTGAAAGCATGCTTGCAAAAGAGCTATGATAGACAACAGCTCCCTGATGAGAGTATACTCAGTGGAGGACCAAGGTTTGCATCTGCCTGATGTGTGAAATACCCAAAAGCTGTTCCACAACAGGTCTATAGGATAATATAAATTTAGCAGTAGAAATAGTTC
This sequence comes from Zootoca vivipara, assembly GCF_963506605.1. Lineage (NCBI taxonomy): Eukaryota > Metazoa > Chordata > Lepidosauria > Squamata > Lacertidae > Zootoca > Zootoca vivipara. The sequence continues at coordinate 17,569,719 of NC_083279.1, forward strand.
ATGCTATAGTAGGCCTGGTGTTAAGTCCAATTCCGTTGTGCCTGCCTAATGTATGAATTAATCTTCACATACAATTTTCTTTTGCGTGGACAGGCGTCCCCCAACGCCCCCCCCCTGGCGACCCGGTGAGCGGAATAAAGACGCATAACAGCGTGCTATGGGATTCAAGTTGGCCACAACTTTATTAAGATTCAGAGGTAGAGAGACCTTGACTCAGGCATTGGGCGTTATCCTTCCCAGTCCCCAGCCGGGGTTCTGGGAGGCTTCGGGGTTATCCACATGTATGGGGGTTGGGGCTGGCTCTGGAGAACATATGTTCAAGCAGAGAGAGCCTGCCCCCTGTTCGCCACCGCTGGAAGGGGGAAGTGATGACGCCTATTGGCATGGCCAAGGCTTTCCCCAATACCCCGCTCTTGTTGCTGCAAAGGGGGTGAGGTCTCTGCCTCACGCTCCTCCCTCTAGGAAAATCGCCAAAGAATTTCCGCCCAAGGCCTGACACTGCCAAAGTTGTGACGTGTTGCTAGGGGAAAGGCGAAACCTTCCAATGCAGGAAAATTCCTTTCTGACCCTTCAATTGCGGCCTTGACGTAGCAGCGCCTGTGAACCTGTAGAGAAAAGGTTAACCTGCAAAAGAACTTGAATGAGGGTGTGGAGGGTGGGAGAAGCTCTGGAACCAACTGGTGCTTGGAGGTAAGATTCCAATTCTCTTGTGTGAGCCGGACAGTCCCTCCCCTTACCTGGCCATCCCCTGGCAACACCTCCCCAGGCAGGATTGGACGCTGGGCTTGGGTAGGCGGAGACCCCTGGCATTCTACCTGGGAAGGCAATGCCAGCCCTGAACTACCAGGGAGTCACCTCTGGGACCAGGGGGCTGTGCACGTCCACACAAAAGTCGCCCCCCATTGATGTATGGAGCGGTCATTCCTGATGAATTTTGTGTTTAAACAGATATTTCATCCAGTCACATATTCAAAATGTGCTGATAAAGGTTCAACTCATCCCACCACCCCCTCTCCCCCCCCCCAGTAAAACTGCTTATTGTGTAAAAGATCTGAAATAAATTATTCTATAACTAAACCTGTGATGCTCTGTGAGGATAACTGGTCATTAATGAAAAAATTCCTTCAGTAGCACCTTAAAGACCAACTAAGTTTATATTTTGGTATGAGCTTTCGTGTGCATGCACACTTCTTCAGATTCAGTATCTGAAGAAGTGTGCATGCACACGAAAGCTCATACCAAAATATAAACTTAGTTGGTCTTTAAGGTGCTACTGAAGGAATTTTTTTATTTTGCTTCGACTCAGACCAACACGGCTACCTACCTGTAACTGGTCATTAATGGTTGTTCTTGCTTCTTTGTTGTTACGCTTTGGTTTAAAAAGATAACTGGATCAACTCCTTATATTAATTTCCCGATATTTCATAGAGTAGCCCTTTTAACTCACTGATCTCTTCATATAAATATTGAAACAGGTGCATGGTTTCAAGGTTATACATTATAAATAATAAAGTTCTCATATGAGAAAGCTGCCACATGCTATTATGAAATCATTTTTAGCTCTGATAAATTGCATATTTGAAGGCAATGCCAGAAGTTGTATTCATTGCTCAGCAGTTTCTAGCTAAACATTTGCTTTGCAAACATGATATAGCTTTCAATGCATATCCACTTATATAGTCCTAATCATCCCTGAGCAAACCCAATTTATTCCATCAGGATGTATATAGGACCAATGCTTGGTGGCACCCACTCTTCAATTATATAGATATATATATATAATAACTTTTTTTAAAGTAGATCTATATACAGTGGAACCTCGGTTTATGAACACCTCGGTTTATGAATTTTCGGTTTATGAACGCCACGGACCCATCTGGAACGGATTAATTCACTTTCCATTACTTTTAATGGGAAAGTTCGCTTCAGTTTATGAACGCTTCAGTTTATGAACAGACTTCCGGAACCAATTACACCCATGTTTCAGTTTATGAACGCTTCAGTTTAAGTACTCCGCGGACCCGTCTGGAACGGATTAATCCACTTTCCATTACTTTCAATGGGAAAGTTCGCTTCAGTTTATGAACGGTTACTCCGCTGACCGTCTGGAACGGATTAATCCACTTTCCATTACTTTCAATGGGAAAGTTCGCTTCAGTTTATGAACGCTTCAGTTTATGAACAGACTTCCGGAACCAATTGTGTTCATAAACCGAGGTACCACTGTATTAGCAATTAAATGAAACTCTGCACATAGCAAACACCAGGAAAATTGAGAGAATTGCACTGTGGATGGAGGAACAGACCGACAAAGCTTGCAATTTCAGTGAACTGGATAAGAATATTTATTGGTAGCATTTTTCAAAAGGGATACATGGTTAAAAAGACTGCAAAATTAGGTCTTCATGTGTTGGGATGCGAAACCTCCCACAGACATGGTCAAATTATTTATGTTTAAGGTTTAATAGGTTTTTTTTATTATTATTTCCAGCGTATAAGAGAAATAAGCATATGTATGTCAGTTTTTCCCATATTCCACGGCTAACAGAGCAAATATTTCTACTGATGTTGGGGGCCAAGTTTGAAACATGGTGGTTTCCCTAAGGCCACCCAAGGAGATTGTGACTGGCTTTACAGTTAAACAAGGGTCCTCCTAACTTACAATAAAATGATTCCTTTTTCCTTCCTCAGAAGGAAGTCAACATTTTGCCATCGTACACTATTCCCGGGGAATTAGGGAGGATACGACGTAGTGCCTGGGCTACTGAAAAGAAGCTTTGTTGACCCCCCAAAAGGGACATCACCACGATTTTATCTGTCTTTTCCTCAAAAGTCAAAGAATCCTATTGCCTACTCCAATTTGCTGGGCCCCAATTCTGAAGAGCTTAGGGATGAAAACGGGATGAAGATGTTCAGAAATGGGATGAGCTTTTTGCATTGATGCATTGAAATTTATTGCAATGTTTACCTGCATGCCACTTTGAGCTCTTTCTCCTACGGTCTCCAAAGGAGCATTATTTTAAAAGCAAGCAAGCTGTACATAGAAGGAAAACAGACTGATAGAAATCTTCATAACTTCATGGAATTCCAGATAGAGTCAAATTAGAATTGGAGATTCTAATTATAGGTTTATCAGAGTGCTGACTCAGCAAAGTGGGGGGGGGAGCTCGTCTTATTAATTTGTCATTAGTTTCACTCTTATTGAAATCTAATCAAATAATTTCACTTGTACTATAACAGGCATAATAGGAAGGAACTCAATTTTTCTTCAGCGATAATTCACATCTTTTTGGGATAAACTATTCAGCTCACAATCTCAGTTTATCCACTTGGGAACCAATTATTGACTTGTAAAATGGAACACACCTCCAAATATGGTTTAAATAATTCAGTCTCTAAATTCATGCATATTCATCAAACCACAAACTTATGCATAAATATTAATGAATGGTAAAAGACGGCTGTTCTCCATGTTACTTCACCTTATCAAAAATACTCTGTCATTTCATTCCCATTAGTTGTGGGAATAAATGAAGAATGTGCATAATGTGCATCTTTAAAATAAAATTCCACGATGGCACATTCGTTTTTTAAATCTCCATTTCACCCTTAAAATTAATTCAATACAGTGTATTTCAGTGCGTCATTTCAAACTACTTGTAGCGGACCAAAGACTTATTCCCTTTATTCAATCCAGTGCCAAGTTTTGTCTCTTTTTCCTATACAGTGGTACCTTGTTTTAAGAACACCTTAGTTTATGAACAACTTGGATTAAGAATGATGTAAACCCAGAAGTAGGTGTTTTGGTTTGTGAACTTTGCCTTGGAATAAGAACATGTTTCAACTTCCTGTTGAGTGTGTTCCATTTGTAAATTGAGTCCCCCGCTGCTATGGGAAGGCATGCCTTGGTTTAAGAATGCTTTGGTTTAAGAAAAGACTTCCAGAACAGATTAAGTTCGTAAACCAAGGTACCACTGTTCAAGAGTGCAAAACCCTTCCTTTCTGTTCACTTAGCAAAAACACTGATTCACATTCAAGTCATATCTCATCTGGACTACGATAACCTTTTTTTCTAGTTTTTGTTTCATAACCTTGGTCCCCTTACCTCTGCCCATTACTTTCTGGTCAAAATCATGCATCTCTCTCATTGTTCTGATCACATGATACCCAACCATGAATCTCTTTACTGGCTTCCTGTGCACTTTCAGAACCAGCACAAGTTCTTTGCCCATATGTTCAAACTTCTCAATGGCTTTGATCACTTCAGTCATGATTTCCACTATATCCCTGTCTGCAAACTTCACCTTCTCCAGCATTAACCATGATCTTCTTCTCAAATCCACCTTTTCTCCTTCCCATGGATATGCTTGAAACTGCAGCCTGCAATGCTACATCTCTCCACTTCCTTCAAAATGCACATCAGAATCCACAAAGTTTCTGCTACATTCCCATCTTGAGTTCATCATAGATGCAAAACAGAAGACAAAATGAATGTCCTAGAAAGATAAATAAACATCATGCTCTGCTGTATCTGAGGCTAAGTATTTATAGAGGAATATATAGAACACATGAGTTTCCTATTTACCTCAGCCTCCCCTTCCTCTATTGTTTCCCTTGTGTTTATTCTTATATGGTCGTACCTTGGATCTTGAACGCCTTGGTACCCGAACGAATTGGCTCTCGAACGATCAAAACCCAGAAGTGAGTGTTCCGGTTTTCCAATGTTCTTTTGGAAGCTGAACGTCCAATGGAGCTTCTGTGGCTTCCGATTGGCTGCAGGAGCTTCCTGCAGCCAATCAGAAGCCACACTTTAGTTTTTGAATGTTTTGTAAGTCAAATGGACTTCCAGAATGGATTCTGTTTGACTTCCAAGGTACGACTGTACTGTAAATTCCCTTGAAAGGTCATGGAAACTGATAATGCTACAGTACGGTAATAGCTTTACTGTTTTATGTAAATAAAACAAAACCCCAAAACATTTTTTAACACTTGCAGAAGCACATGGCTGTTGTTAAAATATATGCAAATCATATTTTTAAACTTCTTTTGTTTTTGTTTATTTTTTTAATGGAAGGAGCTGCCAGTTTGTGATCAGGATATAGTTTAGAAGTGTAGGAGCTTTTGAATTCTGAAAAGCATTAATGCATCTCGATGAACATTGCAAACCTCTTAGAATTGTCCTTGACTATTCACTTTCTATGCATGAATACTCATGCACAATCACTGATGGTGTCAGTTATTAGGAAAGATTTTATACCTGCTTCATATGTGACAGCTGCTGTCTCTGCAGACCTTCCTCTTCCAACAAGCCTTTAAAGAAGAGATCATTCAAAGTCTGCATCTGCATTGAAATTGTTTCTAGACGTTCTCATGGTTTTATCACTTGTGTGTTCCACTCTGGGCTTCTTTGGGTGGAAGAGTGTGATACAAATAAATAAGTGGTAATAATATTAATAGAGTCCTAGATAAATTAATGTCCAATAATATTCTGCACCTTTGTTAACAACAACAACAACAACAACAACAACAACAACAACAATTTACTTTTTAAAAAATAAAAAAGCTATAAAGATCTGTTAATACCTTCTCCCTTTTCTACAAGCCTACATGGCTACAGTTCCTTGTTGCCTTTCAACTCTCCCTGACCTCACTCTCATTTGCAAGGTGAAGCTCTATATACCGACTTCCAAGACCAGATTTTGTGAAAATGTATGCAGCCTTGCCACAACCTCAACATCCACTAGGAGTGGAAGGTTTTGCCACATAGCCATGGAAGCTTAAGGAAACCAAAATAGAGACAACCTGCCTGATCAATGAAACGTAGACATCCTCCTGTATGTTCTGCTATTGTTAAACTGTTGCCTCCTGGCGGCTTCTTAATGTGTGTTTTCTCAGAACAGGATACATGGTGCAATGAACATAGGACTGAACCACCCCAGATGCTCATGTGGAGATATCCCATCCAGTAGCAATGGGGATAGGGAGATTTTATTCACTTCTGAGTTGCCACAGAGAGCATGGAACCGATTTTGGAGTTTCTTCTCATTCAAGGATTTAGAGCAGGCATCCCCAAACTGCGGCCCTCCAGATGTTTTGGCCTACAACTCCCATGATCCCTAGCTAACAGGATCAATGGTTGGGGAAGATGGGAATTGTAGTCCAAAACATCTGGAGGGCCAAAGTTTGGGGATGCCTGATTTAGAGATATCCACAATGAACCCAGCCTTTTATTCTATGGAGTCTATGTTTGTGGAAAGAAACATCCCATGCACATCTAGACTGCATGCACACTACGGTAGGTACTTCGCTGACTACTGGTTGCTTTCTTAAATTGACTTATGAGGCTAACCCCATTTTATGTGTTATTCCAGCTTCTGAAACTTTACCCGTTTCCCCACAAGTGTCTAATCATCTCAATCATCATCTACCGGTATTTGTCATCTCCTTACATTAATTGTTATCTTATGTAATTATGTTTTTTTCTTTTTTTTAAAAAAGTCAAACTACTGCCTTGATGACAACTCATATAATTATTACTTACAGCCTGTTCTTCCTGTCAGCAGTTTTGCTGTCCCTGGTGACTAACAAATCACCACCTTCCTGTCCAATAACCTAGCAGCTTTTGGCCTCACCTTTCTTACGGTTTCCAATTAATCATTTCCCTCTTGTCACAACTATGCTATATATTAGTCTCCAATATATTTAAAGAGACCATTGCAACAGGAAGTTCTATTCAATTCAAACTATACCATGACTCAAGGGGCCCATTCATTGCCATTTCTCCCCCAAAGTGAAGTGCCTAATTGGCTTTGTAATTATTTTTTCAATCACATATTCTAAAAGTTATAGGGCTAAATCTTGAATAATAAAAATGCAAAAAGAATGTGGGAAACCTTTTTGTGTGGGGGGAGAAATTAATTTGAGTAGTTTGTGGAAATGATGATAGACAGAGGGATGGTGAAAGAATCTATATAAGTTTTTTTTTAAGCCACTAATTCCAGTTACTGTAAGGCAAGACTATATCCACATCTACACCAAGCATTTAAAGGATTCTTATACCACTTTAATAATCAGGGCTTCTTCCAAAGCCCTGGGAACTATAGTTGGTTATTGGTCCTAAGAGTAATTGGTTCAAAATTGGGAAAGGAGTACAACAAGGCTGTATATTGTCTCCCTGCTTATTTAACTTATATGCCGAATTAATAATGCAAAAGGCTGGACTGGATGAATCCCAAGCCAGAATTAAGATTGCCAGAAGAAATATCAACAACCTCAGGTATGCTGATGACACAACCTTGATGGCAGAAAATGAGGAGGAATTAAAGAATCTTTTAATGAGGGTGAATGAAGAGAGTGCAAAATATGTTCTGAAGCACAACATCAAAAAAACTAAGCTCATGGCCACTGGTCCCATCACCTCCTGGCAAATAGAAGGGGAAGAAATGGAGGCAGTGAGAGATTTTACTTTCTTGGGCTCCATGATCATTGCAGATGGTGACAGCAGCCATGAAATTAAAAGATGCCTGCTTCTTGGGAGAAAAGCAATGACAAACCTAGACAGCATCTTAAAAAGCAGAGACATCACCTTGCCGACAAAGGTCCATATAGTTAAAGCTATGGTTTTCCCAGCAGTGATGTATGGAAGTGAGAGCTGGACCATAAAGAAGGCTGATCGCCGAAGAATTGATGCTTTTGAATTATGGTGCTGGAGGAGACTTGAGAGTCCCATGGACTGCAAGAAGATCAAACCTATCCATTCTGAAGGAAATTAGCCCTGAGTGCTCACTGGAAGGACAGATCGTGAAGCTGAGACTCCAATACTTTGGCCACCTCATGAGAAGAGAAGACTCCCTGGAAAAGCCCCTGATGTTAGGAAAGATGGAGGGCACAAGGAGAAGGGGACGACAGAGGACTAGATGGTTAAACAGTGTTCTTGAAGCTACCAACAAGAGTCTGACCAAACTGCAGGAGGCAGTGGAAGACAGGAGTGCCTGGCGTGCTCTGGTCCATGGGGTCCCGAAGAGTCGGACATGACTCAACGACTAAACAACAACAACAATTCCCCTCATGCAGCTACAATTGCTAGAGTTGTTAAACAGGAAATGTCTCTTCTTATTGAACTGTGGAAATTGTATCTCTGTATCTCAGAACAACTTTCAGTACCCTTAGCAAATGATAGCTCCCATGATTCTTTGGGGGAAGCCATGATTCTTAAAGTGCTATCATAGTCCTCTAAATGCCTCCTAAGACAGACGTGGCCTGTATCATCATACCATCTCTCACATGATAGCAATAGGAGTGGAGGCGGAGACACTGTGGTTTGTCTAAAGCTACTCTGCATACTCGCAGCTGAACTGATATTTGAACCAGGGTTTCCACAGCTTGTTCTGTTAATTACCACATCACGCTGCTTTCAAACAAGAGGCGCATGAGTAAGTATGAGGCAGAGGGCTGCATCAAAGTTTGAACTCAGGGGAACATATTAAAGCTGAAGACATCAGACAAGGTGAAGGAGAGGAGCAATACTAATTCGACAGAGCTGGAATTATGAAGCCCTGATTGCAGCTTCACTATCTCAAGTGCCTCTGACATTTGCTGGTGACTTAACAATTTAATCAAGAAGGGGCACTAGAATTTCCATAGATAAAAAGAACCATACTCCTCAGACACCTAGAATGGTTATTTTTTATCCATCAAGGCTCCAAGAAATACTGCTAGCATTACAGTGTTGTTGGCTGGAAAAGCTGTCGCTCTGGACAGAATTTTATAATGTGGATATGCAGCTGGGGAGGGAGTAAAGTACATGTGGACCCAGTGTTCTCTATGGTAGTACAGGTGCTAGGAGGACCTTCCATTACAGGAGTGGGGAACTTCTGACACAGGGACAAATTCTCCTCTCCAGCTCTGTGTCTCTGGTCCTTGGGACACTTCCTAGAGAAAAAGTCAACAACCCAATCAATAATATGAATGCTGTCCATATAGTCACCCTAGATCGGGTCTATACAGCTTGTGACCCACCATGATCAATGCAGCTCACCTGCATTCTGCCTAGCCAAGTCAGAAGCACCCTTTGTGACCACCATGAGATAATGCTTCCCAGTGTTTTGTTTTAGTTAAGAAGAAGAAGAGGAGCTGGTACTCATCTCTTGATAAATATGCTGTGGATGCCAGCAAAAAATGGCTGCGATGAGCAATGGTATTCCATCCCAATAAACACCATCTCTCTCTCTCTCTCTCTCTCTCTCTCTCTCTCTCTCTCTCTCTCTCTCTCTCTCTCTCACACACACACACACACACACACACTCACACACACATACACACACACAGCACGTGGGTGCTGAATTCAGTGGGACTTACTGTACCCCCAGGTGAGTGGGGTTAGGGTTCTAGTCCAACTTACTTAGCATGGCACTTTATGGAGTACAATAAATTGCTATGATTGAATCATTTTTCAGAGCAAATAACCGAATCCTTATGTTTGTTTAATGGATTTATTCCCCATTTTTCTTGTGAACAAACCAAACTGACTAGTAATAAAAACTTCAGAACATACTGTAGCAGGCTATCTTGAGTTTGACGAACCTTGGGTTTGAGAATGAAGATTTTACAAGAGAAAAAGTCCGTTTGGATGAACATGAACTAGGCCTAATTCCTTTTTTTAATGAACTTTCCAAGCACTGAATGTGTATATGTTGATATAGAGTTTCAAGAGCATGGAGGGAGCTGAATGGTGATAGAAGTTTCTCACAAGACTCAAGGGATGCTTATAAATAAATTAAAATTTCAATATCTGCAGATGAAACCACAAGCATTGAATGTGCTACAATTTCAAGACAAACACTTGGTAAATGAAAGCTATAAAGGGTTGTTGAAGATACAAGCACAGCTTAGATTAGGGATATTTTGGCAGTAAGCATTCCAGTTTGTTTCTATAAAAGAAAATGTAATTTTGAAACTGAAAGTCTGCAACAGCTGTACAAAATGATGGACTGCAAATTTGATTGCTGGCAATAAAGAAAGAGACACTGTGGATATCTCTCTTTCTTAGCATTTTTGAAAGAGAGTACAGAGACTGTACACATCACACAGCATTTTTAATGATTCCCTGTGCCCTTCTACCAAAACTATTAGTTTAGTTGCTGTATACCAAAAGCACAGCTATTGCTTTCAATAGCTGCCCTTTGATTGTTCTTGGTAGTAGATATCTAATATATGCCTGTCTGAAGGATATTACATGAAATGGTAGAGTTTTGTTTTGAAGCTCATATGCAAACTAATTAGAATCTAATTTGATTCCAAATGATTATGCCCATCATTCTTCATTAAGAGATGGAAACATTGAGATCACTGTTCATGATTGCTACAGGAAGACCAAGAACTGGTGATATAGAAGAGAATCAGAAAGAAAGAAAAAGTTGGGAGGTTTTCTAGTGGACATCCACCTGGTAAGTTAGTCATGCTAAGCAAATGATGGCTGAATATAATGGTGTGGGCTCTTGTATAGGAGATTATTACGGTTTTGCTCCTTCCAGTCATTCTACTGTTGTGGCGAGCCAAGCTGAGCCATGGTTTAGTTTAGCATATTATGTGAAGCTGGGCTCATGGTTTAGCTATCCCAGACAAACTTCAAGCTTAGTTAGAGCTCTTGGTTAGTCCAGAAAGAGCTAAACCAACACATAAAATCAAAGCACAGCTTAGCTAAGTCAGCAGGACAAGGTAGGCGTCTCACAATAATATCATGTCAAAAGCATTAAACTATATCCACAGCATTCCCCCAATCCACCAAGCTTGTAACACTATCAAAAAAAGGAAATGTTATTCCTCTGCAATGACTTATTTTTTAAGAAACCTAGGCTGGTTCTTGGGATCCAGGTGGTGCTGTGGGTTAAACCACATAGTCTAGGGCTTGCTGATCAGAAGGTCAGCGGTTTGAATCCCTGCAACGGGGTGAGCTCCCGTTGCTCGGTCCCAGCTCCTGCCCACCTAGCAGTTCGAAAGCACATCAAAGTGCAAGTAGATAAATAGGGACCGCTCCGGTGGGAAGGTAAACAGCGTTTCCGTGCGCTGCTCTGGTTCACCAGAAGCAGCTTTGCCATGCTGGCCACATGACCCGGAAGCTGTCTGCGGACAAACGCCGGCTCCCTCAGCCTATAGAGCGAGATGAGCGCCGCAACCCCAGAGTCGGACACGACTGGACCTGATGGTCAGGGGTGCCTTTACCTTTACCTTTATGCTGGTTCTTAGTAATAACAGCATCATTTTCTAAGTTCTCACAGTCACAGACTGTTTAATTATCTGTTTTAGGATTTTCCTGGTATCAGTGTGAAGGTCACTGGTCAATAATTTCCTGGGTCTTATTTTTCCTCCTTTTTGAAGATGGGGACAACATTAGTCTGCCTCTAGTCTACAGGGCTCTCACTTTTCAATGCATTTCCATGTCTATTTCCTGACTGCAAAAAGTTCATTTCCCTTTTAAAAGTGGATTATTTGCACTAGGGTGACAGAGTGCTTCATTCCACCTAAATAAAATAGAGCTGAAGCGTCGTCTGGGTGGTTGGTGCTACCTTTGAAGAGAGAAGCCTTTTTTAGTTAAAGGAGACTTACCTATTTCAGTGGCTGTTGGGTCCTACAGGTGTAGAGAGCACCGTGAATTTATTGAATCATCTGGGCTAGTCTTCCAAGTTGGAGGATGGAGGTGTGACTTCCTCAGTTGTCATCGACTGGTTCGATGCAGTGGAATGGTGGGAGGCAACAGGTGGGGAATGCCCAAGGGAAGAAGGCTCAGAGTCAGGGGGTTGGTGGTGAGATGACAATGAGTGCTCAAAGGGAGAAGAGAGAGACGATTGGGAGGAGGTGTCAGAATCTTAAGAGGTATCAAGTATTAGTGAATGTGGGGGGGAGTCTGTGGCAGAGAGAAGTCCAGAAGCTGGAGCTGGAGCAAGAGTCCAGCTGGTGAACAGAAATGTGTGTGTCTCCCCCATGCTGCAATGAGCTCCCTTCCCTGCTGGTCTCCCAGAACCAGGAGAGGCATGAAGTAGGAGGAAGAGAAGTTAGCTTCATTCAGGTGCAGCCTCAGATTGCTTAGGCAGCAAATAGGAGGTGGGGACTTTCAGTCACATCAACTGCTTCATGGGGGCAAGACGTGCCAGAGATGAGTTGCTGTACCCATTAGGCCTGACACTCCTTTGCAAATCCTGTTTTTGCTAATAAAGAGTTAACCCTAATCTGTTTTGTGTGATTTACTGCTGGCTGGCTCTGGAGAGTGGCACTGAGGGCAATTCCACAGCTTCAGAGGAGGAGTCTGAAATGACAAGGATTGGGGATTTGCCACCCTGATTTCCCCATACAAACACCCTGACAGTCTATGAGAAAACAGAAAGAGAAAGGTTTAGCTCTAGGCAAGCTAAATGATAAGAAAGAACAACATATTTCTGCCTTTCCGATCGCTTGTCTCTGATCACAAGGAAAATATAATTATCTGCCTGAACATTCTATCACCTTTTGAATGGATCACTGTAGGTTAACTAGATGTCGCATAACCGTATTTCTGATACAGCAAAAAAAAAATTAACAAGATATTTTCAAGGGAACCTGAGACAAAATGGGTCAGAATGATACACTGACTATAATGTCTAGGTTTGCAATTACACTTCTTAATTACTAGGAAGGTCATTGTTTTGCAATTGATTTCACATAGCTAAAGCCCAGGCTTGCAAACAAGCAGAACTCTGTGCCTGAATAATCCCAATGAAGTCAATGATGCTGGCTCCCATTCATGCAACTATTTATATTCTTGAATGTTTTCTGACATAATCATTAACATTAAGAAATTCCCACAGCAAACAAGTGGTAAATGTGTGAAAAGAAGAGAGCTGCAGCCCATTACTGTTGGATTGTGAAAGAATGCTAATGGCAAGAGGCTCTGTATGTACTGTGGTTCATTTTATCTGAAAAAGGAAGTCGGGAGGTAGTAGCTTCTTCATGCATGCAATGTGATGCTAGAGTTACTACCAAATTACACATAAAGAAACACTTCAAGACAAATTTGAAGGGTTCTGCTTGCGTGAAACATGCCAGGATTTCCAAATGAAACATAGATTCCATGAGAGCCACCATTTCCTCTTATACTGAAACTAGGTTAGTTTGTGCTGATGTTTAAAAGCAGAAAGAATTTGGAGGGTAATAATAATAATAATAATAATAATAATAATAATAATAATAATAATAATAATTTATTTATACCCTGCCCATCTGGCTGGGTTTCCCCAGCCACTCTGGGCGGCTTACAACAGAATATTAAAATAATATATTAAACATTAAAAGCTTCCCTAAACAGGGCTGCCTTCAGATGTCTGCCAGTTGAAGACAGTGAGGAGGAATGTTGACCTGCTTGAGGCCATAAGAGCTTATGCTACCAAGAAGATGGAGATTAAGGCTGAGGTCATGTGTGCCATATATTGCTTTTTTTTAATCTTTATTTTTAGAAACACTCTTCTGTGGTGCAGTGGGTCAGTGGGTCTGGCTGTTAACCAGAATGG